>NC_091019.1:61539413-61845103 GCF_041296385.1 Aphelocoma coerulescens
TCTGCGTGCACCTGAACAGGAAAGTTTTCAACGAGCACCCTGCCTTCCGGCTGGCCAGCGACGGCTGCCTGCGAGCCCTGGCCGTGGAGTTCCAGACCATCCATTGCGCCCCGGGGGACCTCATCTACCACGCTGGGGAAAGCGTTGATGCTCTTTGCTTTGTGGTCTCAGGATCCTTGGAAGTCATCCAGGACGACGAGGTGGTGGCTATTTTAGGTACTGTGATCTCTGCTGAAACGCTCGTGGTTTGTGTGTATTTTCCTTTTGCTGAGGTTTGAATATTAAATAGTCTTGCCTAACATCAGCTGGGACTACGGGAGGCTAGGAGTTGTCATAAGATGGAGATACTGTGTCTCCAGAGATCCTTCTCCAGAAGCAAATCCTTCATCTTTTGTGCCATTGGGAGTGCTGTTTCTGCCCAGTATGGCTCACTGGTCACAGCTCCAGTGTCTCTGAGCAGGAGAATGGCATCTGTGTGCTTGACATCTTTTAAACGGCCTGCTGGAGGAAATGCATGTTGTTTTATGTTACTCCCTCAGGAGGATTTCCACATTAACCTTCTCACTGGGGTTTTCGTTTGCCTGTGTTCTAGCCCAGAATAACACCTACAAACAGTCTCTGCAAGGAAGCAAAATTTTTTCTTGTAGTGAGCTGGCTTTGCAGGAAATAAAGAGTCTGATCTGACTTTGCAAAGGGATGGGGTTACACCATGTATCAAACCACAGTCATGTAAAGTCTGAGTAATGGGGGAGCTCCAGGTTAATCAGCTGTCACCCCACTGTGCTGTCTGGTTTGCCAGCAATGGGTGGGAAGGGGCTCAATGCAGACCCTCGTTAGCTTGTATGGGATTGGAAGGGTGTGGCACATGGCAGGACTGGTGGTCTGCACTGGAGTGGAGGCAGGAATCCTCCTCAGAGGCAGAACCATGTGGAGGAAAAACTGGTGGCTCTGCAGAAAAACTATCCAGTGCCTATCTTGCCTGTTTAAAATAAACCCATTTATTGTAGGACTCATCTCCTGTTGAATATTTACCTTCTCTTAAGATGGAGCTGTCACTCCCTGAGGGCAAATCCAGTGGGTTCCTTGTACTAGGGGACCTGTCAGACCCCACTGAAGCTCTGTGCTCCTTCTTCCCTCTAAGGGTGGTCCAGAGGGCTCCTGATGTGTTTCCCTAAAAACGTGCGTGCGTGTGTGTGTGTGTGTGTGTGTGTGTGTGTGTGTGTGTGCCTGGGACTGGGGTGGGATTGGGAAGTGTGTGGATGGGGCTGCATGGAAACAGCTCCCCCAGGGCATCCCTTGGATTCTCCTAGCTGGAGTGTGAGCTCAGGAAAATGCACATCCATGCTCTTTGTAAATACCTACTGCACCTTACTGTATTCTAGTACACACTAAGGTTTTGAAAAAGAGAGATTTAATGTAAGAATGAATCTGTTTCCATATTCAGATGTGAAGTAATTATGATAAAAACTCCTAAACCAGCAATTTCCATAGGAAATTATTCCTTGTATTCCAGCTCACTGGACCATTTCATTTTTATAATTAATCTCAGTGATGATATTTTATATTTGCTTACAATTATTTAGAAAACAAAAGGCTTAAGAGCAGATAGCAGTATTTAAACAAATAAACAGTTTTTACAATGAAAACTGTAAATATGTGATTTACTGAACTAAGAGCTATCACTAAATGGATTACATGCAAAACTTGATTGCATTTATTAATGAATATTGTGTATTTGAAATGACATCACAGCAAGAACTTTTTGTTTCTACCTTGTAGAATCTAGTATTTATATTAATCCCCGTTTGACCAGAGAGACTTTTAACCATATCTCGTTAAAGTGAATTACCTTTAATTATCAAAAGTGCCTTCGATTCTTCCATGACTCAGAGCTACGTTCATCATGTACTACAGGGATTGGCAGAATGTGTAAAAGTAACTTAAAGCAAGATAAACTGCTTCCTCTGGTCCTAGAACACACTGAAGAGTTTTTTCATGCTCTGACAGATTATTTAGCAGAATAGTGAACTGAGTAATTGTGGGATGTTGTGTCCTAAAAATTTGCTTGTTGAAGAAAATCTCTCCCAGATGTAGTTGCAAAGACATTTCTAGAGCTGGCTGTGACACCTGAAACAGCAACTGCAGATCAGACAGTGAAAAACATAATTTTTATTGATCTGTTCTGCCTTGAGAAGTTCAAGCACAAGGAACATGAATCTGCCTAAGGGGGAGACCAGGTTTAAAAAACTGACTAATGGGAAAACCTCAGTAACTCCTTTGAATGCTCCAAGCATCTGCTTCCACACTGGTTTTCCCAGGGAAAGTCATCTCTCAGGATTGTGCTGCCAGTCTGTCCATCTTCTCCATCCCCCAGCAGTGACCTAGAGTGGAAACCTAGAGGAAATGTGATAAGTATCCTTTGGAAACTTGTCCTCATTAATTTCCTCTATGAGAGCAGGAATGAACAGGACATGCTGTCTGCAGCCTCTGCTCCTTGCAGAGGAAATAATAGTGTAGTGTGATTTAATACAGTAGTGTGTTATTTGCCTTGCTTAAAGAAAGAGAGAGGGAGAAGGGGTGTTATTTTTTTTTTTTTTTTTGGCCATGCTCACCTGCAGATGGATAGTTTGATGTATTTTTAGATGTGGAATATCCTAGAAAAGAGAGTCAGGTAGGGACATCAAAACAGGTTAAGAACCATCATCTCCCATCTTTTACATTCATGCTTCTGTCCGGAGGCTTCATCCTCCCTCAGGTCCTGGCATAAATCACTCCACAATCTTCCTGCTTTTTCTCTTTGTCCGTCTTCCCTTATCATGTTCCCTTGCCTTGCAGCCACGGTGAGTTAGCACATCCAGCCTTCCTGCTTCCTGCCCTCAGGAGACTTGGCATCTCATCCAGGTGCTTTTCTTTTCTTCCACCTTCATGGAACAACCATTCTTTCATTCAGCAGTGTTTTTCCTGCCTCAACAGCTGCAGCTTTGGTGTTTTCTGTGTTTGAAATCAGCTGATTGACAGGGCAACTTGCAGCACTGTGACATTTTGCTCCCCCCTGGTTTGATTTTGTTCTCATTTGTGGATAATTAAACGCCCAGCTGCTGCAGTAATCAGCATTACAGAAACACTAACAGTAAGAGAATGACTCCAACTGTAGACCTGCAGTTTTTAGGACTCATTAATGCAGATATCCGGGTGCTCCATTATGATCCACTCATTAGTTACCTCCCCTTCTCGAGGCCAGTGTCCCACCTTTTGCAGGTCCTGGCTGTAGCAGGGAGCACTCCATGTGCAGCACTGGGGTGCTGCTACACTGGGGAAAAGGAGACACGGTCATTTTAACATAACTCATCTGCAGTTGCCAGGAGAATGGAGAAGGGCAAACAGTCTTGTCTCTAATTATCAAAACTTTCCCAGCAAGCGAGGTGACCCTGAGAAGGCACGTCAGTAATTTTCCACCATCTCAAGCAGGAGTAAACAATTTAACTGCCACTGCTCTGCACAAGGAGGTGTTACCAGCAAAGGATCTCAGGAAGGACCAGGGGTTTGGAGTCCCCAGGCTAATGAAAGGAGGCATCAGCTGCCAGAGGGCACCTAATAATTCACCCTGCTGCAATTAACCTGAATTTGCTCCTGATGAGGAGTTACACATCAGTGGCAATACCAGCCAAGTGGCTCTGGAAGTTGCTTTCCAGCTCCTGCTATTTGCACAGCTGGCTGTGAGTTGTGGAGTAACTTAAACTGGGCATATTGATTAACAAGGCTTAAAGAAGTCGTTTTTTCAGCAGAAAAATAATGGCCCACTGCGTTCAGATGTTGATTGTAGGAATTGATCAAAAATATTGCTCAAGCTGCATAGCGATAAAAGTATATTGAGCAGTGAAATCCTGGTGGGGGTTGCTGCTGAGTGAACTCAGTTTTAATAGTCAAGCCAGAAAGAATATAAATTTAACAGTTCAAGTTTCAGCCACACTTAGGGTCCTGATCCCATATGTATTCAGTTGTCTTTATGTGTGGCATGTTAATTCTCAGCATGTTCTGCCTATAATTCCAGAGCAACCTGTTGTTTATTGTTATTAGACAAACCAGACCTTATTAAAGGCCTTCTTCATTAATTATTTCCAAATGTTTTATCTGGGAAGGGGATATGATGCAGTATCAGAGGAGTAGAGGAAAGCAAGTGTCTTCTTGAGTGCGGTATGGCAGCTGAAAATGAGGATGAGTCTTTTTCTGCTCATAATGCAATACTTGTGTTTGGGGGTCAAAAGATTGAGTCTCCCACCAAATCACACAGAGAAAAGTTCTTTGGAGGAAGAGCAAGCAGCAGCTCCCATCTGGGTGAGCAGGAGGCCCAGGAGCTCCATAGCTCTCATCCATGGGGATTAGCAAGATGATATTTGGTATCCACGCATCAACACTTTTAATTTCCATGCCTAGGCAGCCAGGAATGTGCTTTGTGCAGGACAAGACTGACCATATGGGATGCACTTTGTGACATGAAAACCCGTTAGTCCAGTTCTGTCTCATAGTATTAGTGGCTAATTCCCTGATTTTAATTAGTTTAGCTGCAGCTTGGGTTTCTTCTCAAGTGGAATGAAGGTGGCAGAATTGGCGCCTGTGTCAAATCAGCTCTTGTTAATTTATACTGAACTTTTGTGTTGTTTTCAATGTGAAGTCAACCAAGGCAGACTAATTGTGAGCATTTCCCCAGGTTAGTGACATGCACCTGGAAGCAATTTACAGAACAGGCTGTGCCCTATTTCATCTATAGGAACAGTCCCCTGTGTTCCAATGAGTTAAAGCTCTAAATTAACTAAGAGGAAAATGATTCATAGAGGAAAGGGTTGGGTTTTTTTTCAGCTAGCAGAAGTGAAATAATTAACGTGATTTAGGCTGGGGTTTAAGTGCTGAATCTCAAAGTATTTTGCAAAATACTTGAAGGGTTACTGGTCTGAGAACGGGTGTGACGTGCTGCACTGTGCAGTTCTTCTTAAGTGCCTTGGAATCAGTCAGATCTTGCAGGTCTGGGTTGACATCTGCAGTACCATGTAAGATTTAGTCCTACTGATACTTGTTCAAAAGTGTCATTAGTTCTTACTGACAAACCTGAATTTTCCATATTGTTTTGTAAATTTAATGTATTTTTGTGTCTCTCTCTGCATGATGGTTAATTATGATAAGAAACATCAATCTTAATTTAGTGCCAGCCAGCGTGTTACAGATTTGATCTGCAGCTTCCAGAGTCAGGAAGATTCCTTTCTCTGAATTGATATGTTTTTGAGTTAGACCTGCATGCTTCACTGCCAAAACTCGAAAGCTTGCCAGCACAAGAAAAGAAAAATTATTTAAAAGTCGTGTGATACAGTTCTTTTAAATCAGACTAATAGTTTAAGGCAATCTGATTTGCCTTATGAGTTTTTAAGGTGGTAGGAATGGTCATGCTCTCAGGTTTATTTCCTCAGTCAGAAAGGATAGAAACCTATTTCTGTGTAAAATCAAGATGGAAATAACTTGTCTCCAGGAACTGGGGTTTCTAGAAAGATGTGAGGCACTATGGTACTTGCACTAAAAATGAAAGAGAAAAGGAGAGAAATCTTTCTGGGCCTTGGGCCCTGCTTGCAGCAGTCCTGAATGCTGGAAGAAAAGTCAGTTCCTTTGTGTTTCCAGGGGCAGATGGGGAAGGTTGCACTGTATTAAATAATGCAAAGTACCTTTGCCAGCATGGACTTGGATTGTGGCACAGCTCTTGTCATTGCTGCTTTACTGACTGCTCTGACAATGCTTCAGAGGCTGGAAATGCTGTTTTCTCTCCTCATTCTGCCCTTTCACATGTTCATGTGCAGTCCTGTAGTGGTGGATTTATACGTGGCTCAATGATTAGCTTTGATCTGATTTTCAAGGAAGTTCTGGCCCTTCTGGATGCACCAGAAGTTGAGGATAAAACATTCACAGGGGCAAGAAGACCTCTCTCACAGTTCAGTATCATTTCTGCACATCTTGGGCTGTGCTTGCAGTGATATCCCAGATGGGAAGTGCACCTGGTGGATTTGCACCACTGCACCACCCCCAGCTTCTCCAGATACCCTCTTTAGGCAGAAACAGCTGTATCAGCTAAGCCCAGAAATCCAGCCAGCCCAGCAGCCCTTCTTCAGAAATGTTCAATAGCAGATGAGCAGGCGAAACTAGGAAGGTGAAGTAAGGAAATTGTGATGCTTCCCCAGAACGTTTCCAACCCTCCACTGAACTGTATTTCACCCAGAGAGAAGTATTTTGTGTTTAGTAGCCACAGATGGATTTTATTTCATAAATATATCCCATCATTTTTTAAACCTGTGCAACCATCCCCAGTGTGCCAGGGTAAGGAGATGCAGAACTGCTCATCGACCCATCACGGAGCTGCTCTGGGTGACAGGAGCTGGTTCACTCCCTGCTCGTTGGGTTTCTACATCAGTTTGAAGAGGTTTCCCTGCAGATACATAGATACAGGTGTATTTGTGTGAATATAGACACCAATATTTGTAATTATGGCCACAGGAACATGGTGCTTGCTCACTGACCTCCACTTGTGCCCATGCTGTCATCACTTCTTCAGGGTTATTGGTACTTGAGCTGATTGGATGAACGTTTTGTCTCTGTGATCCAGTTTTACTGATTCTCAAACAACATCAGCCTTTGCTTTTCATAAGCAACGTAAGATTTGAGCACATCATGATGGAAAGCCAACATGATTCATCATGTCTGCTTTGTGCTAGTGTGATTGATGAGGCTTTGGAGATATTTTAAAATGGTTAAAGGGTAGCTGGTCTGTTAGCTAAGACTGCACAGAAAAACAACTCCTTAAGGAGTCTTGGTTCCCTTTTTGTGTTTTTACCCAGTGCTATTTCCCACCAAGAATTTATTCTTTAGCTGCCTGCCTAAACTTTCTTCCAAAGGATCCATCAAGCTCTTATGTCTGCTAGGATATTTATTAGCTCAGTTTCTGTCCCCATCTGAAGAAAGATAAATTTTGTCTTTACATAAATACATGTGTGGGTTCTGAGATACTGTTTAAAAAGAGTGTTTCCGAGTTCAAGCACTTTTTCGTTCCATCTGCAAGCTCCTGGGGGGGTTCCATAAAGCCCTTAAGAATTTTTCTGCCTGAAAAGTCCAGGCATGAACTGCTGTCTGACAAATTGGCAGGTCAGTCTATGGTGTAAGGCTGCAGAGAACATCCTTCCCCCCAGATCTGTTTTGCAGGGTTATCAGAATATAGAAGATAGAATAGTGCATAGAAATATCCTGACCTATTACACAGCTGCATACCATAGGATTGTCCCTAAATATATTTATGTGAATATGCATGAATAGATATGTATATTTTATGTACAGGCACGTACACATACGTAGTACACTGTATTTACAATTATAGCAGTGTAGCTATTTCAGCAAAAATTATACCTGCCATAAACACCCTTCACATGTCCTCTTGTTGTCCATGTTCCTTTCAGTTGCAAAATCCGATTTTTTATGATCTAAGTGGTCTTTTCCAGCCCAAAGGATTTTATGATTCTGTGATGTGTAAAATGTATGCAAGTAGTTCCCACTCTAGTTTACAGCATTCCTTCTTCCAGCGATGCTTTGGGCACCGTGAGAGCAAGGGCAGGAGGGTTTCCCAGAACTTCGCCTCCATTTGGGAGGTGCTCAGGGCTGAGGACAGGGCAGATTTGGGAGGTAACATGCTGAGGCCTCAATAAATCTCCAGAGAGAAGCTTTGGAAATGATGCAGGTTGCATCAGTATCTCTGCATTCCCAGCCCAGCCTCAGCAGCACTTTCCCTGGAGCTCTGAACATCCCCTGTGAGTGAAAAACACTTGTATGTGTCTCTGGGTAGCTGTGTCAGACCTACCCAGTTACATTTTCTGTTTTGCAACCCTGAAAATTTTGTTTTTATTTAGTTGCAATGTGTAAAATTAACCTCAGAATCATAGAACGAGACACCTTCCACCAGACCAGGTTTCTCAAAGCCCCATCTGGCCTGGCCCTAAACATTTCAGGGATGGGGCATCCACAGCTTCTCTGAGCATCCTATTCAGTGCCTCACCACCCGCTGAGTGAAGAATTTTTTCCTAACATCTGATCTTGTCCTGAGTGAATAATTACCTGTCTCTGCACAGTGAACTACAGTTAATAGGGATGAAGTATAGTACATTAATCTCTGTATTTATGAAAAAAGATGCGTTGTTTTGGAGAATCTGGTAGGTTTTGTTTTCATTCTGTGCATTCCTTAGCACATTTATAACCAGCAAACGAGCTCAGAAGTGTGTGTGGGAAATGTCAAATTCAAGAACCCTTAAAGGCTTCCAAGATTTTATACATTCTGAAGAGTATAAACCACAATGTAAGAGGAGTTCAGAGCTTTACCCTTCAAATCCAGTGAGTGATGGCTCATGGAAGAGTGAATAAGTTCAGTTCATCATGTCCCAGCCTTTAAGTCCCAACCAGTGCAGTTCCCTGGCACACTGAAGACAACGAGAAGATCTTCTCAAGTTTGTGAATGTTGGTTTCGTTTATCCATGGTTTGTGTACAGATTCTGTAACACACTGTTGTGCTGAGTTTTGGGGTGAGCATCCACTGCTTTCAACCTCTTGATTAAATTAACTACATATTAGCCTAAGTTTGAAAGGAGAGCAAGCAGTTTTCTCACATTTCAGTGGTAAAACCAGTGTGTTTTAACTGCACTTTGCACTGAATGCAGGACTCAGTTCTGTCCTGTGTCCACCTCAGAGAGCAAATCCATTGAGCAATTTTCTGCATTTCAGAAATGGTCTGTTTTCTATAAATTATGTAACTGTGCTGAGTATGTCTGTAAACTGGGTTTTGAACTCTAAGTATAGACAAGGACAATTAACTGCAAAAGGTAATTTCAAAAGAGTATGTTGGATAAATTACAGTGTTCCTAGAAAATGCTCTGTATTAAGGAAAACATTTAAAGCACCTTGTTTCATAAATTATACCAGCTGTGTTATGTATTGTAGTTAATTTTAATTACATAAAAATATGTAGAATTAAAAGCAGCTCAATGAGATGCAGTTATAACCTTTCTAAGGGATGATTCTGTTATAGAGACATTTGTTAGAAAATAAAAACAGAGAAGGGAAGGTAAGGACTTGAACATTTTATTTCACCCTTGCTGAGAAATGTTGGCTATGTTTTACTGCATACAATACCAAAAGCAGAAATGGAAATGGAGAAATAGAGCCTCATGACCCTCAAAAGTAATAAGGTTGGATAAATTACCCCTCTGGTCTGTGTTTCCAAAATAGAGTGGAGTGAAATGTTAAAAGTTCTTAAAAGAGAAAATATGAAAATGCATTACCTTTTTTATGCCAAAACTATAACATCTTTAACCTTCACCAAGGGGCTGCTTGAGGTGCCTGAAATCAATAGCTACTGACGGACTGATTTGAGTTCCCTTTTAATAACTGCTAAAATAAAGAGCTGGGCTATCTCTGCAGGTCTGAAACAAAAAATACCCTTTGTACCACAATTTCTACTTCAGGGTTTGAGGTTTCAGCCACGCACCACACACCGTGGCCCTTGCCCAGCCCATGGCCAGGCAGCAAGAGGCAGCTTTTGAATGCTTCAATGTGTCTTGTGTTGCTGCCACTACCTCTTCTCAGAACAGCCAGAGGGTCCAAACCTGAAAGGATATCTCCAATCTGCACCCATGCTGGGGTTCTGGTCGGGTCAGAAGCGTGATTTTGAATCTGGTGTCCTCATCCTCTTGTCCTTTGGTGTCTAGCACAGGTATGGGGGGTGTGGATTCCTTGCAGATGAAAGATAGCTGGGATATGTCAGAGCACTTGCAGCCCCTGGAGCTCCTCTCTCCGTGGCACTGGACTACAGCTAGTCCCAAGTCCTCAGTCAGTCAGCTGTTCTGCTACACTGCATGCCAGTGCAGAAGTAGGCTTCAGGTGTAATTTTCCCCTCTGGTTGAAGGTATTTATATGTGCCTGTGTCTGAGGTGTCAAACCCTCTCTTACTCAGCAAACATTGAAATACAGGCTTAAGCCTAAGCCTCTACTTAAATGGATGAATTTGGGTTTAGAACTGTACTTTTGGATGTGTTTAAGATTTAGAGGTGGTTATTTAAAGGTTAAAAGTCTCAGTGAGGCTTTTGGTGGGTTTTCCAGAAGGAGTGTTACCACTGACACTGAATTAAAAATGTTAAAACATCCTTTAAAACGGGGTCCTTGGGCCCTGGAAGCTGTCTCCTGCACCTCACTGTAGAGCCATGAGGTTGAAGGAACCTAGATGTCAGAGGGTTTTTGTAAGAGCAGGGCTCCTGAATCACTTGGGAACAGACACCTGAAATGTTCAATCACCTGAACATTAGTTAAGTGCTCATTATATTCAGTAGCCTTTGAAAAATCCATTACTTGTATCTTCAGCTACTTTTACAACCTGGCTCTTATGCTTTGTGACACTTCACAGAGCAATCCATAAATACCTTAAAAAACCTGAGGCTACTGCTAAGGGTGCTCAAGTACCTCAGCTAATTTTAAAACCTTCACCCTTGTTAGTGTTCATGGTTGGGGTAATTGGGAGCATAAAACAAGTAGTGAAAAAATCATCTATGTGCTGAGAAACTCTGCCTAAGCATTACCTTTTAACAAACCTGCCCTGCTGTTTTTCAGGTAAAGGTGATGTGTTTGGTGATATCTTCTGGAAGGAAACCAGCCTGGCCCATGCCTGTGCCAACGTACGGGCCCTGACCTACTGCGATTTGCATATAATTAAGCGAGAGGCCTTGCTGAAAGTGCTGGACTTCTACACTGCTTTTGCAAACTCCTTCTCGAGGAACCTCACGCTCACCTGCAATCTCAGGAAGCGGGTAAGCTCTTGTTTTCCTCTTTCTCTCACCTGCATGCTCCTGCAGGTGCTTGCAGTGTTTGACAGCCCCCATTTCGTTGTGATGTTTTCAGGTCGTCGCAGATTGAGTGGCCTTCTGATAAATGCTGTTGCTGTTTATAATGATGGCTCAGTAAAAGTTACCTGTAGATTTGCAGCTCTGGAGAGCAGTCCTAGCAGGATGACACATGAATTGCATTTCTTTTCCTTTTCTTGATAGTTGCTGGTTTTCATTTTGTTGTTTTTGTTGTTTTTTTTTTTTTTTCCATCCCATCGCATAAATGTATAAAGTTACATTTTATAGAGTCCAGATTCTGGATTCCTCAAAGGTGAAGTCTCTAAGATACAGTTCAGAGGACAGCCTGATGAATCTCCATGGCATAGACCAACTAAGAAAAAATTATTGATGTTAAATAAATAAAATACACTCATCAAAGGTACTGTATTAATATCTGCTTCTCACAGTTGCATGGTCTAGAATTTTAGTATGGCAAGGTTAATAAAGCTGGGTAGTGATTTTACATCTTCTTAAACCCTCCTGCTCATTTTATAATCAATCAGCAATGCTCACTATCCATTAGTTCTTTCAAAGAACACTCTAACTAAAAATTATTTAGCTATAAAGATGTTTCTTGAAAACAGGTTAAGGGATCCTTTAATTCGCATTGCAGCTGCAAAATTTCATCTTTATGATTTTTTTTTACGATTGATGAGAGTTATATAAATTTCATTTGCATAGAGAAATCTCATAACAATGATTTGTAGATTACTGAGCATTAGCTGTGATCCTCTAGCTGCTGAAACACATTTTTCTGCAGCTGTACCTTGGGCATCTCACCTGATAATGTACCAAGGCTACCTCAGTATTTCACAAGACAATTTCAGCCTCTGCAACAACAGGAGTTCAACACAACTAGAATTTTACTTTTTAAAAGTCTGTTTTCTCTCTAGCCACTGGAGCTGCTTTCAGAGGAGGTTTCAATTTTTGTGCATTGCTTGTGCTCATTAATATCCCAAGTACGGCACAAAATACCCATGGCTGGAAGCAGATGCAGTGGGATTACAGTGCCCCTGTGTCTGTGCTGGAGCCTGAAAGAGCTGAATTATAATCAGGTTTGGTTCCAGCTTGTCAGCTTACCTCTGACTGGAAGGTTGTTAACTCCACTTCAGACCTGAAGGAGGGCTTTGGGGCTTGAAAGCTGGTTCATGGTTTCTAGCTTATCATTTCTCTGTTGATAAGAAGTGCTCTAAGCCTCGACTTCAGCATTCCCTCCCTTGCCATCTCACCAGCTACAGCCCTGCGATGACAACTCTGCTCAGGCATTGCTGATGGTGATTTCATGGGACAAGATGATGCCACATACATTGTACCAAAATGTATTCTTTCCTTCTTAAATCCATGAACCTGTCACTCCAGGTGGCTTCCTGAGAAAAACATGGACATTTCTGTTCCTGACAGGACAGTGTGCTGGAGTTCAGCTCTGCAGTCCAGGGATGCATATGGGGAAGTAGCCTCCTGGCTGAGTTGTCATGGATTTTCTTCTCTCTCATGCACCTTTTTTTAAGGAAAATTGGTTTCTCTGCAGGGCCCTGGCTCAGGGAATCACCCAGGTGGAAAAATTCGTGGAACTCAAGTTCCCAGTAGAGATACCTGCTGTTTAGCTCAGTGTCTGGCACACAGACTTTGCCATGGGGGCAGTGACTCCCAGTGAGAGGGAACAGCATTCCTAAGGAAACATTAGGTTTTGCAGAAGTAAAGGAAATGCTGTTTGGGGGAATGTGTGGGCGGTACGTGAGAGTGGATGAAGGGTCAGAGAAGGGTCGTGTCAATGTGGGACATGCAGAGTGGAGTTCATTTCATTAAAAATTGGGTGATGATGTCCAGGGTAGTCACCAATCGCCTTCATAGCCCATGAGGGGTGGTTCCTCTAGGAGAAAATCATCTGGCCCCTCTTCAGTGCCTAGTCTGGGATGGGAAAACCATCCCCTTTTTTTCACAGAGTCCACGATCACTGACTTCTAAATACCTCAGGTACATCAGATGAACTCCACCCCTCTCCTGCAGTTTCAGACAATAACTGTTTTGGAAGCAGCCTGGCATTGCAGTCAGATGTGCTGAGCCAGAGCCTGCTTTGCAGAAATTCTGTGTTTTGTTCCTGGGCACAAAATAGATCATGCTACATTCAACACCAGGGACACAATCTAAGTCCTGTTACATAAAGCTATTCAGGGGATTGTTTCAAACCTCCTATCTGCTGGAAGGATACGTGATTGCCTTTTGGGAATCAGAGAAGCGTTTGGTGGTGAGTTCATCCCTGAGGAGAATCGGTGCCATCCAGGACGGTGCCATCAGGTGAACAAAAAGCAGCTGCTCAGGCAGTGAGACTGGGCTGACAGCTGCACTGTGCTGCAGCAGCTTGTGCTGGGGTCATGTAATCTAATTGGAAAGAAAATCACTGTCTCCTTTAATTGATTTCTATAGAAATATATACTTAGTACTTTTTCTACACAGTCATCACTCACAAGGTTTGACATTTAATTATAGCATAAATATGCTCCTTGGGGTTTTTTGCATGAGAAAATGGCTGTTCTCACTGTCAAAAATGTATAGGCAGAAGTGTTCTTGCACCAGGGCTGCTCTTTGAAACACACATCCATGGATTTGGGTGCACACACAATGTGTTTGTGCTGCCCTGTCCCTCAGCCAGCACTTTGATGTAGTCCACAGACTGCAAAACATTTAGACATTCAAAAGGCTAATAAATTAATAATAGTACTGAGCACAAAAGGTTATTTCCACATGACAGGGAAGCCAAAGTCTTGTTGAAGTGGGAAAATAATGTTTTCTCACTCCCAAATAGCATTTAGAGCCTGGCATGTTGAATGAGCTCCTTAAGGCATCTGCTCAGGAAAAGTATTGCAGCATATCATGTTTCGTGCTCTGAAATCTTTATAGCATGTCTAAGATCACTAATGCACACTCCAAGGCAGAACCAGGACTTTGAATTTTTTTTTCTTTTTTTCCAAACAAGGCAAATAATTATTCTGGAAAGATACTCTTTTAAAAGCACAATGAGATTACACAGCCGCCTCTGAGGATTGAGTAATAAAGCAGGGTTTGGGATGAGTCTTCAAAGAGTTAATTACTGCCTTCTGATGCTGGAAGAGAATATTAATAATATCTAATTCATTAAGTGCCTCTCAAGATTTCACACAGCTGGAGGGGGGCCTCTCTGCTAGCTTCAGCCATGGAGCTTGGTCTGAGGAGGAGAGTCATGGCTGATTTCTAGGAGGCTCTGTGGCATCCCACCCTCAAAGGGAAGTGAACAGCCAGGGTGGAAATCTTGGGTCGAAAGGAACAATAAAAATCAGGGGGTCTTTGGAAATGGTTGCAAAGTTTCATTAGTAAATTACACACTTGGCACAGGAATTTTTATGAGTTAGTCCCTGATCTCCTTGTGTAAGCACACAGTGGGTTTTGGATAAAGGAATGGGGTGAAAAGGAGGAGAGAAAGAGAGAGATGAGTGAAAGCAAGCAAGCAAGCAAAAGAAGGGCGAGGAAGAGAGATCACCAGTCCTGGTTCCAGCGTTGTTCCTGCTGAGGTGTCCAGGGTTGTGGGGTGCACAAATGCCCGGGCTTCCTGGGGGTGTCTCTTTGTAGATAGGTTTTGCCCATCCTGGAGATAAGTTTCATTTTTCTATGCAAATTGGTTATCATGCATAGTCAGTTCTTCCAGACCTTTCTGGAAATGGGTTGGAAGGCTTTGAGGGTCTTGGGTGGTCTTGATGCCCTGCTACTGTCCATGCCCACTTCTCAACCTCATTCCTACACTTGTGCTGTGGTGTGTTGTGTTTATCTCCACAAGCGAGAACAAGGATGTTTGTCCTGGAAAAGTGCTGCCCTACCTCCAAATGGCCCCTGCTCCAGCCATTCTGTTGTTTTTGTTTTTTTTCCCTTTTCTCATCATTGCTTCCATTTGCACCAGCTAATGTACCACCTCCACTGAACTGTGAGCCCAGCACAGCCTGTGCAAGTGCAGGGAAAAATCCAGCTGAAATCTTGTCCCTCCTGAAATCACAGCCAAAATTCTCCTGTGCTTCAGTACAGCAAAGATTTCAGCCACAGCTTTTAAGGCACACAGTCACATCCTGCTGTTTTCTACCCTGGGCAGAATGAGCTGTGTTAAGGAATGAGTCAGGAGCAGCCAGGGAAGAGGACACTTGTCCGTGTCTGACCCCTGGTGCGTTTGCTCCTGGAAGGTGTGCTGAGAGTGAGCCAAGGAGATGTGAGGAGAGATGAGTGCATTTCAGGCAGAGAAATCCCATTCGGGGAGGCTCAGCTCTTTTCCCTGCGATGCTCTTAATGCCAGGGACAACACTGTAAGCAACTGATGTTATCTAATACCTCCAGCACGCTGAATCTCTGGGGCTTTTTAGCCGGTGAGACCATCAGACTGTGTTAACACACACGTCCTATTTTCCTTTTTTCCTTCAGATTAGAATAATTTCTTTTTAAATTGCCTTCGTCTTCTTGCTTGAGGTTTTAATGCATCACATGCGGTTTCTTGCCTGAATCGCTCGTCATTTCTGTGTCACGTGGATTTTAGAAAAGCTTTATTTGAAGTTGAATCCTGCATTCATGTGTCCTAAAAGTGAAGGTTGTCCCAAGGTTCATTCACCACCCCTATTTTCATTTTCAAGACCCTCCCAATGATGTGCTGTATTAGTGAGTGTCCTGATGCAGAAGCAATGCCAGAGGCAGAGAGCATTGCTTGGCATATCAGCCCTTGCCCCTGAAGGTCACCTGTGTTCTGGTGACCGTGGGGACTTTCACAGGTTTCGAGCTCTGAATTAAGCCATTCACAATTGCAGGAGCTTAGTTCAGAGCTGTTTGTACTTCATCAGCTGGTGCTCACACTCAGTCCTCATCAGTCATAGGGAGTGACTTGCTTACATGGAAAGGGGTCAGAGCATCATCCTTGTCTCAGGCCTTTTCTCTCCCTCTCTGCTCTTTAGTTGTCTGGGTTTTTTTTTCTTTCATATGAACATGTTGCAGAAAATTAGGTCCTATAGCTGTAGTTTACCTTCAGTGGCTCTTCAGCATGATTACAGAGCAACTAATACCTTCAAAAATCAATCTGGTTTTATTTTATTCACAGCAGACTTTGCAGCTGCCATTATGCTTGAAAAGACTTTCACTTTGGACAGTTTTTAAAGGTTTTTATTTTTTAGGTTTATTGCATTCCCAGCTCTCTCCAGATATGTTAATAATTGCAATATTTCCTAAAGGACTGTTTCACTGGTTTACATCTAATACCACCTCTGATGGTGTCTAGACTTGTACATCAAATGTGCTTGGGTGAGAAGAGCCCACTCCAAGCCTTCAGATAAAGCGACCTTTTCCAAAGTGTTGATTGGTGGTCCTGGTCTGGAAATTTCTTGAGAAACTGCTCAGGGATCTGGGCCAAACCCATGTGAGGAATTTATCAGTACAGATAGTGCAGCAATTCCTTGTGTATTTGTAGCTGTGTGGTTACAGACAGCCCAGCACAGGCCATCCTCCACCTTCTGCCACTGAGAGCCCCACGGATCCTTCCAAGTGAGAATTACGGATGTGAGGTGAGAGTTTTTTCTGCAGCTCTTCTTTCCCCTCTCCTTCTCCCCTGAGCAATTCTTTGTGTCTTTGCCCCTCTTCAGGGACATGGGGATTTGAGTTTAAGGCATTCAAAGCAAGGAAGTGAGTCCTTGGAGGACTGTGTGTGACTTTGCTAGGTAGGAGAGCAGCACAAAAATTGAAAGGGAGAACTGCAGCAGCTTCAAGTTCAGCCCCTGCCAGACGGCGTGGGACAGCTGTCGGAGCAGAGTGAGTGCTGCAAGAGCTGGCGTGGGTTTGCTGTCTCACTTTTGTAGCTGTGAGCTGGACTCTTTTCTGTGTGCCTCACTCCTTTCCCTCTCCTTTCTGCCACTTCATCGTCTCCTGTACACTCATCTCTTCTGGGTGCTCTTCAGGTCATACTGACCCTGGGAAATGAGGTTCAATTGCACCTCTGAAGCCCCTACCTGGAGGACCAGAGGGAGCACAGTGGTTTTCTCTCACTTGGCTGTGGCTGCACTCCTGGCTAAGAGCAGCACTTGGTGATTAGTGTGAAATCTCTTCAACGCATCCAGGGCAACAAAGCTGGTGAAAGGGCTGGAAGGAGAGTGGGGAGCAGCTGAGCACTTTGAGCTCGTGTAGTTTGGAGAAAAGGAGGCTCAGGGGTGACCTCATTTTGCTCTGCAGCTGCTTGAGGAGGGGAAGGGGGAGAGAGAGACCTGCTGATCTCTTGTCCCTGGGTCCAGTGACAGGACGTGTGGGGATGGTTCAAAGCTGCTCCAGGGAAGGTTTACACTGGAAATTAGGAAGCATTTCTTTACTGAGAGGGTGGTCAAACACTGGAACAGGCTTCCTAGAGAGGTGGTTGATGCCATCAGCCAGTCAGTATTTAAGAGGCATTTGGACATTGCCCTTAAGATCATTGTGTAACTTTTGATCAGCCCTGAAGTGGTCAGGCAATTGAACTAGATGATGGATGTAAATCTCTTTCCACTGAAACTCCTCTCCTGTCGTGTCCTGTCGTGTCCTGTCGTCTCTCCTCTCCTCTCCTCTCCTCTCCTCTCCTCTCCTCTCCTCTCCTCTCCTCTCCTCTCCTCTCCTCTCCTCTCCTCTCCTCTCCTCTCCTCTCCTCTCCTCTCCTCTCCTCTCCTCTCCTCTCCTCTCCTCTCCTCTCCTCTCCTCTCCTCTCCTCTCCTCTCCTCTCCTCTCCTCTCCTCTCCTCTCCTCTCCTCTCCTCTCCTCTCCTCTCCTCTCCTCTCCTCTCCTCTCCTCTCCTCTCCTCTCCTCTCCTCTCCTCTCCTCTCCTCTCCTCTCCTCTCCTCTCCTCTCCTCTCCTCTCCTCTCCTCTCCTCTCCTCTCCTCTCCTCTCCTCTCCTCTCCTCTCCTCTCCTCTCCTCTCCTCTCCTCTCCTCTCCTCTCCTCTCCAACTGTTTCAATACTCACCTGAAGCCCAGGCACTGAATATCCCATGGGATCTGAATATCCCTAGGGTCCTATGGATTCCCAATCTGGATTAGCACTTTTTGCCTTCAGACTGCAGGCAGATGCAGAGATCAGCCACTGCACTGCCATCTTTAGTAGTGTTTTAGAGCCACACTCCCCAGGTGCCAGCAGGCCAATACTCTATTCTGGATATAATCCCTGAGTTAAATACTTCCTCAGATGTCCTGACCATGCTTCTGTAGGAGGAAGAGGCAAATCACCAGCTCTGTTAAAAGCAGGACTGAACCCAATTCTGATAATCCTTTGGCATTACAGAGGTGGACTTACTCTTTTCCTGTATGTGTAACTTCCCTGTCTAAATCTAAATCAAAAGGTCATTTTATGTTGTTTGTCTGCTGGTCTTTATTGAGAAATGCAAGGCAATTTAGCACACTTTTCATTCAAGGATCTTTGAACAGCATTGTCTGGCTGCATAAAAAAGAATCCTGTGTGCTGATGTGATGCTTTCTGCACGCAGGGACTCAGCAGTGGATACTAAAGGCACTCAGCTGAGTTACCCAGTGAAAGGTATGAGCAGCCCTTCTTCAGGCAGGCAGTGCAATCTGGGTGATTTGTTTGTGTGTGGAAAGATCATTGAACAGAAATGTCAGGGATGGGCAGCATCCATAGGGAGACAAAAATGTGAACTGGCTGTGTTAGAGTGAAGATCCAGATTGATGATTATTTGCTGTTGTGCTTTCTGTGAATTAATACTATTTTCTTCCTTAGAAAGCTGCCATAATTAAGATATTCTCCTTGGTTGAGACAGAAAGCATTCTGCAGGCTGTCTGCTAATACCAGTTCAAGGCAGCATTGCTTGCACAGGACATGACTGCTAATAAAAAAATAAATCAAAGGTTTGCTATTTTTAATCTTGTAAATATTAAAAAATAAACATCTTGTGTTTACCTCCCCTCATCGATTAAAATTGATGCTTTTAATCTCTTCCCACTGCAAAGAAAGGGGAGGGAATGTGCATGGTGCAATGGGATGGAACATTGCCATTTCATTTTTGATTTCCAGTTAAGAAAGTTTTTACCAGCAGGCAGGATTTGCACAGAAAGTGGGGACAGACGTGTGTTGTGCTACCTCACACCCCTCCAAGCAATTATTCCAGAGCAATGGATTTCTTCTTACAGAGGCTGCTGAGCCTAATTCCTGTGCAGATCTACAATTTTTTCAATGTGATAACTGCAAGAAAAGGGGGAAATGTTAAAAAAGTGAGATGATTAATTCTGTCATTGCTTCCTGGAGCTGAACACCAGACATTTTAGCAACAGCACAGTGTGACTTGCAGGTATAAAATGAGCTTCTACCCCAGACTTCTCACCCCCTAAACCTTACTTCTGCCAGACTGTGAATGCTTGTAGAAATGCACACAAAGCCATGGCTGGGGAAAGAGAACTTCATATCAGTGGTTCCCCATGGGCTTCAGAAGGCACAGGCAGAGCTTGAGAATTCATCCAAGTGGGCGTTGTCTGGCTGTGCCCAAAATGGGATCCATTTTGACCCATCTAGAAATGATCAGTAACAATTTCACAGCAGTTTTGCAATGGAGACAGCACTGATTTTATTTATTCTTCCCCTGCACTCTCTGAACAGGTTTTTGCCTTGATTTGAACAGAAAGGCTCCTCAAATAAATAAATAAATAAATAGCTTCTCGAATGCTAAATAAATCTCCCTGTATAAGGTCTTTCTTTTCTGTGCAAGTATAAATCCATTAATCTATTATTTTTCAGCTCACACTTCACAAATGCAGTAATACCCAAACATGCTGGTTCAGCACATAATAAGCATTGCAGTCCTGCAAATCCTAGATTTACCTTACTTTCAGTGGTATTTTGGGGCTGTTTTCTACAGTGCATGTAGGAAAGTATTAAATGGTAAACAAAGTGCGAGAGGAACTTTGTGGAGAAGTTTGCATGAATCCCACTAGTTTTAGTTAAAAATAAAACCCAGCCTGTCACTTCCAACTTAATGATGGCTGGTTGACTGTGCCTTTTTTAATTGTCTGCCAGTGGCTGTGATTAGCAAGCTGGCTCAGTTTAGGTCCCATGCAAAGAAAGTCCGGAGGAGCAAATTTAGGAGATGCTTAAATAGATGCCAGAGGTGGGCACAGCTGTCAGGAGGGACAAGGACATTCTGAGAAGCACCTGAAATAAGCTGAATCCCCTATTATTGCAATTCTGGGCAATTCTCTGAATGCCAAAAATATTCTGTGTGTTTAGGAAGGATTATATATTATTAATTCATGGATTTTTTCCTCATATTTTTACTTCTCAGAGTTTACAGTCTTTGCTCCTAGTTTGTTTCCCTTCCTGAAGATAACAAAACCATAATATAAGTTTTCAGTTGTAGGTTACTGTTAAAAAAAGGAGCATAGTGTGAGCAGTTATAAAAGCCTGATTCTTTTAACTCCATTAATTAAACTGTCAGTGATCTTTTGATATTTTGAACTTTGGGACCTCCCCTCTGACTTTTAGGTTTAGGAATATCAGATTTTTTATTAGTACTCCACAAAGCTGTCTCAGCTGCCAAAAAGGTTCTATATACTGTTTCCTATATTAAATTTCCATCAGTCACTGTACCTGCAGAGCAGGGGGACTTACCTCTCCGTGTTCTGTGAGTACAGATCCCTTTGGAAGCAGTCCATTGTCCTCTTTTTTATGAACAGCACTCCTGTTACTGCAGGAGCAGGCTCTGGCTTTTTCTGAGAGCCTAAAGCACTTCACACTCCCTTAAAAATGTGAAAATGGGGACCTAAGCAACCAGCAGATGACAGCAGCAAAGATCAGCCATTTCTAATCAGGATATTTCTAACTGGTCAGATAATATGAAGCCTTTTTATTGTGATTAAATTTGCTTTTCCATTCATGCCCATTGCTTCCCTCTCAGTGCACAGACATCCAGTTTTCCTTGTCCATGTCCCTGACCTTAACAGAGCATTAACAGTAATCAATTTCTGTGTGTAACCTCACTATTTTCACCAGTTGTGCCTTCCTTGACTCCATGGCACTGTAGTGAATTTCCATTGCCGTTGTGTGTCTGAGGCAAATCCTTTTTTAAATGGAACAGTTGTTGGTCAGAGCAGCTCAGTTATGAACGACCATCCTTCTCCCAGGCTGTATTGCCATCCTGCCAAGGAAGGCTACACTAGAAATGCAAATGGATGAACTGAATCATGCATGTTTTTCATGTGTGAATAATTGTCCCTGTTCCCATTTAGTGAAGGACTCAGCCAACAACCTCAAGATGTTCTACAAAAGTACATGAATAATAATTTACAAGCTCAGTGCAACCATGCATTAATGTACCAAACAGATGCCTGACTGAGCCCTATGAACCATCAGCCATAACTTAACGCATTTGTTAGAAATTCTGTAGTATGTGTCCCATGAAGAGCTTCCTGCCAGACCAGTTGGGCTCAAATTCAGTCCAACATGTCAGACAGCTGCTAATAGGGATGGTAAGGAATCTGCTGGGACAGAGACTGGATTTACAAAACCCCCAACAGCCTTCTTTAGCCTTGCTGGCTTTCTTGAGGGCAGATGCTCTGACCCCATGGATCAGCCTTGCCCCGTGGTGGAACCTAAAATTACAGAATCACAGAATGGTTTGGGTCAGTTTGGCTTTAAAGATCATTTCCACGCCCCCTGCCATGGGCAGGGACACCTACCACTAGAGCAGGTTGATGCCATGAGGATTTTTTGCCTGTTCTTTTATACCCCTGTTATGCCTTTTTTACAACTTCTGTATTCTTAGTGCTTTTTGCCTACATTCTTGGACTTGTTTGTCAAGCTGGGAAACTAAACATTTGAGAAGCTTCGTAGCCAGGGATCAGTGTGCCCCAGACCCCAAGGTCCTCTCCAGAACACATTCTGTAAACCAAGATAGAACCATCCAGGGGAAGGCTCCTTGGGGAGGGGGGCTCACTTGAGCCTCTCATTGGGGAATCTTTGCTAGATCTGCTAATTAGTAACACCTATAATGTTATACCAGATCTTTTGGGGGTGTGCATTGCAGTGTGCATGGAGGTGCATTCAACCTGGATGTGTGCACCAAAGGATCCTTAAAGTAAATACCAAGGTAAAATCCCTTTTCCCCTTCTAACCATGTTTGACTCTTGATTTTAAGACCAGGAAAAGACATCAGGTTGTTCCGAGCCCCATCCAATGAGGCCTTGAACACTTCCAGGGATGGAGCATCCACAGCTTCCCTGGGCAGCCTGTGCCAGTGCCACCCTCACAGGGAAGATTCCTTCCTTAAATGAAATCTAAACCTGCCCTCTGGCAGTTTAAAGACATTTCCCCTTGTGCTGTTACTACGTGCCCTTGTCAAAAGTCCTTCACCAGCTCTCTCGTAGCCCCTTTGGATACTGGAAGGGGCTCTCAGGTCTATCTCCCTGGAACTTTCTCCAGGCTGAACAAGCCCCACTCTCTCTGCCTGTCTCCATGGGTGAGGTGCTCCAGCCCTCTGAGCACCTTCATGGTCTTAACATCTGACACAGCTGCACATTTGTAGGCATCCCCCAGCATCTAAGGCAAGTGGCAGACCCCACTGAGGAGAGTCAACCTCCTGGACAAGGCCTTCCTGGGAAAAGGGGACTGAAGAACTGCTGTCTTGTGTGGGAGGCTTAGGGTTAGCTGGATTTTTTCAGACATCAGAAGAAAATAATCAAACCAGAGAAAAAACAGGGAGATGCTTTAACCAAAGTCTCTGAGCTCAGAAGGACCTCTGGGAGGGAAACACAGCATGTGAGATGGAAAATAACAGAGGTAGAGATCTGTACTTTTGTGTAGTGTCTTTCTGCATCCCTGCAGCAGTGTTTATCCTGCACCAGATGGTGTTTCATTAATTGTGTGTGCACAGGGAGTGGCAGAAAGCAATACGAACTGTGTGTAAACAGGGTGAAGCATGGCCACAAATAGGGAAATACAGAATTGTCAATGTTACTGATTGCAAAGGCCTGCTACTTGTGCAGATACACGGTTTTCTTCTAGCCTCAGACAGGAACAGGGGTTTGACTCCAATTTTACATGAGGAGGTCATTTCTGATCACTTTTAAAGCCAGATTTGCCAGAGTATACAATACTGAGGGTTACAAACTAATTTGTTTAGGTCTGGAGCAATGAGATAAGGTAAAGCTGCAAAAACAGCAGGCTCAGCCCCTACAGAGCATCCCATGTCAGTGCTGAGTACAGGGATGGGAACAAAAACCAGTGCTGGTGAGCTTTACACAGATCCACACCTAGCAAAGAGGCCATGGCCGTGATACAGATATTAGGGAAGATCACCAAGAAGCACATGAGAAAAATGGAAGGAGCTTTCCCCAAGAGCAGATTAAGCGTGGAGACCCAACAGAGTGATACCCACAACTGGGGTGTAGTGAGCTCGTTAAAACCCTTCACAGCACAGCCTGAGCTTATTGCCAGGAAAGCCCAGGCATTGATTTAGTGCAGTCAGCGTGCAAATGGGAAGGAAGTGGCTCTTCACCACACCATCTGTTCGTGCCATCCCCATAACCCCACCAGCTAACTCTCCTGTGCTGCCTCTTCCTCCTGCGGATCCCCTTCAGAAATAAATGCCAGGCTCTTGCCCAGTGCCTCAGTCACATCTCCTGAGCTGGGGAAACCTTCAGTGGTCCCTTTGGGGACAGGGAGAGCACTTCATCCTCGCAGGATGAAGTGTCACATAGGCAGCCCCGTGGTGCTGTCCAGGAGTGGCTCTGCCACGACTGTCATCAGCGACTCCATCTCTGCACAGGTGGCTTCAGGGAGCAGCACACTGAAGTTTCATGTGGCTGGTGTGGTGTTTCCGTGCTGTGGTAGAAACCTCACTAGCTGGTGGATAGCTCTCCTCCTGCCTTTCCTGTCTCTGGGTGATTACCCTTGCTGTTCTGCCCCAGAAGGGAAGAGCTCTTCACTGGTGCACATTCAAGTATGAGGAAACGTTAGCAAAATCATTGAAATGGGGTCTTTGCTCCCTAAAAATTAATTTGATCATGCCATAAATAGAAGGCCCCTGCTCTGCTGACAATTACAGATTTTTTACTCTAAAAAACTGTAATTCCTTCAGTCTCTTGAGCTAAAGCACCCTCAGTGGCAGAGCTACACCAGCCACTTAAGGCTAAAGGGAGAAGTTTTAGGTGAAAGAAGCACATCCTCTTCATGGTGTATTTCATCTTGATAGCATACTCCTTAATGGTAGCATGCTTGTGTCTTGGGTCTTTTTTTTGTCCCCAAGTGGCTGCTCCCCACTGAAGCAGTGGCTGTCATCATATTACAGGCAATTACAATATGTTCCAACAGCCAGCACTCCTTAATCATGCACTGCCAACCCAGAGCTCCCAGCTGGGAAAACCTTAACTCTTGCTGGGTGAGATGTTTCACTTGAAGAATCCCAGGGATACTTTTTAAGGTTATTTCACCAAGCTTCCTATAGTTAAATGAAGTAGATATTAAAAGTTTAAATAACCTTTTGGTCTTCTTTACCTGTCAAATTTGGATTTCCCCATGGTTTAACTGAGTTATTTCACATCTGTTGCAGTGGGCTAACCCTGTCTTTCAGAGGTGTTAATCCTTTCCATGTCTTGATTTGAAATTAAAAGATTGCCAGGTCACCCTGTCAGTGGATTTTGTGCTGTGTCTCTGAGTTGAGAAGCAGAGATGTGAGTTGCTGAATTGCCCCAGCTCATTCTCTCTGGCAGCATCCCTGTGGTTTTGTTTGCAGGGTATCCCGTGGGTAAGGAAGGCACTGGGTTATGGTCAGTGGTCATTTGAGCTTGGGTTTCATCCAAAAAGTCTGTAGATAGGGGGTGAGCGCTGGCAGAAGTGTCCTGACTTTGGTCCAGACAGGTTCAGTCTTCTCTGATATGGCAATAGGCTGTATAGGAAAAGGAATAACTGAGGTAATTTTGGCATGGTTGGCTGGCTGAGCGCAGAACCACAGTGCAGTGTGAGCTTTGGTCTTGAAAACAGAGACAGATGAGAGCAGTCCTGAAAGCAGCCTAATCAGAGAATCCCAGAATTCCAGTATGGTTCAGGTTGGAAGGGACTTCAGTGGGTCATCTGGTCCCACATCCCTGCTGAAGCAGGGCCATCCCAGAGCACATCCCAGAGCACACAGCACGGGACTATATCCAGGTGGTTCTGGAATATCTCCAGTGAGGGAGACCCCACATCCTCGCTTTTCAACCTGTTCCAGTGCTCAGTCGGTGCACAGTAGGGAAGTTCTTCCTCATGTTCAGCCAGACCTCCAGTGCATCAGTTTCTGCCCATTTTCTCCTGCTTGGCACCACTGAGAAGAGCCTGGCTCCATCCTCTCGGATCCTGCCTTTCTATAGGGGGACACTGCTGTGGGACAACAGGAGTCCTGGTGCCCTTCCCTGTGGTGTGATATAGGCAGGGCCTCACTTTTATCCCTCAAAGATCAGGTCCTTGACTGGGATCTAGAAGCAAATGGGAAAGAAACAAATGACTGCTTATCCACCAGTCTAAATCTGCTCCAGTCAGCAATACTGTAATGTTTTTGGGTTAGCTTGAGTTTGGAGTCGGTGACTCTCTCCACTAAATTGGTCTCTGTTATTATCCCTGATTCAGGTGAGGAATATCTGACAGTGACTGAGCAGCATGTTTTACCTCCCTAATTTGTAATGAAGGTGGTGTCTTGGCTCCTCTAGGTACAGAGGCTGCCTGTTGTCCCTCCCATTTGAGTTTTTAAAATTATTTCTTCATTTCTGACTTACCACTTCCAAACAAAACTGATGGTGTTCTACATCACATGGCAATGGAAGTGCATTGTTTTAATTGAAGCTCCTGCTATAAAAGCTTTTCAATAAATCAACGAAACCTTGAAAGTGATGAAGTGAGCAGAGTAGGTGGTGGCACATTCCATATGAAAACAAGGTTTCTGAAAGCCAGGTAGAATGTTCTCAATGCCAGAAGCAAGGCTGATAGCAACGGGTGTTATTTTTTTATTGGACCAATGGATATAGCTGGAAAAAAATCAAAAATCTTTCAGTTGCAAAACACTTTTTTTCAGGTCTGAAGACTTCAGATTAAATTTCAGGCACTTTATAGTCTGGTACAGTAATATTTAAGTTAAAAAAGAAAGCCATAATGATTCCAATTAATTTAAATTTCCACTTAAAGCAGACAGGAGAGAATAGTACATTTGCGGAACAATTTGCAATTCTTTTGCTGATGTATTACTCTGTAAATGGAGAGAGCCTCTTAGGCATTTAGTGAGACCATTTAGTCTTCAGGCAAAAAGCAATACGAGGCAAAAACACAGAGAAGAAAACACAAATTCTGCAAATCCTCTGTGCCTGTGTTCTCTGTGGCTTTGTGCTGGGGATATGCAGGAACTCTGGGTCTGTCACAAGCAGGGCTGGCCCGAAGCCAAACATGAAGATTTTGATATTTTTCATTGGAATAAAAGCATGACCTTCTGAAAATTGTCACGAAATAAACAGAAATAGTTCTCCTTTCCTCCTCACCCCTCTCCCAACACAAACCTGAGCAGCAGTAAGTTGTCCTGGTCTGGATTTAATTTCAGCAATTAACTGCAATTAAAGCTGAGCCCTTTCAATTATTTCAAATCCAGAACTCTACACACCAGACAGGACAGTGGTGAAGAGAAAGGTTTCTATTATATTAGTCATTTTCTTTTACTTCTAATAAATATATTTATGTGTTTAATCTTTTTTCAGTATGGGTTTTCCTACTATAGGGGCTCTGGGCTGGAAACCTTGGTTCCATCCCCCCAGCCCAGCTCAATGACCCTTGGCAAGTGATGCATGACCTCTCTGTGCCCTGGTGTTGGCCTCTGGCACAAGTGGCAGCTACGTAAATCCAACTTCCTCCAATACAGGGAAAGGGGAGTGGTGGATTAGTGCTGCATACTATTATCGATGATTGATTTTCTGCTCCAAGTTAAATCAGGCTGAAGAGCAGCTTGTAAAGTCTTTTGGCACTTTTTCCCCGTTTCTGCAGTTTGCCCCAAGCTCAAACCACCCAGCTGTCATCTGGAGGCTTTGAACTGTGTTTGCCTATCCTTGCCCAGGAGCGTATCCCCCGTAGGAGATCCTGGGAGAACTGAAGGCTGTTTTCTTCTTTTAATCATCTCTGGTAAAATGCAGAGACAGAAACTCATCTGCAGCGCAGATGAGAGTGGATCAATTGGCAGTGCTGCTGACTGACATTTCATTAGGCCAGTGCCAATAGCAGATATTGATCCAGCAGCCAATTGATACAAGTTTGCAAGGACCCAGCCTGCCTGATCGAGCTGGAAACTGTCCTGTGGAAGGGGCACTGTCTGGCAGTGAGCACAGCACCCCTCAGCTGGGCTGGGAGGCAGTGGGAAGCTCCCTTCAGCTCTTGAGCCCTGGGGTACCCAGTGGTGATGTGCTGGTAGGATTGGTGGTGACAGTGTGGTCGTAGTGTACCACGTGGTGCCACATGTCACCATCTCTTTACATCAGTGGGGTTCTCTGAAAGTCCCAAGATGGGCTTGTTGGGGTGGGTGGAGGCTGTCTTTGCTGGGATTCTCGTCCACATTCTGTGAAAGATCTTGGGTCTAGCGGGCTTGGATTTTTAGCCATCTGCAGGGCTCCTCCTCCCCCTCTGTAAGTACCTCAGCTTCCCTTCTTGCAGGATTTCCGTGCTATACAGAGAAAGAAACATCTGTAAAATGGAAGAAAAAGAAATCCTGGCAAGAGAAGTCTGCTCTTCTCTCTGCCTTAATGCCAGACAAAGAAATAGGAGAAATATCTCCCTTGCCCTTTGCTCTCTAAGAATTGCATCCACAAAAAAGGAAAGAGAAAGGGGAAGGAGAGATGAATATGTGATACTCTCCATCAAGAGCACATCAAGAGCTTATCCACCAAGTGACCAATCCAGGTTAGACTTGTGTACATGGGAGAGTTGTTAGGGAGCGAAGGAAGGCGTGAGTTTAAATCCCAAAGTGGGTAAACCTAACCAGTGAGAGGGAACAGAGACGCTGCTCAGTAATAGTTACACTGCAGCAGTCATACCCAAAGTGTTCTCTGCTCAATTTCCCCATGTTTAACCAACTCCATGTTATATACAGAAAACAAATTAGACTCTGATTCAGTGTACTATTTCAGCTCCGTGGTCCAATTTGGTCTTTTTATTGAGTTCAGTGTAGGATTTAGAGTCCTGAAAAGGAATTAGGAGGCTAAAGCTGGGCTTCTGTGCTCACAGTTGTTGCTTGAGCACAAGAGAGACTGTGTGTGTTTGGACTGTGGTCACAGTCCTTCTGAGACCACACAGATCAATATTTCACTTTGCAACAGACTGACCCTAAACAAGGCCAAGCAGCAACAGACCCTGGTTGAAAACCACCATAAATTCATAAAAAAGTAGCCTTTTTTTATTGATTGAAATAATTTTGTATGTGGAAGGTGCATTTTCCTCATTTGGATAGTATTGGAGAAATCATTCTGAATCTGACTGCTCTGCAACATGCTAAAGCATCTGCTGTTTGGTTACAGCAAAGAAAGCAGAAAATAGTGAGGGAAAAATAAGTGATCAGTTCCAATTTCAGAGTCTCATTTAAAAACAGTGGCAAAGCTCCCCACTTCCAGCGATGCACAGGGCCCTTCTTCAGCCTCGCTTTCCAAGCAGCAGAGCCCAGCAGACATCAGAGACAACAGCTGAACCTGCAGCCACAGGAAATCCATGAGTTGTTTTCCCCTGGGATATGAAAAGATGGAGGCATCTCTGGGCAGGAGGTGCTCAGGCCTGGGTGGCTGAAAGAATGGGAGAGCTCCTGATTCAGGAGACTGAGCTGCTCTCAGTTAACACTCTGTGGTTGGTGTACATCTGTATAATTGTGCCAAGGGAGGAAAAGGTTTTGGCCTTTCTTTTGGAAATCTGACTCCTTGGCCCAGCCCACACTTCGCTGAACATGTAATCACACATGTTCAGTGATTCAGATGATCAGGGATCAGTGTCACTTTAGCTGAGTGATCTGACTGATCCTTCCTGGCAGAGTAGGTGTCAGTACCTTTAATCAGTCAGGGGATTGATGTCTCAGGGGATGAGGACAGGACTTCAAGTAGCACTGTACATCCATCGTGTACTGCCCTAAACGTCTTAGGGCAGCAGTGCCTTGGGCCCTTGATCTTGAGCTGAAACCCTGAGAACACCTATGTGTATTTTTTCAATGACTGCTTTTTTAATGAACTGCCTCAGTTTTGGCAACAGGCCAGCACAGTGACCTCTCTCTGCTGTCAGCCGTGGATTTTAGTGTCTCAGTTGTAAATAGTTAGCAGTGACAGAGGGATTTCCAGTTAATTGGGGAAATGAGGGCAGTGTTATTATCCTCTCTTACACTGGGGGAGATGGAGACATGAAGAAGCAGAGTGATTTGTACAGGACTTCCCACTTGGCTGAAGGTCAGGCCAGCAGGATGATCCATCCCTGCAAATCCCAGCCTGGTGCTCTGTGTGTTTGGCCACGGTGCTCTGGGGATGTGACAAATGAGACTTGGATCTCTGCCTGCTTCTCTTCTCTTCCTTCTTCCATCCAGACATGTTTTAAATGAAATCAGGATGACCTCAGATCCATACCAAGTATGAAGTACATGGGTCAAACTCTCAACCACTTTCTTCTTAATATTCATGCTTTTTCACAAATGCAGATCAGCCTAATTGGCTGCCAGCATGCACAGATGTCTCTCTGCAAGAGTACCCAGGTACTGTGAGAATTGATTGCGAACACAAAATGGAACCAGATTAAAATTTGACCTACAGTAATCAATTTCTAAACCACAGGGCAAGCAGTAAAGAGATGGTGGAATTTCTGGACTTTGGAAATCAGTTATTGGCTGCTGTTGTGCTCTTCTGAAGGGTCTCTCCCTCATTACACGTCCTGATTTTTCTTTAGATTAGCAACTTGGGGGACAAAGATGTGTATTAAGTCATCATAAAAGAATGAACCTCTTCCTTGCACATAAAATGTCATCAAATATCCCTTAAAAGGGCTTTTTCAACATCATGTAAATAATTCTCATTTTCTTGAAGCGACATCACTTTGTTTCTTGGATTGGAAATCTTCACATCTTTTACAGGTCAATTCTATAGTTGCTTAGGAAGAATGTATGTGAATACAGTTTCTCCAAAGCAAAATTAAAATCTGCTTGGTAGGAAGCTTTTGCTGTAGCAAGCTACCGTGTCTGTGAAGTCAGGATCAATGGAAATTTGCAGAAAGGCTATTATTTACCATTTCTTTCAAGCAGCCGGAAGACTAACCTACAGAAATCTTCTTTTCCTCCAAAATCCAGCATGAAAGACTGTTTAGTGAAACATCCCTATCCTGGAGATTAACTAATTGCTCAGCAGTCAGTCATTTTCACTGCACAGCCAAGGACAGCGATTCCTGTCTCACACGCAGATGGAGCAGTGGTTTAACACAAAACAGTTCCTGGGACAGGAGGATTAAGGGGAATTTACTGGAGAGCAATTAAAAGAGTTGTTAGAGCAGTTTGTTTCTGAGGCTGAATTTCACATCAAAGTGAAGCTATCTGAGGAGTGTACAGAGCAGAAGAACAATAAAGCCATCATTTCAAACCATCTACTCTGCATCCTTGGAGTGCAGCTTTATAAAGTGAGCTAAGAGTTTATGGAGATTTGCAGGAGTAAATTAGGGGAAGCAGCCTAAAGGCTTGTGTGGGGTCGTTTCCTATTCATCCATTTCTGTCCAGTCTTTCATAGTTTAACTTTTTAAATTCACATTTTAATTGATGTAAATCAGAAGGAAGATTTTTTAACATCATGGAAGTTTTGGTTTTTTTTTTTTAAATCTGAAAAATAAGATTTAAAATCATTTTAGAATTAGGTATTAGTAATTTCTTGGGAGGTTTTTGAAAAAAACCCCTGAAAAATAAGATTTAAAAGCATTTTAACATTAAGTATTAATAGTGAGTCATGTTCTCTGGGACCTGCCTAGATTTTAAAAACACTTGGGTTTTGGAGCAAGCCTTTTCACCAAGGGTTATACATTAGAAGTTGGGCTTGACTGGCCTGGTTTTCATAATATCAGAAAAGAGGATCCCAGATATGCCTTGTTTTGACAACTAAAGGCTCCTAGAGGGGACCAGGCCTCACGGACTGAGGGATGAAGCATCCTAGACCCCCCTGAGCCCATCAGAGCAATGGCCTGGGAAGGGTTTGCTGGGTGTGTTGGTGCTTAGTGCCAGTGGTGGCAGTGATCTAAGCAGGATCTATCCTGCGACATCTGGGAGTGGGATGAGATTTGTAGTGCAGAAGGGTGGGTGTACAGGAAAAGACACATCTCAGGTGGTCTCCCATTTCCTAGGGGCTGTGGGCAGCTCCATTCCTGTGCTGCAAATTTGCCTGGGAAGTGTAGTGAGAACAAGGGTGGCTTTCCTTTCCCTGTTAGTGGTTCATCCAGTTGCTCTGTGCAGGCAAAAGCATCTGGTTTGCCACAAGCTCTCACTGAGAGCCACCAGTCTGGCAGGGTCTCCTAGGCAGTTGTGGCTTGTCCTTCCTCTGCAGCTTTTAAAATAATAATATTTGTCTGTAAGGACTGGCTGGGCCCTGAGGCTGTGGGGAATTCATCCCAGCCGGGAACTGGCGATACCACAACGTGCTGGGGGTGGGGGGGAACAAAAATAGCATCAGATGAAGGGTGCAGAACACTCACACATACACAGAGAAGAACTTCACAGGAGGCTTTTTACACGGTCTGCACCAAACCCTGACATTTGCACTGCCAGAGGTAGGGATTTGAATCCTCCATCCCCACCATCTGTGGAGGATGTCTGCACACAGGCGACAGGCTCGGAGCTCCCTGTACAGGCACAGGAGACAAACAGGCATCTCAGGGTACAGCTTGTCTGACCTGCTTTAACATCCAGCTGCAGGTGAAATGACTCACACCTTCCAAGTGCTTTTTTCTTCCTCCCTCCGCTGTGCAGGGCTCCTGGAGGGTGAGTTCAGATGCAGACAGAGGCTTTGTAGGTGAGCCCTGTTTCGAGTGTCTGTGCTGTGGAAATTGGGTGTATTTTATGGAGCAGGAAATGTATTTATGTATTATGTATTTTCAGGACCAGGAAATAGCACACTCGTCTGTGCTGGGGTATCCTGTGTCTAAATCCTGGATCTGACACAAATCTGCCTTCCACATTAGCATGACAAAAACGTAAATTACTTTTGTACAGTGCACTCCAAGATGGGAAAATTAATAGTATTTTTGCAGACGTCTTTACAGAAATTTCTGTTGTACAGCCTTGTAGCATTATTTCCAAGAAAATGAGATCTGTGTTATTGCAGTATTGAATATTGGTTATACCACCTAAAACTTTAATATCCATGTGTCATTTCAGGCCAAGAAGGCAAGGGAAGGCAGCTCTCTTATTTCCAAAAAAAAAAAAAAAAAAAAGAAAAGCCTATATAAAAGGGTGCCAAGACCAACACACCTTGTGAGGACACTCTAATTGCCCTTTTTTATGGGAATTAGACATTTCTGGAGGAGGTGGACCAGTCCAAATCCTTCTAGTGGGATGTGAAAGCTCTTGAAGGAGCTGCTGGGTGGGTCTCAGCCAACTGCAAACCAACTGCCAGCTCTGCAGTGTGGTCCAAGGAAGGGTGCATTTCCCTGAGATCCTGCCTCTATCACTTGGAAAGCTCCAACTCACTTTGTCCACTCATCCCACGTGCTCCATCTGCAGTGCTTCCAAGTACAGCTCTGGATCTGTGCTGTCAGATGGGTCCAGGTTAAAAAGAGCCCTATATTTCTTTGAATTTATTAACCTGGTTCAGACTTGATGATCTTGATTCCAACCTTAACGATTCTGTGGTTCTGTGATTCTTATCTCACTGATCTCAGATGCCTTCTAAGGTGTTGCTGTATTAAATAGGAACAAAAATACAGGGATCTGAACAAATATGTTGGGTTGTGAACAATCAGATGCAAGGGAGATGGGGCTTCTACAGGATGTTGTTGCAGACAAGATAGTTACCCCGGGAACAAACTTTTGAGAGGTGACCAGCACTGACATCAGCCTGGTCTGTGCTTTAATGAGAGTGACCTGTGGGTTACTGAGTGGATGTAGCTGTGGGGAGTGTTGTGTTTCTGCTGCAGAAATGTCCAATGAGCTGAGTCAAACCGATTCTCCCGGGACAGGGTCTTCACACTGTGAAAATCTTTGCTTTTTGATGGCTTTGTGTGGCTCTCCCTCCCTCTCAGAGGCTGCATCCATCACCATGACAACTGTGTGCCCTTTGGATGCATTGCTGTCCCTTTCTGTGGATTTCTGTGGAGAAGAGCAGGCACACACTGAACGCCACTAACAACAGCATGGGATGTTCAGGCACAGGACAGGATGATCCCTGGTCAAACACCTGCCATTTTCTGTGAACTTACTGTAATTCTTCAAGACTTTTACCGGTTCTTTAATCCCTTCACGTACCTGCCTTGGAGTTACTTATTAAGGGATCTTTGTGTGGATCTCCTGTGTGGAGCAAGGTCATGGAGGGATGATTTTCACAGTACTGGTACAAAAAAAGACAGCAGACAAGGGATGCATTTCAAAGCACCTGAAAAGGCCACAGCTTTACTCATTAATTCAGTGTGTGTATCTCAGCCTTGAGCTGGCTTCCTGACTCCTCATTGCTGTTGTCCTCATCTGCACTTGGCTTTGGGGCTGGTTATATGAGCTAGCAACTCACAGGAGCTGCTCCAGCTCCTGTCCATTGCCAGCACCTCTGGTAAGGTCCCCCTTTGGAAGGGATGGACTTCACACTCACGTGAGTTACCTCTTGGTATGGGGGGCAGGGAAAGGAGGCTGAGGTTGAGATCAGATGGAGAATCTCAAATTGCTGTTGTCTTCTCTGTGCCTGCCTTGTAAATAACTCAAGTATTTCAGTCCCCATGGCTGGCTATCAGTTAACTTCTGCTTCATCTTTGCCAGCTCAGTAATTAATGTCACCTCTGCTGCCTCTTCTTTCCTAAATAAATACACTAAAAGAAAAACAGGAACCTGTTCCCATGGGACAAAATTTGTGTCACATGGAACATTCTTTCACAATCTGATCCATAAAAGAAATTAAGTTCTACACTTAATGTCTGTCACTTTAATGAATTTGGAACTTGGTTTGAGACAGGAGTGTGGCTCTTTACTGCTTGAGATAAACTGTACACACCCTCAATTCAGCTTCTTCTGATTAACTCTTTTGAAACTTGTGTCTGTTCCTGGGACATACATTTGGGCAGGCCTATGTGTAACATCTCTGAAAAGGGTCATAGACAAATGAAATAGCTCATCCAGTTTAAGATTTCAAAATAATCCTTTCCCAGTCTGCAGGGAAATGTCAGATTGCATGAGGTGTTTTTCTGTTCTTATTTATAAGGAAAACTAGCTGGTAATAGTTATTGGACATTAAAAGAATGAAATCTCCATGTAAACATTTGTAAATGTAAACACATTTTAACTATTCTGGCTTAGTTTAAACCACTGTGGAAGTGGATTAAATCCAAGCTCATGACAAATCTCCTAATATGGAAAAAATTGGTAATGAAAAGTAACTGTTGCTCTGTTAGTGTTAGAATTCACATCTCGGGTTTTTTTCCTCAGTTCTTTGGCTGTATAAGATCTTTCTTTTCTTTTACTTGCACAGATTCTACTGATCTCAAGAACTCCTGACCAAAACTAGATCCTTGCTGTGCTAGGGATACACCTTCCTTGGTTGAGGAGAAAGAAGACAAGTTCTCCATGGGGTGAAACGATTTCCTCCTGATGGCAGAGTAGTTCAGTGGGGTAGTGAGGACCAAGATCTCAGTCTCCATCCAAAGTGACATCATCCCACATAGTCAGTTGGGATGTGAGGGTCTGCTTGGTTATGCATTTCAGAGTGAAAAAGAAAATAGCAAACAGCTGTGAACACACACAGGTCACATGAGAAGGCCAAGGGGAGAGTAGGCCCGGGGCTGTGCATCAGCCCACCTTTGCTCTATTGGAAATAGGGCTCCACTGAGGTAGATGAGTCCTGAATTCTTGACTCTCAGATAACCCTTGGACTGGATTTCCAAGTCCCTGGGCATTTTCTGCACTAATTCAGCGTTCAGCAGACCTGCTTCTCCAAGGAGCTGCCCATAACCATTCCAGGCTGTAGCACTTCCTGTCCCAAGAGGAGAAAAGGGAAATAATTCATTGAAGGGCTCTGTCAGCCTGTGTCCTGCAAGAAGCTGAAAGAGCATGTTCTGAGGAGGTGACAGCAGGGATTTGGGTGTGTGTCTTCTCCACTGCATGGGCATAAAGTGGGGGTAAAGCTCATGGCTGTGAGTGGTTAGTGGGTCCTGGGTCTCACACAGCCAGACCAGTTTTGCACTGTGTATCTGATGACATTTGCCACCTTGGCCCCCTATCCCTTTCAGCTTTTTCCCAAAGTGTTTGCTCTGCTCTTGAGTCACAGCAGTGCTCAGGCTCAGACCCCCCTGCCACTGGGCTGGACCCATCCGAGTGACACCTGTCCATGTGGTTCTGGGACAGAAAGCTCTGCAGTAGTTTCCTGGCTTTCATAAGGACCCACTTCAGGAGTATGAGGTACAGGTGGTGTCAGATTAGAGAGGTTCTGGCTTTTCTCCTGCCAAATCCAGCAGCAGCAGTCACTGGTAGTTATATTCTGTGCAGGGAGTTAACCTCTGTCTGGAGAAGGTTTGAACTGAGTCTAGAAAAGGGACAAAAGAACCAAGATTGGACTGGGGTAAAAAAGGAGGGGAGGGTAGTTTACAGTGAAGTGCAAGCTTTTGGAGAGGAATCAAAAGCTGCTGCTGTGGTCTTTGTTGTTGTCATTCTGGTCTTTATAAACATGCAGCAGGACAGAAGTTGTCAGAGCTACCTCCTGCCTTTCCCAGTGGCATATCCAGTGCTGCCATGGCCAGGAAAGCGCCACAGGCCCATGCCAGGCTGCTGGCAGCTGCCTCTTTCCAGCATCCCCCACTGCCTCTGGACAGCAGCTGCCAGGCACAGGCTGGCTGCAGGAGAGCAGGGTGCTCAAGCTGTGAAATAGATTTGTGGCCAGAAAGCAGGGGAATCATAGAAACATGGAATGGTTTGGGTTGGAAGGGACCTTACAGATCATCCAGTTACACCCCCCTGCCATGGGCAGGGACATCTTCCACCAGACCAGGTTGCTCAGAGTCCTGTCCAGCCGGGCCTGGAACACTGCCAGGGATGGGGCATCCATGGTTTCTCTGGGCAACCTGTGCCAGGGCCTCAGCACCCTCAGTAAATAATTTCTTCCTAGCATCCAGTCTAAATCTACAGTCATTTTGAAGTCATTCCCCCTTGTCCTGTCACTACACAGCTTTTTAAATCAGTGGGTAGAGGATGTTTTCCCCACTGGAGATGTTTTAAGGGACTCATCACAAGGCAGAGCAGCACAGCCAAAGAGGGACACCAGCAGAGGAACCAGCCATGTCCCCTGAGACACACCTTGGGGACACATCCTTGCAGCTGGTTGCTTTCACTGTTGCAGCTTGTGCCAGAGGTGCTGCGCTGCCCTCTGGGGAAAGAGAGGCACAAACAAAACATCACATACAACCCACCTTCCAAATCTGCTTTTAGAGAGCGTGGCTTCGATTAAATGTAATCACCCAACTTTGAATCAACAGCAACTTCTCTTTCCATTATTTGCTCTCCCCAGTGGTCTGAGAGAGAGAGAGTAGCTCCACGAGGGCAGCTGCTAATGAAGTAGAGCCTCCAAATGAGGGAATGTGGTGCTGCATCTAGGTCAGAGGAGTCAGGTGAAAGTAACTTCCGTGGTTGTCCCTTGGTTTTGTTTGTATTTTTTCAACTGGGTTTCTAATAAGCAAGTTAACCGAATTATTAAAAGCAGCTGCATCTATCAGCAGCAGGCAAGGATGTATCTACTGCATTTGAAAGCTCTCTAATGAAGCTTTGAAGTCCAGCTCATCCCAAATTCATGCAGTGAAGGATCTGTAGCCACCGTGGCACTTCTCTGATGACTTCAGAAGATGCGAGACTTGAAAGTAAATAGATACTAAAATATGGATACTCCAGTTGGTATTTCAAGACCTGCAGCTGACTGACACAGGGTTTTATTTGTGTATTTCAAGGGCTTTGTTTTCCTTTTCTTACCACACTATCCCTTCACAGTCCATATTTGTATTTAATCATAGGCTGCTTTTCACAGTGTTGTCAAACAGAGAACCAGTTTCTCTATCCTGCCTCAGTCCCACATTCAAGAAAACTGGATGAACCTAAAAGAAAAATAAAATCATATGAGTAACATGCAGAAAATCAGCAAAAAGGTTTTGCTCTGTGGATCCTCCCCCAGCCTGAAGCTCAAATTCCTTTTTCTGTAGCAGCCTGAGACATGCTGCAGGGTGAAATAACTCAGCATTAAATGGCATGGCATGATGAGAGGGTGGATATTGCTGGGTTTTATAACCACACAACCCTGGTACACTGCTTCTCTGTGGTGCTCCCACTTTACCTCCACATATTAGACATACTAACTCTGCAGTAAACACTTGCAAAGTGTGTGAAGCCACACATGTGGCCCATGGGGAATCTACTTGCACCCTCCAGCCACTTCTACAAAACCCTAACCCTAACAGCAAAACTAAAAAGTATTGAGCACACTGGGATTTTCCAGCCTCTGGAAGGGTGTGTACATTGAATTAATCTTACAGCTGTGTAGTCCCCGCTGAATTACTGTTTCCTTTTGATCTGTACTAAAGACAGTGAGGGAGCAGGTATGAGTGTGAATAATGGGTAGGTTGGCATCACGGTGTTTGGGTTCTTTGTCGATTCCTTTCTTCTCTTTGTTCAGTTTCTTTCCTTCTGTTGATGTCAGGATATTTTTAGTTCTTCAAGTAGTAGTATCTTCTGCATCAAGAAAAAAGGTGAAACCCACTTTCGATGTATACTTTTAAGAAAGTGTGTGTGTATGTATGTACGTTATCTATAGTGGCTAATCTTGAAGTTAGTATGTCTTGATCTCCTCTGTTTGAATTCACTACAAAAGATTAAGATGGAAAGGAAGATCAGAATTAAGAATGAAGAGAAAAATGGCTGTTCTCAAGACTGTTTACCCATCTCAAATTCATGTTTGTATGTAATGTCCTTTGGGTCCTGACTATTGTGGATCTATCCCCCACAGATCATCTTCCGGAAGATCAGCGATGTCAAGAAGGAGGAAGAGGAGCGCCTGCGCCAGAAGAACGAGGTGACGCTGAGCATCCCTGTGGACCACCCTGTGCGGAAACTCTTCCAGAAATTCAAGCAGCAAAAGGAGATGCGCAATCAAGGCTCGACCCACATGGACCCGGAGCGGAACCAGCTGCAGGTGGAAAGCAGGAGTGTGCAGAACGGGGCCTCCATCACGGGCACCAGCGTGGTCACCGTGTCCCAGATCACCCCCATCCAGACCACCCTGGCGTACATGAAAACCAGCGAGGCCGTGAAGCAGAACAACCGCGACGCCATGGAGCTCAAGCCGAACGGAAACGGAGAGCAGAAATGTCTCAAAGTGAACAGCCCCATGCGGATGAAAAACGGGAACGGGAAAGGGTGGCTTCGGCTGAAAAACACGATGGGGACCCACGAGGAGAAGAAGGAGGACTGGAACAACGTCACAAAGGCTGAATCCATGGGGTTGCTGTCCGACGACCCCAAGTCCAATGACTCGGAGAACGGTGTAAATAAAAACCCACTGAGGAAAACAGACTCTTGTGACAGTGGAATAACAAAAAGTGACCTTCGCTTGGATAAAGCTGGTGAGACTCGCAGCCCCCTGGAGCACAGCCCCATCCAGGCGGATGCTAGGTGTCCTTTCTACCCCATTCCTGAGCAGGCCTTACAAACCACGCTGCAGGAAGTCAAGCACGAACTCAAAGAAGATATCCAGCTGCTAAGCAGTAGGATGGCTGCCCTTGAGAAGCAGGTGGCAGAAATTTTAAAAATATTGTCCGAAAAGAACGTATCCCAGCTCTCTTCCCCCAAGTCTCATTTATCACCCCAGTCCCCCCCCCAGATACCCTGTCAGGATATTTTTAGTGTTTCAAGGCCTGCATCACCTGAATCTGAAAAAGATGAAATCCACTTTTAGCATATACCTATGTGTATATATGTATACAGTATATATGCAGAGGTGTATATATACCTTTATACATATATATATATGTGTGTGTATACGGTAAATATATATACATATATATTTTCACTTGCATCCAATATGACTTGAACACACCAAGGATTTTGATATGTAAATATTGCATGTCCAGCTGGATTCTGGCCTGCCAAAGAAAGCAATTATTAACATAGATATAGCTTGTATAATATGCAGTTGACTGCATGCACACTTTACATTTATTTATAATCTCTATTATGTAATAAAATAATGACTTTTGTTTAACAAAGGCAATGTACTATTTAAAGAATCAGGGTCTAACCTGCCAATATTGCCATGACAGTTTTGATCTCAGGCTGGGTGAATTGAGCTTTTACTTTCTCACTGTCTTTTCTGCCGAGTTAAGCAGTAGATTAATATGATGTGAAAGAAATGTTCAGGCTCCTGTTAGTATTGTTTCCTGGTATCATTCCACAACAATATACTGTATATTTGGTGGTGAATTCCCCTACTCCTTCTAAAGGGAGGGCTCAGCTCAGTGGGCAGGGAAGGGCACTGTGCCTGGTGCTAGGGTGGATCACTGGAATTTACTTGTGTGGGTATTGTGCATGCACAGCCTTTTATTTCAAGTATCCTCCTGCTCTTTTACCATCGTAAGTAAGAAATAATAATAATAATAAGAAGAATAAGAATAATAATGGTGATTTATGTAACAAAATGAAACTAACAGAAACTCTCTCAGTTGTGCTCCCTGAGTGTTTGGGGGTAACTTATTTCTTGAAAGCCTCCTTTTACTGATGCCATTTTTACTGAACTGTTAGAGTAACATTATGTAAATTCTCTTTGCAGCACTCAGTGGTGGTGTCCAGTTTTGTCAGTATCTTCATTAGCATGTCCCATTTTTGTAGGGTTGAGGTTGCTCTCCTACTGTCCCCCCTATTGCCCCTGGCAGAAAAACTTGGCACGAGGTCTGAGGAAGGGAGAGAACACTCATAGTTCAGCTTCTTGGGAACCACGTGAGCAGGTTTGAAAGCCTGAAGTTAAAAGGCTGTGGTTAACACCCCTCCACTCTCCTTCACGAGTAAATTTATCAGTCTGCAGCTGCCTTTAGAAAGAGAGAAAATAACTGGTCAGGATGAAATTCTCTTTAGTGCAAGGTGCTTGGGTGATGATGTGTGGGTGGGAGAGTTGTGGGTGTGCTGGGGAGATGGAGTCCTCCCTGGAGTGCTGTTCGTGCCTTGGGCTCGTGGAAAGTTTCAGGGCATGGAGGGGGCACATTTCAAGAGTAGGCTTGCAGTGCCCACACAGCAAGGTCCCACACGTACTGAGTCCCTCAGGTCTGTGTCAGAGGCTCTGATCCTCCTCTTAGCTGACTCCCATCAGCATCTTCCAGCCTTGGACCATGCTCATACCCCCTCTCCACCTCCCAGCCTGGAGCATTGCTCTCTACTGCTGGCTTTGCAGGGCTGCAGCAGGGCAGGCTTTGATGTCCTCTTTGGAGCTGAGCTTTTGGACTCTGCCTGGGTCTGGCCCTGAGTGTGGTGGGGATTTTTGCCTCTCCGTTTGCTGTGGTTTGAGTCCAGGTACACAAGATGCATAGCAGAAATTGCCATTGCAGCTTCAGAGCTGTTACCTGAGGTAGCTTGAGGCCAGCCCAGCAGAGCACAGTGGCTCCTTCAGAAAAGGATTCCCCCTGCCTCTGACTTAAATGACCTCTTGCATCGAAATTCCATGTTTTCAGAAGTGCCTGGAGTAAAACATGTATGTACCACAAGGCATCACTATGAATCAGGTATATCAAATACATGGTTATAATTAGTGAATATTCTAACCACACACCAGTGTTAGATCCATTTTTTAACATTGAAAACTAGACTAAACGAAATCACTTCCTGAAAAACTAAAAAAATCCCTAAAACCTAAGCAAACCATAATTTGTAGTAGTGGCAATTAGGAATCTACATCTTAGGGTGAACATATCTTCGACTGTGAAATCCAAAAATCCAAACCCATAAACCTCCAAAAGCTTATAAGAAAGCCAAAGAAGTTATTGCTTCTGTTGTGTCAACTCATGGAGGCTTTTTGGGCGATGATAGTTTTTTCTGTCCTATTTCTGCCCCTTTCTTTAGGAAATTAGAGATAGCCAAAAAAAAAAAAAAAAAAAAAAAAGAAAAAAAAAAGAGGGAAGAATAAAAAGCCACAGTAAGGGACAGCTCTTCCCAAAATCTGGTGATCAGACCACTTGCTCATTATAGTTCTCCACAGCTGCAGTTGCCTCTGTCAACATTTTCAGCTGTATTTTGCAGCTGCTATTCTGACACAAGTGCAAGTCCATGACTCTGCAGCCGTGGTTTGGACTGCAAGAACAACCTGCACCTGCAGAACAACAGGACCTCCCATGTCCTGTTATAAATCCCACCCTGGGACTCAGGAAGAATAGGGAGGGGTCGTGGATTAGGGAGTTAACAGGGTTGCTGCAGGCTGCTGGAGTCTGCACAGACCTTGTGGGCACAGTTTTAAGTGCCAAGATTTCAAGTGTTGAATGTTCTTGCCTGACTTGGTCTGCTGGTTAAGACGGACACACAGCCACTGCCCAGGGCTGCCTGGTGAATAGCTGAGTCACATAGGCTCAGTCTGGGGGCCAGACTTCGTTAAAATTCCTGGAATGCATGAACCTGCCATGAAGTGATGCTGCAAAAGAGACAGCAGGATAATGGGGGTTGGCTTTGTTAGAAAGCTTTAGCCTTAATGGCATTCCTCTGCCTTTGTGACAGACTGCTTTTCTTTCTCTGTAACTGATGTTAATTCTAGGTAGAACTGCATGGCATGCAAAGGGATCTCTGTTTAGGTTTATCTTGCAAGTCAGGTGTAACTTTGTGCCACTTTACAATGAGAGAATGTGTTAACAGGATTAGTCTGACCTTGAAAATCATTTGGGCGGGCCCAGAATGTCTATTACAGTTCAAGTACAGCTTGAGTGGTTCAAATGTGTAGTGGCTAAACAGTGTAAAATACCAAGTTCGTGAAACAAATACAGTGTCTCCAGGTCTGTTTCTAGTGCTGCTTTGGCTCTGATATTCCAACACTGTCCATTGCAAGTTCAGTGGAATGAGCTTCTACCTTGCAGAAAGCAGTGGTGTGGCGTGATGCGTGTCCCACAGGCACAGTCAGTGCAGCCTGGGGATGGGCTGTGTGCTGGGAGAGGCCCAGTTTGTGGGGTTGACTCTGGCTGGTGCAATTCTGAAGGACTTTGCCTCCAAAATCCATGTTGGGAGCATTACATGTTGTTTCGTGGAGTTGTTAGCGGTTCGTCTCTCCCGTCCCCTCGCGCTTTGCATGATGTGATGAGTGACTGGGGCATTCCTTCTCTGTTAAAAAGCATGAGTCACAGTCCTGTAGTTCAGGCTGGACTGAAAGCAACCTCCTGTAGTCATTAAGTGCAATAAGGACACCAAGGTGTCACTTCCACCCAAGCCAGTGCTGAAGCAGTGACACACCACACGGAGGGAGCTCTCAGCTGCATGCTTTCCTTTTCTTTCCTTGAAGAGCTCCAAACCTGTACAGATGTTCCTGCCAGACGCTGGGAACAGCATCCTTAGCACCTCCCCTGTGCTTTGTGTGTCCAGAGCATTTTGCGTGCACACAAGTGGGTTTTATCTTTCTGGACTTTGGAATAGAAATAGAACGTGTACAGAAAATGTGTACAGAAGAGTAAGCACTTCCCAAAGCAAAAGAACTAGAGTACTTTTAATAGCTTTTTTTGTGTAATGTTGCATATAAGAGATAGAACAGCACTTCAGGATAATATCCGAAAAAAAAATTGTTGTAGTGAGGATTCAGTTCTTCTGAATTTGTATTTGTAAGTCCTTTTTTATTCTGTCTTTGCCAGGGCATGGGGGTTAGAGCAGAGCTGATTCTGGAAGTGACAAGCTTTGTCCATTTTTCTTTTCCCTGTTCTGCAGAAGTAGCACAACTATAGGGGCTCGATGCTGCTGGCACCAAAGTTTGGGCTCATTGCTAGACTCAAGTCCAGTCTTCATTTACCACCACATGGAGAATAACCCTGTTGCACAGGTGTGACCTGAAGGTTGAATCTGATAATCTTATTGGACTTTAATATGTATTTTGAATCCCAAGACAATTTCAGAGGACTGGCAGCTGCAGAAATAATGTTGTACTCTTTGCAAAGCTGAGAGCAGTCGCTCTGGAAGTAACAGACCGTTCCACAGACGTCATCATTTGCATGGGTCAGAAAACAGATGTTGTGCTCATGAAATAGCTTAGAGGCTTTTTGGGGAAAAGGATGTCTGAACTGGAAGGGAAAACAAAAAAAAGCCAAAGGTTTAATGTGGAATTTGGGAGTGAGGACATAGAGGGATATATTGTGAGAAATTGACACTTTTTTACTTGGATTTTGAGCATTTAGAAAACCCAAGCCTATCTTTTTGGATGTCAGAATTGGACAGATTGTTTCTTAAAATAAATATTTTTTTTCCTAAGTTAGGTGGTGTCGATACCTGCTTTGTTTTTTAAAAAAAAATTCAAATACCATTTTCCTACAGAGAAGGGTTGAATGGATTTTGTTAACGTTGCTCTTAATGGGCTGTAGGAGGAAAAGTTTGATCCATCTAGATTTCCACATCTGGGAATATTTTTTATAACTATCCCTTAATTTTTTTGGTACAAATGGATAGCACAATCTCTGTGTGTTTTATTGGGTTTAATATGCTATGGTGCATTTCTAAATGAAATTCATTCTTAAAGCAAAGTGCTGAATGGAGCTAAAATTGACAAAAAGTCCACATTTCTTCTGGTAGAAAAGCAGTGAATGTTCTTACTGACATAAAGAATATTGTGCAAAGATCAGTGCTGTGATATCTAACAAATGACAAACAAACTAAAATCATCCTTCTGGGTGCACTTAGTCAGGCAGAAAATTGACCTTGTAGTGCACAGTGGGACAAGAAGGCACATATTGATTTTGAATACTCAAATGGCAGAAGCATTCGAAAAGGGCTTGACCAGGCAATGCTGAATAAATTGTATTTATTTATTATATTATGTTAATCAGCCTCATGATGCATGGCACATGGAGCCAGGAATCTGGGGCAAGATTCTCACAAACTTTTTCATCTGTTTTCTATAAAGCAGATAAGTGCTTTTCTTCATTATTTTCTTCTTGGAGATGCGAGCTTGCTTGGCCCACAGTCTGAAACTACTGGTGTGCACCAACTCTATGTCTGGCTGTCTGCCATGAATGCATCAATTAGCCATAATTAAAAGCCCTTTAAAAAGGATTTTGTGTTAGGTTGGGCTCAGCCCTCCCCACTCCAGTGACAAGACTTTATGTTGTGTGGTTGAGAGCAGATTCAGTTCAAACTGAGCAGTAGCACAGTATATTTCTGCCTGTCTGCAGAGGATGTGTAGACACACCATATGGATCTATACCTACCCATTTGGAATGGGGATTCAGATCTGGCTCATTCCAGGCAGGTGTTTCAGACAGGTGGGATAAATCCTGCTCCAGAGGTGCCAGTCTCTCATCATTTACTGCAGAGTAATAACTTCAGATTAGACACTTGATTTGTAGACTGCTAGGGGGTAAATGAAGTTAATCCAACCCATGATTCAAGCTCCCAGACTGATGTTGTTTGTATAAAAGGTGTCTCTAAAAGGGTCTGCTTACCATCTTGCCAGCACAGAAGCACTTTCCTGTGGCTGTGACTAACAGTAAGGGGAAACACTGAAATGTCTCAGCATGCAGCCAGAAACAAAGTGTTCACATCCTAAATTGTTAATGAGATCTCCATAAATACACTCAGATGCTCAGTTCTTGGCTTGTGGTGATCAGATTTTTAACTTTTTACCCCAATACTATGACAGGATAGTCCATGAACCCTCATTTTCACAGGTGTGTAACAGCTGAGGTCCTCTTCATCATGATGTGCAATGCCAAGACACAGAGGGACACCACCAGACAGTTTTTGGGCAGTGAAAGACTGACACCCCTTTGGGATCTTTGGCTGCTCTGGGGTATTTAGGATTATAGGAGTTTTACCACTGAGCTGTGTCATGCAGGGGAGAGAGGCCAAGGCTTGGAAATCCAGCGAAGGGAGATGTTGTTAAACAAAGAGCTTCCAGGGCAGACAGAGGTGGTGGCCCAGGCCACAGCAGAGCCCTGGCTCTGTGCTTGCAATGGGAAGAGAGAGGGGAGAGGGGGGAGAAGGTTCTAAAGAATGCTGTCCAAAAATGGTGACAACATTCCACTGAGGCCAGTATTGACTTCTCTCTGCATAGTGGCTGTTTCTGTCCTCATAATTAATTTATTTGGAAGTTGGCAGGCTCCTCTTCCTTCAGGTGCTATGTAAGGATGAGGCTGGCAGACTTTTTGGGGGTGACAGCTGTGGGACAGGGTAGAGGATGCTCAAATATATGCCGCTAGGGGGAAATCTGGGCTTCAGGAGAGCCAAAGCTCTTCCAGTGTCCCAAAAACCTACTGGAAAGGGGCATATAGTATCTAAATTATGTAGCATCAGTGCATGGACTCTGTATTTGCATCTGGCCCTGCTGTGAACAGAGGGGGTTGGGCCAAGTGGTTTCCAAAAAATCCCAAGTTGTGTCGTTTTATTGTCTGGTGATTCTGTAGATTTTAATAGCACAAACAGGAGGTAAAATTTGAAGGTTCTTAGTTATGTCCTATTTTTTTCTGGTTTTCAGTTTAAATACCATGCTGAGGAAAATGTAGCCAAATTTCAAGATAATAGCTGTGAGAGCCAATACTCATCAAACAGACAGCAGAGAAATCTGGCATATTCTAAAACTATGGCATATAAATAAATTAAGCCTTTCGTTGGGCATCAGCTAAAATCCACACTTGGTGCCAAACACTGAGAATAATGTCTCAGTGACTATGCAGTTTCTGGAAGCAGTGGGCTGATACGGATACATCAACAACACCCACACCCTCTTCCAGCCTCCTCCCCAGTCCAGTGAACGGTGATTACAGTGTCTGAAAATGCCATCACAATATCAATAGCATCTGAGCTGTTTTCCAGTGCTGCCCTGGCAGACATGCACATCCAAGGCTGTAGGAAATGTGTAGGTTTCTCATTAGTGACTGGGTCTGGAGGTGGTTCTCAGCCCTGTGGATTCTCATCCCTATGGATTCTCATCCCTCTGGATTCTCATCGCTCTGGATTCAGCCTGCTCCTCTCACAATGTGTGGGCACCATCTCTGAGAAGGCCTGGGCTTGTCCAAAGGGTCTGGGCACATCCATGGGTCCTGTGCACATTCCTAGGGTCTGCCCAAGCCCCATTCCCAGGCTTATTCCCTGCTTGCCCCATTCAAAGGTTTACACCTGACCTTATTAGATTATTAGATGTTTTTCCAGACTCTGTAACCTCCTTGATCTCTGTGATGGCTCACAAGGCTACTCACAAAATCTTTTGCAATCTGTGGCTTAGCAACAAGTCTCCAAATTAAACAGGAATAACAGGGCAAGCCTTCTGCCATTCTCAGGGCATTATTTTATTAAACAAACCTTCGATTTTGTTTTATTTTGTTTTATTTTACTTGTGGCCCTTTTGTACACTCTTGAGCAGCACAGTGTTCCACAGAATGGCAGGGACTGGGGTGTTTGTGGGCTTTAATGAGGCAGTTTGAGAAGGGGAACTCAAGTGAGACACCACCTTCTGCCATGTGTGTGATCATTCCCTCTGGCTTCCTACTCCAGTTACACTTTGGGTGAACTTCACCCCTAGCAGCAATTTGAGCCAGTGCCATGTAGTGATAGCAAAAGTTCTCTGTATTTCCTCAGCCAGACCTAGGGCTCTGCTCATCGTCTCCATGTGTCCTATGCCAAGACATGTGGGCACTTTTCCTGTCCTGGACTTGTTTTCAGCAGAATTTCCTGAGATGTTCCTCCTCTTTTATCTGTCACCACTTCGTTTTACTAGAAAAAGAAAAAAACAAATAGCATTTTCTGACTGATCATTGGGAATTCGCTTGCATCCAAGGCTGCTGCCAGGACCATTAGTTGGAGGTCACAGTTCAGTTTGTAAATTGGGTGTCTTATCTGAGCTCTCATAAAAAAAAGCAATTTTTTTCCAAAGAAAAACAAAATTTCTGCTCTGCTTCTAATTAGTCCTCTGTTGTCCCTGCAGGATTAATTATTGCCTTCTTCACTCGAATCATCAAATGCTGTTTGGCAACAGCTTCTTTTTTTTATTTTATTTTAGGTGTAATTAGGAGTCCTGGCATTACAAACAAGCTCAGTCAGGTTGTACCTTAAAATTCAGAACTGAAATGTCACCTAAACTAATAGTTTAAACCCAGCTTTTGAATACCAACAATCCCATTGCAGTCAGTGGATGTTTAGAGCTCATTCCTTTGGGGTCATCAGTAGGTCAGTGTGAACATCCTTCTCCTGAAATCAGTCACAGAAGGGGTGGTGGTATTCTGCAGGGTCCTCCCACAATGGGACTTTTAGAAAAGGAATTTGGGGGCAAGGATGCAATGGCACCTCCCAACCCTTCCTACTGCCTGTTGATGGTCTGTAGATTCCCAGCCACATCTCTTTTCTATTTAAAGGAAGGCTGAGGGCCACCCACTGCCTAATTCTATCAAGTGGTAAATTGAATGTATCGGGTGGGAGAGGCAGTAGCCAGCAGTAAGGCAGGATTTGGGTTTTAAAAATCTTCCTGGTGGGAATTGGGCAAGCTACCAGAAAGACAATAAAGGATTTATCTGGCAATGCATGCCAAAGGAATGCTAAACATGTGAGCAGGACAATTTATTGATACCAGTGGAAAAGCTCATTAGCGCTGAAGTGCAAAGCCGGTCTGCAAATGTACCTTCAGCTGTCCCAATAAAATCCCTGCACTTGGACAAGGGGAGCTGTGGCTTGTTCCTGTGGAGGGTAGAACTGGCTAATGAGCTTTCCCAGAAAACTTGCACACAAACCGAGTTTTCTCAAATGTAATAGTTGGCACTATTTCCCTCCTGTGGGCACATTTCACAACTGACCTCAGTGTCAGCCTCCCACTGCCTCTGCTTTCACAGGGATTCAGAGATGCTCCTAAAGCTGGTACTGCAGCATTTCTCCTAGCACAGGTTCGTTCCCCCCCTTACTTGTTGCTGATTGTTGATTATTTGCCCTTTGAGAGATCAGTGGCCCTGTAAGGGATGCAGGACTCCCCAACAAAGCTGCAGCTTGTGGGGCTGTGGTGGAGGTAAAGGTTCACCATATTTTGTCTGAAAAACATGCCAGCCATAAAAATACTCTTGCTAACTGTTTAAAGCTCCAATGCCTTATCAGCACAGTTTATGTAACAAAATCCCATTAGTACTGCCAACCATTCTCACATGAATTAGGACGTGATATGTTTCATAAACCTTACATACCTACTGACTGTTCTTATTCACAGAGACTTTGCTGGGCTTTTATGTGCAGGTGTAGCTGCGTATCTTGGGTTAATTTCTGTGTTTTGAAGGCTAGGTAATATGAAGCAGGGTATTTTCCACAATGAATTGCAGTGTATCCCTTCCTTGTTTGTTTGTTTGTATCTTTTCTCTTTCTCTCTCCTTCCTTCCTTCCTCGTTTTCTTGCCTAGATCATTAGGCTAGCAAATTGTAGAAATGGGGAGATTGATTAAGTGATGTTGCATCAGCAGATTTAATGAGATAATGATCTGTTTTGCTATTTGTGTTCAGAAGAAATAATATGCCAATAAGAATGGTAGCAAGCACTGATTTTTTAATGGCCAGCTTAAATACCAGCCAGTGACTAAGTGGTTCAGTAAAGTGGTCTCAGCAGCTCTTCTAAATTGTGTTCTCTGTTTTGGAGGTAAATATTTTCAAGATTTGAGCATCTTGTGTTAATATTCTTACTAAGGTCAGTGGAAATCTTTCCATTAATTTCTCTAACCCAGTTCTCGCAGAGGGACCAGGACACTGAGTCCCAGTGTGGGCTGAGCTTTCTCAAAACTGAGAACTGTGGGTACTAGAATTTTAATTTCAGGCCCTTGTCTAATGCAAATGGCTCCAAGATTTCATGCCCTACTAAATGCTGCATGCCGAATGCAGAAATGTAGAGGATGTGCTTGAAGATTGGGACAGCAAGGTGAATTGCCATAAAAATCAGCTGAACTGATCAGGGAAAGGGCACTTTTTAATTAAGACATATTTGAATCCAAAAGACACGTTCTTGGTGTCTGAACTGTCAGTAATTTCCATCCAAAGTAACTGCTCAAAATTCATGACTGTCTAGAATATCCTTGCACAAGCCAGCTATGTACATAAGCTGTGCAAACTCTCTCTGGGGAGAAGCACAGTTAAAAATAAAGCTATTATTGCTACCACAGAGAGAGACGATGACAAAGACAAGAGGCTGAGCACCAGGTGCTGTGAGACTGAATCCTGCCATGCAGCCCTCCATCTGAGCATTGCTGATCTGGGTGTGGGCAGATGTGCTCAGCTTCTGAGCCCTGTTTGTGTGTCCTCATCTCCATCCACACCTGGAGCAGAGCAGAGCAGGGAAGGGGCAGCTTGTGTGGGGGTTTATCAAGCGTAGCCTTCACCCCAGACCAGGCTTTGAAGGCTGAAGTCCTGGCTCTGTGAGGGACACAGCAGCTTTGGCATGGGTTTTAGGATTCCTCCCCTGCCTCCCCCACCCCTTCGATATGCTTATGAGGTCCCACACATTTAGGCAACTAGTCATCCTAGGCTCCTAAAGGAAGAAAAATCTAGGGAATTTATACTGGGACATAAGAGGGACGAGGGGTGGGCATGATCTTGCCCACGTCTGTGCACGCTCAGCTTTGCAGTGGTGTCTGTGGAAGTATCCTGGCAGAAGCATGCTCACAGAAATTTTCACAATTAGTGGCAGGGGGAGATGATTTTTTAATGAATTGTCATCACAGGGGACCTCCTTACAGTCAAAACATTGTACTGCTTTTCTAGTTCTTTTTTCCTTAGGCTTCCCCCCTCACCCAAAATGACAACTGAAAACTAAACTGAGCAGGAGCTGCTGTACAAGCCTGCACAGAGATGCTGAACCTTAAAAACTAGCTCGCCCTCACAAGGTACCCACGGGGCTGTGCTGAGCACCCAACCTCGGCATAACCTGCCTTCTATTTCTCTTTTTTTTTCTCTGCTGAAATACCAATGTGGGGTTTTTTTCTTTCCTTGTATCACCAGCCCAGCACTCCCCAGCCCACATTTGTGCTCTGGTATCTCTCTCCACCCTTGAGCACCTAACAGGGACTAATCCCTGGTTTGTGGCAATCTTTCCACTACCATTAGCAGGACTTTCAAAGCATAATGAGCTTTAAATCCTCCTTTTTTTTTTTTTTTTTTTTTTACCCTGAGGTCCTTGTATTTTGAGTTCCAAGTTTCAAGGTGTCCCATTAGCTGAAAAAGCACCAGCTGGTATAATCGTGTTTGTGCAACCCTCGTGGAGAAGTTGGGCAAAACAAGTGGTTTTAAAAGCTCATGTTGGAAAACCCGATCTACAGAGTAACTGCAGCTTTTGAATGTATGTGATTCACAGACACTGGCCTGGGGAGGAAAAGTATTTTGAGAAAACTCTTTTTTTTGCAAGGAAGAAACTGGGGGAAAGGGTTATTGCTCGGGTGATGTTTCTTTTGTTACTACTTGCTGCTCTTTGTACACTAGCCAATGCAAATGACATTCATGTTCCCGACAATATTTTTGAACAGCCCAGCTATCTTTTTTGCTGTTGTTAATATACTGAGGATTTGGGAGGATTTTAAATGCCTCTGCCTTTCAGGATTATTTCTACAAAAGCAATTGAGAACTGTATTTTGACAGCAGGAAGCTTATAAAAACCTAGAGAAAAAAAAAAATCTAAAAAATAAAGCATTTGAAACCGAACAGCTATGAAAGGAACGCACCTCTGCTACCATATCTGAAATCTGCAAAGCAATCACGAATTACATCAAGGAAGGACCATCTTTCTACTGAAAATCACACATCAGTTTGTACAGAGTGGATGCTCCCTTGGCCACCCGTGTGACTGCCCAGGAGGAAGGCGTGGGAATGCTTTTGTTAATCGTGACTCCCCTGTCACTCTTGGACGTTGCCGTGTGTGGTCGGTTGAAATTGGTTTATCTGTAGCAAGCTTCTTGTTGCACTTTTCTGTTTGCTAAAATTCAACAACAAGGAAAATCGTGGGTCACTTTAAAGCATTGGCAGACAACTGTTTCTAACCCAAAGGAAAATGGGTTTTAGCACAATGAACTGTACTTCTTCAGGGAGGATCAATGTTGATTTTTTTTTTTTCCACACGTCTTTATTTACATGTGGCTATATTTTCATTGATACAGAATAAAAAGTGCATTTTATTGACCTTGAGTATTTGTGTCCTTACTTTCCTTGAGCACTGTAAAAGTGTTAGCTCTTGTTTTCCTGGCCAAAGCAGAACACAATTCGTTGATATTAATGAGCAAAACATAATCTTATTTTTAGGTGGTTTGGGGATGAGGGAGATACATAAATCTGTTAGGACAGAGCTTCTCTACAGGACAATAGGAACAGTTCTTGACCCTCCTCCTCGTTAGCCTGAAGACAACAGGAAATAAATCAAGCTGAGCTGGTCACAGATACCTCATCCATAAAGCTTCTGTAGCATCTAATTCCCTCTCCCAAGCAAATCAGGCTGAAGAGGGAATACTTTATCTGAGTAGATAATAAGTATTTTCTTACAACCTTTTGTTCATGAAACGTTCCATTTTATTTGCTGCAAATGGGTAACCTTGCTTCAAAATATTACACTTCAGATGCAAAATGAAGATTTGAAGGATGGTGGGATAGAGGCAGAAGTGTTTCACTTGGAAATTTAAATAATTTCTAAGAGATGACTCCCTTTGCTTCTTGCATCATTAGCTTGGTCACAAGTGGCATTCCCTAAAGAACTGCCTGTGCCAAGGTACGAGAGATTTTTTGACATAAACACACACAACATTGCTGACCTGTTCTTGAAACTGCCATTGCTTTGGTGCTCCATCAGTGCAGAAACCAAAGCATGTGGAAATTGGTGGAGCTTTTTCTATTCCTTTGCAAGTGGCTTTGACCAGACCCTACAGGTTTTGTCCCAGCCAGGAATGGTGTCTGGGTGTGGAGTAATCACAGCTGTGAGAGACAAAGTGGCCTTAATTCAGTTTGTGGGTAAACCATCCAATTCTAGTTGTCCACAGATAGGTTTTGCCATCTGTAGGGACAGGTGGAGAAAACTTTTTCTATTTATGGTGAAAAATATTAATTGCTGAGCTTTTTTTTTTTTTGTTTGACTCACTGAGTGCGTATTCGCAGCTTCCTCAGCTGTGGTGAGGAGACCCTGGGCTCAGCACAGGAGGGAGAACAGCCTAAAGCCTTCATGGCAAACACTGGTAGAACAGCCCATAATTTCCACTGCTGAAAAAAAAACCTCAGTCAGGGACTGTTCCTGCTGCTTGTCCTTTGTAATTGGGGTTGGCTTTTGCCAGGTTGGGAGCTGGCAGCATCAGCACAGCAGCTTCTTCCAAGTGGGCATTTGGGAGAGTGTCAAGACTGTACATCCCAGCCCTGGGAGCCTTGCTGGAAAGGGAACTGTCAGGATGGGGTATGAAGCAAGAATGGATTTATTTGCAGGAGATAATTTGTTACTGGCTGATTTGTTACAGCACTGATTTGTGTGGTGTTGCAGCTCTGCCTGAGCAAGCTGGCAACCTCTGTCATTATCCATGGGATGGGTCCTCACCAGATCCCAAACTCCTTCCTCGACCCCAGAGAGGGTTTGGATTGTACCCTGCAAGTGGTAAGAATGCTCACCAAAATGCAGGATCAGTCACCAGTATTGCTGAGGCCCTGGGGAGACAAAGCACCCATTTTGCTTTGCAGATTGCTTTACCTGTGCACATTACCTCTGCCCAAATGAGCCCTGGAAGCCAGGGAAGCAAGTTAATATATGCACATCTCATTCCCTTTATGAGAGCATCATCCAACACACCGGGCTGAAGATTTATTCTCCGGGGCTGGTGCTACTCCTGCTTTAGGATCCAGATATAAACAACATGTACAAGCCAACACAGGGCAGGAGCACAGGGCAGGAGCACAGGGCAGAGGCAGAGGTTTGGTTCAGAACAGCTCCTTCCTCACATCAGTGCACCCTTTACAGGCACCTTCCTTACAGAAGCTTTTTCCCAATTGTCCACAGTGATGCTAAACTGGCCAGGCTGGATAGGGCTTGGAGCAACCTGGTCTGTGGAAGGTGTGCCCATGGCAGGAGGTGGAACTGAATGAGCCTTAAGGTCCCTTCCAGCCCAAACCATTCTGCTATTCTGTGATTCCATCTTATTTGGCAGAGAATGAGGCTAAAATGATCATCTTGCACATCTGATTAAGTGAAGTAATGAAGATGGACCAAGCAAGTTCTTTAACATGGGAAATTCTCTGGCTGCATAGAAATAAAGCAGCTGCTTAATTCAGGGCACAAATTGAGCCAAGCATTGGAAGCCACCTGAACTTTTGTAGTGCACAGCTCAGAAATGGATAGAGAGAGGTATGCCACTGGTGTCAGCTGTTTTTCTGGCCACCTTGAGCACTTCCCTCTCCTACAGTCAATAATTTCCATCTAGCCAGGTCTGTCTGAGTAAAGCCTCTTGCTCACTTGGTTGCACTTAAGAAAGTTTATAAATCATTACTTTCAAGCATGAGCAGGCTGAGAGTGGGATGTTTGAAGTGTCTGGGCAGCATGGGACAGAGGCATTGAGGTGACCTTCCCAAAGAGCAGCAAAGTGTGCTGTCCCAGAGAGGGTTCCTTCACAAGTGCTGCTGCCAGGATTAGTGCTACTCAACACCTCCTTTAGCAAGAGCTGTTTGTGGTGCTCACAGAGGGGAATATGTGAGGCAGAATGGTGATCAGGCAGCAGGGCAGAGCACAGGAGGAGCAGCTCTGAGTGCTCCTGACCTGGGAAGGTGCTGGCTGTGAACATCCTCAAGGACAGGGGCTGGCAGCACATCACCAGGCACTTTGGAAACATTGCTGGAACAGAGCTGGAGTGTGCCCTGCCAGGAACTGCCACTGATTGGCAGGAAGATGGACTGACCAATTTAACGAACCTCTTCCATCTCTCTCCTCCGTAATTCTGCAACATTTTCTCCAGGAAAGTAACATACTTCCAAATTAATCTGATTGCAGTGAAGCAGGCTGTCATCAGCCCCTGGAGAGATCAGAAGGGTGTGATCCATCCCAGCTGAGAGCAAGCTGCTCCAAAGGTACCCAAAGGGCAGAGGTGACCCTCCCACAGGGTGCTGACTCTTGTCTACTAATAATTAGCAGTGAATTAAGAAAAGATGGGATAAGGAAATATATTGAATCAATTTATTTCCTGCTCGGCAAATAAACCATGGGAAAGAAAAGAATTGAGATGAGAAATAGATGGGCAGACAGAAATGAAGGATTAATCAGTCTTGCAATTTACTTACAGGATTATAAATCAGTGCTATAGACACTACTCAAAGAAAAGCACATCACTGTGTGAGATCTAAGACTGCAGAGCAGACACTATTCAACATGGGGGGAGAATCTGGGCATATTTTTCTGTTTTTCATATATATATGTGTGTTGTAACATTCAAAGACCTCAGCTCCACTATGCAACAGCTTGGCAGTACCCTGCAGGTGAGGCAGGAGGTACCAGTGGGAACAGCTGCAGGCAGCTGGATGGATGCAGGTCTGCTGCCTGCCTGTTCTCAGGTTTCTTCCAGACATTAGGAAGTATCAGAGTGAGGAGCTGGGTAGTGCAGACATGAGAAAGTGTGTCTCCAACTCAACAGGCAACAAGGGAAAAGCCAAATCTGTGATCATGCAGCACATGAACACTCAGAAGTCACATACAAGGATTCAGAAACAATGGCAAGGTTTTGTGTTTTCTGAGATGGAAAGGAAGGAAGCAAGAGGATTGGAGAAGCATAATTCTGTCCCTGATGCACCCCCTCTTCTCCAGTTTCTTGCATTCTTCCATTCAGATGCCATAAATTAAGGGCTTTCATCAGGAATGTAGAAAATATTCACTAGAAATAATTTTCCACAGAAACAGAACAGTGAAGAATGACATCCCTGATTTCATGGGTGGGAGAAAGTCAAATAGTCTGAGAATATCCACAGCCTTTCAGAAGGAGTTCAGCCTGTTGTTATTTTCCACATTTTCTCACCAAAAATTCTGCTTCAGGCTTGGGACACCAAACTTCCTTCTCCAGCAGCACTTCTTGAAAAAGGAAAAAGAAAAATCGTTTTAGGAAAAACCCTGGATCAATGGGTATAAGCAGACCCTCTGAACCCCATTTGTGGCTCACAGTCCAATAACACAAAGTGTATTGTTTATCTAAAATGCCCTCATCATCCTTATCTCATATTTACATTTTGCAGCAGGGCCAGGAACAGCACAGATTTCCTGCAGTCAACAGATCACTCACCCTAAAGATTAAAAAATGCTACCTCAGTCTTTCACGGTGTAATTTTTTAATTGTCTATGCAGTCAGCTTTTCTTAGTGAAAAATGAAATGTGCCAAATCATAGTTTCTAAGCCATGTGCAGACTCCTGCATCCCTGTGAGAGAGGAGGCCTGACTCAACATGGACTCGTTTCTAATAAACTACGGTTACAAAAGGTTGGTAAACTTCATCCTGGGAGCAGGTGACAGTGCAGTGGCTTCACAGAGGACTCAGCTTCCTTTTAGTATGGTGAGGCCTCTTTCTGTTTCCCTTTCCCATTTCCCATTTCTCTTTTCTTTCCCTTTATTATTTTCTTTTCTCTTGGTCTTCTTTTCTTTTTTTTTCATCTTTCTTTTCCTCTTTTCCTTTGCTTTATCCTTTTGAGCTCCATGAAGAAATGCAGAGTTTTGTTCAGGCCAGTTTGACCTGCAGCATTCAGCTTGTCTTTTTATTCTGGCCAGATGACTTTCTAACTGTATCACAGAAAGGAAAAACAATGGAAGAGATCCAAGACACCAATTGTGACAGCAACTGTATGCTGGTAGTCTAGCACACTTTATATTTCTAGATAAGCTTGCTTGAAACAAAGACAAGTAAAGAAAACAAACAAACAAAAACCCCCCAACCTGTTAGAACTCGACAGAATGAACCCCTTGCCATACAATATTTGCTCATGAGCTGCGTGCACTGAAAAACGTGTGAGAATCCTCTCCGTGGCTTTTTGGGGAGGGTGATAAATTAATTCAAGTAATGTAATAAGCGAGTCTGAAAATGGGTTGTGGTGGGTGGTTGCTTGCCCCCCCCCTGCTAAATCATGCCATAAATGTTTCCCTCAGCAGATGCAGACGCACATAATTTCTTTCGGGATTTTATAACCATGACAACCAGTTTTAAAGGAACGTTTTCGGTTTCCACAGTTTAAATTAGAAGTGTATCCAAAAAGAGGGTTGTAAAACAAGCAGAAGTGAGCTACTATTGCCACAGCTTCCCCAGAACAATAGAGTATTGCATTTATGCTTTTGTTTTTACATTCAAATATGATAACACGTAAAATAAACCTTCTGTGCCCACTTTTACTTTAAAAACATTTTTAAAAGAAAATTTTATTCCCATGCTTAAAAGCCTTCATTTTAAAGATAGTGAAATTAAATCTTTCTCATTTAACTCATGTTAGATTTAATGATACTGTAATTTATAATGAGTAAAGCATGTTGACATTTAATGCATATGACTTCTTTGAAGTTACATCCTTTTAGTAGAGATGAATTTTGATGAGTTTTACCAAAGGGGTTGAAAGTGTTTAGGCAAGCTAAAAATAACTCAGGAGCAAGTTTAATCTGGGTTAGACAATGTTCCTTTTATTTTACATTGAAATCTCATTAGCAGCAAGGTACAGTGGACCTTTCAGGGCTTTCAAGTATTTTAAAAATCGATGCCAAGCCTTTGGAGTCACAGAGAAGACACTACCCAAGCCCAACATGCTGCCAGTGCTGGTGTCCTGGCGACCTGCTGAACTGGGGTTTCACTTCAAAAGGCTCCTCTCTGCTCCCATTTCTGTTTCAGGCCATGTCCAGCTCCACCCAGGGCTTTTCAGCCCTGACCTGCTCACCTGGAGCCCAGCAGTGCTCATTAACACAGGTACTGCCCACTTGAAGTATGAGTGCAATAGAAAAAAGATTTGTGCAACACCTGTGGAAAGATAGAAGAAGAGAGAAGAAGATGCTCCTGTCCCAGAATTCCCTAAGCAAAACCTTTTCTCAAAAGGAAACATTTAGATAGGTCAGATGAGCGATGCTGTATGAACATCTCTTCCTCTCTTGTTTTAAATTAGGCCTCACAGAGAGGCAGGTGCATGCTTTTGCATGGATAAATCCCATCTGTTCTTTGAGCCTCTGATCTGGCAAAGCATCCCACTGTGACCAGCAGATAACTATGAACTTTTGGTCCCAGGGCCCGCAGAGTGCAGCAGTGCTCCCAGCCTCTGGTTACAGCAGCCTGGCTGCTGCCCTCGTGCTTTCTCTTGCTTGAGTTCCATGTTTTGGCTACAAGAACATTTATTACTCAGATTATCAATTTGAAACTCTGGTGGGCTCATCAGGGTTTGAACAGGGTGCTCAGTAGGGCTTTCTCAGCACTGGTACTTTGTGAATATCTCTTCTCTTTGCACGTTTCACGTGATTAGCCCCTGGTTTGTCATTTACAGCTCCTATTTCTAACCCAGCTTGAAGTAGGTTGCATAATGTCTCTATGGAGTTGCTTTTGTTTGCCAGGTTGCCAGAATGCCATGCCAGCCTGGCTGGGAGGTGCAGCCCCTCCTCTTCTCCCAGGGCAGGGTAAAACCCACCTACAAGGTCCTGGGCAATCCCAGGGTTCATTTACCATGTGGCACATGAAAACCTGCTTTCCAAAGAGGCAGCATACAACATTCAGCTGATCCTTTCTGCATAAAATCAGCATTACTTGGGCATTACTAAGAGGTGCAGGTTGTGCTGTGCCCAGCTGTAAGCAGCAAATTCTTCACCCTTGTGACTGGGGATCCACCAAAGGAAGATGAGCTTCTTGGGTTGTTTATTACAAAACCACCGAGGACTCAATACTCGTGTAACTTCCCTTTAGAGATAACTAGGGTGTCTTGGTAATTCCTCCCCTGCAGTGGAAGTCTCCAGCCTTATCCTGAGAAAGTAATTTCAGCCTATAGTGCAGTACAGGTTTCCAATCTGAGGTTCTCCATCACCAGAGAGGCCCCTTCTACACAACCAATGTCACACCACTGCTGGCACTGCTACTTAATGGTCCACTCCAGCTGCCTCCCCAGCTGGACACAGCTCCTGGGCAGCACGTTGCCCTTTCTGCAGAAACACCTCAGTGACCCCTGTGCTGTGATCATTCAGACCTGTGTCTTCCTGCCTCAGGCTTGCAGTTGTGTGTTCCTGGTGTCAAGCTAAAACAAGCTGCTGGTACAGGGCTACAACAATCAGTTCATGTTTCCTTTATCTAATCACATCTTTTCACGCTGAGCAATAAAATCTCAAATAAATGAAGCCAAGTGTTAGTTTAATACAAGTGTGGCAGACAGCTGCAACTAGGAACTGATTATCAGGAGAGCAGCACACCAGGAATGAGCAGGTGACACAGAGGTATTCAGAGGAGAGGTGGTGTTTAACCGAGCACAAGGCCTGCTTAGGCTGAGGGTTATAGAAAGTAATAATCTTGTATTTTTATTACTATTATTATGGAAAATTTCTTGACACCTGGCAGCTGTACAAGCAGCAGAACCTAGAGCTATATGAACACACCAGAGCCATCACTTACAGGTTTTTAAGGTAAATGAATGCTCATGGGAATAACATGCAAACATCAGAGGAAGTTATGACCTTGAGCTGCTGCATGCACCACCTGGATCTCTGGGGGGAAACAGGCTCATGGACTTTGGCTGGGCAGGGCTCACCATGCTGGCTGTCATGGATCAACACTAAACTTCGTGCTCTGGAAGCACCTTGGATTTCTTTCCTGTTTAAACATAAAATTAATCTGACTTTGATATGGATGTGCATACGAGAGAGACTCTGCACAACTGAATTTCACAGTGATACAGATTTTTTTATCAGAGTCCAGCTGAATGTTCAGTTCCCTGCTGAGCCCTCATTGCTCTCCTGCCTGCTGTACCCTCTCAGTTGCTGCTGGAGCTGTGCTCTGGCTCCAGCGTCAGACCTGCAAAACGCTTGGCAAAGCCAGGAACAGCAGTCACCCCTTTATAAGCAGAACTGAATGCAGCAAAGGTAAACAGACCCATTTCCCTTCCCTTTTAACAGCAAGTCAGTGATGGGATGTCTCTAATTCACACTCACAGCTGGCCACTGCTGAATTGCTGGGAAATGCTCAGCAGCCTGCAGGTATTTTGCCATCCTCCCCTTTCAGCGCTGGTTGCTTTCAATGCGCCTGCTCTTGACTGCTGTTACTTGAGCTGCAGAGCCAGCTGTTACTCTCTGGTCTTTGGATGGGGTCAGAGGAATTTTGTTACCTGAGTGAACAAAGAAGTGGGCAGAACACAGAGAGAACCTTTCACAGACGTGGCTAATCTTTGTGATGTCAAGAATTAAAAATAGGTTTGGGTTAGGGGCAATGTAAATTCCTTCCCCCTGTTGCCTAGATCTGGTCTAACAAGAAAATGTTAGGTGTGATTTTCAAGTAGAAGTGAATGTGTGTGACATTTACCCTTTAGAACAGAGCCCTTAGTCTGCAAGAAATAAGCAGGAACATGATTTCAGTTCAAATCACAATGTACACACACCCCTATATAAAAATGTGCTATACACATGAATGTACATATTCCCATGTGCATGCAAATAAAATTATTGAAGGCATGGACTGAAGAGAAGGAAAAAAGTAGAGGAAGATGGCAGATTTTGACCCTCTGGAACAAAAGCTGGTTTTAGAATGACTGCTAAGGCAACAGCAGTGCAAAGCAGTGATGTTCCCACTACCTCTGTTTCTCCCTTAGCTTGTGCTGCTCCCTCCTTTTTGGCCTCTGCAAAATAAATTAAGCTTAAGGAAATGCTTCCCAGCATCAGTGATGCAGGACTCCTCCCGGGCTTTGCTTGGCTTGTGAGGAACAGTCTTTTCCACCATGAGCAAGCCTGTGCTGTGAAGGGCAAATGTTAAAGGCAGCCAAGCCCACTGCACTGCTGGGGTCTGCAAGCCCACGGGAGGGGAAGCACAGCTTTTCACAGAGCTGTGAGCTGGCTGCAGCAGTGAAAGGCTGGTTTCTTCCCTAGTTACTGACAAAGAGCACCAACATTTCCACTAAGCAATATTGCACAAAAATATCATTAAATTCTATGAATGGCAGTACTCGGAAAGACAAGAACTCTTAAAAGAACAAAAATAGAAAATTCTGCAGGTTTGTTTTTTTTTAGGAATCGTCCTTTCAAATCAGCTATGGCACACATAGCAAACATGTAAGGCTTGATAGGGCTGAGTGGTATATTAGACTCTCTTCCCAGGGCTCTTATCTTAATTTTATCACAGCTTTCAGGAAATTAAATGCATTTTACACCGTTCCTTCATTTGTGATGTACCTGACCTTGGTCTAGATTTAGTTTTTTCCAGCTGGCTCAAATTGGACACTCATAATCCTTCCTTTCTGCTGTTACTGAATCTGAAATACCTGAATTAATGAAGTCTCTTGTTTTGCTATCACATGATCTAGGCTGCCAAAATATTTACTTTCTCCGTGAGTGATGTACAAAGGAATGAAAATGTAAATCATCTACGTGTTCCTTCAAGCTCTACTTTACATATAAACTACTGACCTTGCTGCCTTCTACTTTCCCAGCTGTACACTGCAACACACAAAGAATGCTCAAATTCTGTCAAATTTTACCACAAGTAAAAATATAATCCTGGACATGATGGGCTTTAGACCCACTTAAACTGCAAAAATCAGCTTAACCAAACTATCTGCTTATACTGTATCTTTGGACTAAGTCCCTCAAATATATAGCTCCCAGCTCACAGGATAAACCAAACGATATATTAGGAACTTGAATGAAACCATAAAGATTAGGGATAGCTAAGACTTAAAGTCCCTCTAACATTAATTTGAAAGTGGAACCTTTCCCTAATGGGAAAGGAGAGATGAAAACCTAATAAAAATGCTTGTACTTTATGCCTCGTCTAGTGAACGATCCCGTAACAAATGTTAATAGTTAAATAAGGCAAAAACCATTAAAGTGCTGTTGCTCAGGCCCTGCTGTCAGCTGGCATAACTCCATATCTTCAATGTAGTGAAAACCAACTTAGGAACAGCAGAAGATCTGGTCCACTCTGTTTATAAGGGAGCAGGGAAGTATCTCATCAGAAAAACTTTCCTTCCCATTTTCTCCATGCTTAAACATATGGACAGCTGGAGCAACTTTCCACTTTTCAACTTGCAGCCTGGTGAAAGGAGACAAATCCCCACCTATTTGGTGCCACAGCCAAGAGGCAGGCAGCAGCCAAGGCACTCTGAGTGCCCAGGTATCTGTGGTTTTGCTAGCTGTGTGCCCTAACTTCCAATAAATCTGCATTTAACAACACAAATAGTGTTGCTTCTACCCCAGTCTGTAGGAAATACTCTATGGCTTGGGATAATTAGGTGCAAATAAAGAATTTTTGGGGATCAAATCAAGGAAATGCCTTGTATTTAGCACAAAATACACAGAAAAGGAATCTTATCTCTTGATGCTTTGCTTTGGTCTGGAGGGATCTTGAGAAATTTCAATGGGACAACAGAAAATTAATGGAGTTCAAAGAAAAGATGTGCAAATATCTGCAGCTGGAATTACAAAGGCAGATCAAGTTGAAACAGACAATATAGCAGGGGAAAATACCCACAAATTGCCATTTTGGAGGTTCAGGAAAAAACCTTTCACTTGGAGAATGCTACAATGCTACAGCAAGCTGCACAGTGAGGTGATTTTAGGCTCATCCTTGGTGACTTTCAAGACACAGATAGACAAAATCACATCTGACCAGTAAATCAGACTGTAGTTCTCCAGGGTGATTTTTGCAACAGATGTGCCGTTCTTATCCACCTTCCTCTGCTGGTAAAACCTTTATTCTCCCAGATAAACTGAGCTTTTATGGTGTGTCACAAAGTTCTGACAAAGCACAGGTGTCTTTGAGCCTCTGAGGAGAACTTCTGATAAGAAATCTGTGTTTTTTTGTGACAATCTGTTTTTGTTCTTCATGTCCTCTGAGTATTTCAAATATCAACACAATAAAAAAAAATAAAGATTAACTGATAGTAAAGTATCTTCTGCCTTCAGTACAAAATTTTGTCTCATTTGAAAGAGGAGTTCTAGCTAGGGAGCCAAAAATCATTTCTTATGAGTAGGGATACCAACGGACCTTTGCTTGCATGAATCCAAATGGAGGATGGGCCACAGGCTCAGCTGGTGCAAGTTCAGCATCTACCAGTCGGTGGGAATATTGTGATTTACACCAGCTGAGAAATGGCTTTCTGTTTCTATTTTAATATATCAGCTGGGAGAATAAATTTCTCCTTGCTAGCCTGGCACGGTTCTATTGAGATGTTTAACCACACTAACACAAGGACCATGTTTTTAGTGCAAACCACAAATGAAACATTTCTGTGCCATATAAAGCACATGCCCTAGCTCAGAGTGATTTTAGAGGTGCTAATTATAGTAGTGTTGCAGGAACTTCAGTAATTCACTTCTAAAATCCATTTAATTTCTTTTTAATTACTCATGTTTACCAATTCCTTTAGATTCAGAAAAAGCTCAAAATTGCAGTTAGCAAAGGAGGCTTGAAGTGGAATGATTAAGAACATCTGGTGTACACATAATTATACCAGGCAATTTATTCCACCATTACCATTTCACTATAGCCATGGTAATGAGCTAGGGCTGGATTCTATCACTTTTCTGAACATTTACAAGTATCTTACTACACAGACAGCTTCACTGATATGACTGGCAATAATTCAAGTGTGTAACACCAAGCCTTGGGAGAAACAGTGCTAGATTCTTTCCCTTGCCAAGTGGAGAAGCCAGCCCCAGATGTGTGATCAGCTTTATCCATTAACAGATTCAGGCAAGTTTGAGTTTATCTGAAAAAATGTTAGCTGAATGTAACTAAATATAGCTTAAGAAAAGTAGAATCAGTATCAGAATCAGTACTAAAGTAATGTTGATTCCACAAAGATTTTGTCTTTGGAAGAAAACAGAAGGAAAAAATCAGGTTATCTCACATCCTAGTGTATCAAGGATCTTTGAAGTTAAATATTTTATTCTTGTTGTAAAATGTTACATGGACACAGAGGAGAAATGAATTAAATTATTTTACTTTCAAACCATGCTCAATGTAATTGTCTTTTGTGGTACACTTAAAAGGTTTACATTACTTGAAATTTGTGCAAGGCCAAATTTCCAAAGCAACTCAAAGAAGGGCTGTGATCTTGATACATAAATGCTGCCTCAGTATGGCTTTCATTATGCAAATGGTGTCACTGGTTGATCAGGGTGACTCCTTGTGGCCAAGGATCTGTTAACTTTACTCCCTAAATACCATCTTTTTGATCTCTTTGTGCTTTGCAACCACTGACCAGGCACAATTCAGACCATCTCCTGGGAAGTGCAGCATTACCAACAGCTCCTATTCCCATGGCCCTGGGACAACAAACATTCCTGAAAGGAGGATTCCAGGAGGATTTGGCCAATGTCAGGAACTGTGATAATCTGGGAGAAAACATCTCCTAGAGAGTATTGCAGGATGACTTGACCAGTGTCAGGAGAAACCTTCAGACCCAGATGACTGCAGAGAGCCTGACTCCTTCTACACAAATTCTTAACATAGAAAAATGAGTAAAAAAGAAATCCGTGAAATCCAGGCTCCTTTCTCTGCAACATGTCACAAGAAAAGTATTGCCATCACATTAATTTAGCGTCTCAATAATCCAATTCGAAAATTCTGCATTATGGATTTCCATGAGACATGTAATGGAAAAATCCAGCCCTACTGTACAGTCAGAACAGCTCCAGCTGCAGTGAGCCAGGGCTAAATAATGAAATTTGAGAGGGATATTAGGAGTTTGAAAGTTTTGAAGTGCTCAGTCTGTTATCAGCACCACGATCCAGGGCCACCACAGCTCACCACTCCGGCCAGCTGATGGAGGGACAGCGTAGTCCAGCTCCACCTGGACTGGTCAGCTGGACTGGTCACCTCCTTTCTGTGCATCAGCAAGGGCTCAGAAGAGGTGGGCTTGTGCATCCTCACAAGATCCTCTTCTCACCACAAAACTAAATACAAAAATAGTACTGATCCAGGCCACCAGCCACTCAGCTTTAAGGACGGCAGGTTACACTGTGTATGCTCCCTGTGTACTGCAAGTAAGCAAGACTCTCCAGTTTCATAGGTAAGCAATATTCTCCAGAACCATTTCCTTGTGCCATTTTTTCAAGTTCTTAGCCCAGGATCTTCTTTCTTTGGCTGTCTGCTGTTCTTATCATTCATTTGTTATTGGCACCTACCTGCCATGTGGAACTGATTTCCTTTTTCATTTAAACAGTCTGTCAATTCTGCACACAAAATCGGCCCTTACTTATCTTTTCTTGTGGTTTTGTGTGCCTTTTGCTCCATCTTCCAGTTTGTTCCTTTGTGCAGTTTCAAAGCACCTCGTTTTGGTCTGTATTACTCTTGTGAATACAAGTGACAATTTTATTGAAGATTCAGCTTTTCTTCTGTGTTCCCTGTCTGCCAAATATTGAACCAAGTTATTTCAGAGACTACTGTTCAAATCCAGGCGCCAAAAATGCATATGCTTCCTCCAGACAGACTTTATAGGATGCAGTCCAAACTTGATTTGAGTTGGCCCAGCAGCTGCCTCTTCACAATAACATTAGCATTTCCCTGCATAAACTGAGTCTTAAAAAATTCATTGAAGAATGTTTTATTCTGAAAAAAAAAAAACCAAACCCAACCAAAAACCAACCAAAAAAACCCTCACAACATTTTTGTATGAGATGCATGTTCCTACCTCAAATTTAGATTTCTTTCCATATATATCTTGCCTGGGCATACTTTCAAATTTCTACAAGGGAGTTTCTTTCATGCTCTTTCAAAGGCTGAATGGAAATAATTTAATTTTTTTGTTTTGTTTATTCTAGTGGCTGTTGTTTTCATGTGAAATACTCTATTGACATGTTTGCATGTTTCTTGACGTATGCAAATTTTGCATCTGTGGCCAAGTCGTGATTCGATTCTTCCTTACAGAGTCAAAATGACTCCTTGTGTTTTAGTAATGGAACCCCTGATTTAAATCTGTCTAATTGAGATGTTATGTTCTAAGTCTGGCCTGCACAGCTCAGTGACTGTCAGTTTTCCTGGTTAACACAAGACTGTGCACTGGCACAAATGGCACCTTAAATCTTCCCTCCTGAAAACCATCTTTTGGTCATCAGTTCTTAAGCCATTGAGACAACCAAGATAATTTTCAGGACATGTCTGATGAAGATGATCAAGCACAGAACTGTGTTTGTTATCTTTACCATTGTGGTAAAGATATAAATAGTGTTTTTTTGAAAGCAATATTTACTTGGCTACTTCTGGCTACAGTGTCAGTCCACTTAGCAGAAATTTCACATGAAGACTGGTCTCAATAGACCCATCAGTTGACCCTATTGTTTTTGAAACTACAGTGTTGCTGTGAACAGCATAAGACGAAAAACAAGAGAAAAAAATTTTTAAAAGGTAAGGAAGGAAAAACAACTAAGTAAGTAGCAAACATGGAAACTGAAAAATTAGCTGGTCCCAAGATTTTATTTCTATTAAGTGCTCGTATTCCTAGTTCTCAGACAGCCCATTTCTCACCCTGTGTAAATACAAATATGCCACTACTGTTCATTCTATCTGCACTGCAGAGAGAATGGAAGTGTTAGCCCTCAACAATGGCAATTTCCATTCTTTCATCAGACTTAAACATAATCTTTATGATATTATAAATCAGTGTTGGCATCAGATATTGTTGAGGTGTGCTGCTTTTGGCTATGTAGAGTTAATTTTCTTCCCAGTGTCTGGTATGGGGCTGTGCCTTGGATCTGTGCTGAGCACAGGGTTGATAACACAGAGATGTTGTTGTTACTGCTGAGCAGGGCTCACACAGAGCCTTTTCTGCTTTTCCTACAGCCACTCTGATAAGGAAGTTGGGGTTGCAGGGAAGGTTGGGAGGAGACACAGCCAGGACAGGTGACCCCAAATGTTTCTCTCTGGGAATTCATATAAGGAGGGGTTGCTTGGGCTTTTTTGTTTCTGTTTTGATTATTATGGTTTGGGGGTTTTTTCTCACTTCTTTTTAGGTAAAAAATGCTGAGAACAAAATTTAGAGCTTTGAAACAAGAATATAAGAGAACAGGAAGCATATTTTCCTTTGCTCTCTTAAAATAATATTGTCAAGCCTTTCTGTTTTGTTTTGTTTTGCTTTGCTTGGTTTCAACAGAAACCATGAGCACGCTAGAATTTAGTGCAGGTGTGTTCTTTGGAGTTACAGCTCTGCCTTTCCCTGCTGCTGTGAAAATCCACCAAGCTATAAGGCTCAGTTTAGTGGTTTTTTTTTTTCTGAATTTGGCTGTTGATACTTTTAAAGGTGACAGTTTTCACCTCAGAAGATTTGCACATCTCTGACGTGTGGGATCCCTCTTGTGTGCAACCAGTGTGAAGCACTGGGCCCATGGGGCAGCAATTGCTGCAGCCAAAAATGGTGAATGTGGAGCTGGAATTTCTCTTCCATCACTGCTGAATCTCACTGTGCAGCAGAAAAATGAGTAAGCAGAAAGGACAAGATGAAAGGGATGAAAACCACATGAAACTTGAAGCACTGGTGGGGCAGGGATTGGGGTGAAGAAAGGGGGAGATGAATTTGGGAGGAAGATCCATCAAAATAACAGAATGGGGAAAGAATGAAGAGGCAAGGCAGGGGCTGAACTTGGGAGAAGGGGATAAGACAGGATTGAATGATGCAACAGGAAAAAAGAGAACAAAAACCAGATTGGAGGTGCAGAGCTGAAGAGCTCAGGCTTATAGATGGAAGAGCAAAAGAATCTGGGATTTCTGGGGAAAAACAATGATGCTTTGGAAACATCCATTAGAATTCTCTAAGAATCTTCAGACATCCCAAAATCTGGTTATGTTACTACAGTGATAAACCAAATAGGTGAGGGACAATGTACTGGGCCTCTGGGGCAGCAGTAAAAAGGCTTGAAACCACACTTCACCCAGTGAGGAGACAAGAATTGTGTCCACTCAGGTGCTGAAGAGTCAGGAGGATTAGATGGTGTCATACATGAAATCCCTATTTGTGCTTGGTCTTTGCATATTAAGTGCTTTAATTAATTTTGAGTTAAATATTTTTAAATTGAATGTTAAAATTAACCCATCAGCCCAGATACCAAAAATTAAGTTCCATTAATCACTTGTACACCATAAGAGTTATCTTTCCTGTGTTTATTGTATACTTTTACAAGTGTTTTAAGATGTGTTGGATGTATTTTTTAATGTTTTTACTTGTACTTTGGTTCCAAAGCAAATCTCAAAACCCCAGTTCCAACAAACAGCCCAGCCCCCACAGCCATTACCCTGTAAGCTCCATGGCAACCTGAAGGATGAGCCATTGGTGGACAGAGATAATCTGTCAAAGGGAAAACACCAATCACCTTAAACCAAAGGGGCAGACTGTGGGCGGACTGTGGGCGGCACAAAGGCTATAAAAGTGAGCAAAAGAAAGACACCCCCTCTTTTTCCCTTCCTCTACAGCCTGCTGAGTTCGGTGCGGGAGAAACCTACTCCTTTTCAGGAGCCTTTAGAAATATATTTCTTTTTGACCAGCCTAGCACTGCAAGCCCTTTTTTTCTCTACCTGAGGTCCAGTGCTGTCTAAGCCTGAAGATCTCGAATCCCTGCGCTCCTGGGGCATACCTCCTGAGCCACTAGGATCCCAAATTTTTATATTTTGCTAATTTTTGCAATTTTTCAAATTTTCTGTTTTAATAAATCGTTTTAATTTCTACTAAGAGTTGTGTCATTCCTCACAATGGTAATCAGTGAACTAATGACCATATCACAAAATGTCTGCAGAAATGGGCTTTGCACAAGCTCTGTAAACCTGGCAGTTACCTGGTGAGTGCATAACTCTGCACTTGGTGGTGGTCCTGGAAAATGAGTTTTCCCTGGGTCAGGTGATGGCTTAAGGGTTTTGAAGCACTTGGTGGTGGTGGTGGTGGTTTTCCACTGACTGTAAGTGAGCTCAATACCAAGCTGTGCTATAAGTCTCACCCTTACTTTACACAAATTTTCCTAAGGAAAGAAGGGCTCCTTAAGGTGTGGAAAAGCAGCAGTGTCATCAAGACCATACTGAAGTAGGAAACAAAGCAGAAAAGAAGAGAAAATCTGATATTTTTATCCCTTAGAAAATGCAATGGATAGCTATTTGGAACACTAAGGGTATTTTAAATCCATTTCACACTGCACTTAAACTTGTTCCATTTAAGAGTTAGCTGATAATACCATTTTCTATCTGTCTTTTTCCTCTTCGTTGATGAATAGAGGCAAGGAAGTCTTTATCAGTAAATAATAAAGCAATTATTTTTTAACAATTTCAATTTCTCAGTTGAAATAAATAATGAAAGAAACGATCTTTTTTCTCGAGTCCTTTACAGAAAATCAGCACACCCTGTCTCTGAAACATGAACTGTGTAGCTCACAGGCTTTTACTTCTAGCCACAACAAAAAGACCTTACTTCCCTCTTTACCACTGCTACCACTTGCAGGGATGGTAAATATTTTAACTTCAGCAACTGATAACCTCATGTCAACCTACAAGGTGAACCTGAACTGTTTGGATAGCACAGCTTTTAGTTTAAATCTCAAATTATTCTTTAATTAAAATACTTCCTACCTTCTTCCTCTCTGCTGACATTGTTCTGTCTGCAAGCACCCAAACTGCAAGTGGCCAGACAGATAAAAAAGACACAAATATGGGACAGCACAGCACATTTCAAACATGCCATCAGTCATGTAAAAAGTGCCATTTTTGGAGGGAATGGGGTAGGTAAAGATACTGTTAAATTCAGCTGACTTGGTGTTGCTGATTTAAACAATAAGCCCAAAGAAGCTCTCCAGGTAATTGATTTCTGCAATGTGTTGTATGCATTTACGTAAATCTAATTAAAACCCTGTGCCTAACCCAATTACGAGCTATTCCCTTAAAGCAAGTTTTATATTTATCTAAGCCAGGCTGTGCCAGCTGTGAGAAATAACCCTGGACTTGCCTATAGTTATTGTGTAACAGCTGAAGTGGTCAGAGAAATACACTGGGGATTTCACCTTTTTCCCAATGGATCACATAATTGTGGATCAGGACTGTTTTTGGCTTTATCAGGTCACTAAATTGGACTGCATTGGCATATTTCTGCTATCAGATTGCTCAGGACAAGTTAAAGGAAAAACTTAAGGTAAAGTTTCAGCTTTAGGGTTAGCTGAGGGAAAACAGAAAACCCTCTATAAAACCCAATACTACGCATAAGTCTTCCTACAGTAGTTCTACACTAGGGTTCTGGCAGTATGTACAATGACTATGTACAATCTTTTCTAGCATTGGGTGAAATATAAAATTCAGGAGGACAAAACACTAGACTGAACTTTTCTTTCCAGGAGTAGATCCAGCTCTGAACCTCCTTGTCTTCTCCGGGAGCACTTTGAAGAAGTGCCCTTACTCAAGGCTCAAATCTATGCTCTCCACAGTTTAGGAAGAAGAGCTATCACAGAAGAACCCTTCCTAAGCCTGGGGAAAGGGAGAAGGAGGATATCTCTGGTTGAACCATGTAAGAGAAGGGGCAGTGAAGCAGGAAAGCCCAGTTAGACATATGCAGAGTCAGCGAGAGAAGAAGGGGAAAGGAGAAGACAGGGAGGGAGAGGGCTGGTGAGGGTGAAACAGAGCCAAAGTGACTGTGAGCAGAGCCTGACTGGGACAGCCCAGAGTGACAGTGGAAAGAAAGGACACAAGATTTTCTCCAGTGAATTATACACTGTTCATCACTCTAAGGCAGGAATTGATGCTGTCAGGTAGAAAGCCCAGGTAAATTCTCACCTGTGACTCTCAGTAAATTATTTTTCCTTTCCTTTCTCTGATTCCATGCTCTTGGGGACACCTTAGCTGGTCAGCAGCTTAGAAACTATCCCAATCCAAGTAGCACTTTCCCAAGCAGGACTTCAGCTCCCAGCACAGTGCCTGCAGAGGCAAAGCTGCTGCTGCAGAGCAGCATGACAAGGAGCAGTCTCTCCTCGTGCGACCTTTATGCGTGGGCTTAGTACAGTGCTGCAAGCATCCCCCTGGGGCAAATGAGATTGACATGGCAGCAGAGCACGTGTACTACCCAATTCCAGGATTTCTAACTACATGCCACTTCCTTCCAGTTGGAGACAAGTTTATGAGCTTGCCCAGGCAATAAAAGTTCCTATCTCCATGCTAATGAAATGTCCAAGTCCTAATGGATTAGTAGTTTTCATGTCAGATTATACATGCATTTTTTGCTGAAGAAGACAGAGAAGTCACTCCTATTAGGCTTTCAGATTCTGTTAGTAAAAATTCATCTCAACAGAGCTCAGTGCCTATGGGATGCAAAGAGGACAGAAAAGGCAGTAACGTGATGGTGGACTGCTCAAACACTCTGCTTTCCTGCAGCAGCCCAGGACACAGTCAGGCAATTTGCAGAAAGCTATTGCTGATGTGGAGAAACCCTGTGGATGCTTTCCTAGAAGACCATGCACAGCCCCAGTCCCTGGAGCTGCTCTGCAGCCATGGTCAGATATGTGGCCCCTGGAGCCCTGGAAAATTCTCCCGCTCCCTTCAAAGAGTCCAGGCCCTATTGATTCCAGAAGCCACTCCACACACCTCTTTGTGAAGTCTCTGAATGGTGATCCCAAACTCAATTCCTCACAAGCAACTTTCCACCCTAAAGAACTGCAAGCATTATTTTGGGATACAACGCCACCACCAATTCCTCCAGAAAGCTGCTTGGGCCATGTCTGTGCTGCTAAAGGAAACAGCCTCAGACACCAAGCACAGGTGGAAGCAGCTGGGTCACATCTATGCTATTTAGAGCTCACCCCTTCTGTCCTGAATTTGTCTAGAAGTGAATTGCATGGGTTGACAACAGAGTTGAAGAGAGATTTAGCAGCCAAGCAACGTTGACAACAGATGTCCTGCACTTAAGCTGGTTCCATGCCTTTCATTTAGCAGCACTGATACTCCCCAGGAGCCTGGCAAAGGCTGGGACATCACTGTGTGGTTGGACTACACTGAAACAGTGACTCTGGAGAGCGAGATCCCTGCACAGGGTGGTGACACAGCACAGCCGCTCCAAGACTCCACTGGCAGCAGTGAATTCCTGGCTGAGGATCCCCCACATACAGCTCTCCATAGGTGCCCAAATGCTGCATCTGAGGGCCTGAATCCCCCTTGCAGCAGTGCCTTGTCATCCGTCCCTGTGTGCTCTGCAAGCCAAACCTTCCGTGTCTCCTCTGTGGAAGTAGTTTAATAACATGCAGGACAAAATTGACTCAACCAGAGGGTACTTTGCTGATATGTTGTGCTCATGGCTGTTTTTGTTGTTGTTATTTATTTATATATTCTTTAAATTCTTTACCTTTTGGAAACTTTTGCATTTTTTATTTTGGCCCTTAATACAGTGATGCCATTTTCCATTTCAATCAGTGCTCCCGCTTGCTCCCCCTCTTCCATTTCTAACTGAGTCCAAGGTAACTTTTAGAAAGGAAGGAAAAGTGATAGATGAATTATGGCATTTGAAGTTGGAGAAAAAAATTCTGAAAGGAAAATGTAATTAAGAAATAAATTGAAAAATGGAAGCGCCTGTGATACAGTGACCAGGAATGATTGTTTTAGGGGGGAGACCATCACAGGCAGCTTAATTCCATTTCATTCTGTAGCTTTGGGATTTGGACTGTTTGCTCATTTATTTGGATAAATGGTAAGCCTATTCTGCTTGCACTGTTAGATGTAATGAGTATTATTTTGCATTTAATTAAAATACTGACACATTCCCACCGATAGAAAAGTTTCCATTGCTTTTCAGAAAATGCTGGGTCATTTGATTTATAAGACATAGTTATTAACTGCTCAGCAAATACCTGGAATGGAAATAATTTTATCTTTTTGGGAAAAGCACTACTGCTCCTGTAAAAACAGAGGTTTCAAAGAGACTGAAATGTCTGGAAGAAATTCAAAGTGGGAAGGGAAAATTCACAGCAGGGCGACTGCAAAAATGGTAAAGTGACATTTTGAGTGTCATTTGTATCAGTCACTTTGATCAGTGACTGATACAAATGTAATTGTACATGGAAATGTGAGTACACTGGGACAGGAGGCACTGCCAAACCTCTGTAAAGTTTGGATTCAGTAGCTGAAGTGGGATGAGTTGCAATAAAAGTACTGATACCTGAAAAATGACAGAAAGGGACTGAGCCAAAACTTCCCCTGTCTGAATTTGCAAGCTGTAGGAAACCTTTTCCTGGGTGAGTTTGCTGCTTTTACAGTAGCATTTGAAGTTGCTTCATTGCTGTGGGAGAGGGTGAACAGAGCAGGAGACAAATCAAAATTTGACCCAAAGCTCAAAATTAAAAGTCAGAGAAGTTCTGCCCAACAGCAGCACTGTGGTATCACTCTCTGCCAGCTACCTCCTGACATTTCTTCTTCTGCCCAACAGCAAAACTACTCTTCCCAATATCAGGACTCTCATTCCTACCAAAGATTGGCTAAACATCTAGAAACTGGGAAGATGGAAGTGGCTCTCTCTGGAAATGCTTGCTTAGTTCAGAGCTACACCTAACAAACTTACAGGTTTGAGGTCTATCTTTCCTGGTAATGTTTTAAAAATAAAGCAACTCCATTTTCCAGGGTTTCTGCCTTTTGGAACAAGACAGGAACTGGAGAGCTGCCACAGCCATCTCTGCTACGAAGGAAGAAACAGGTCCCTTCATGTCTTGATGGACTCAATCATCACTATGTGATGGAAGCATCCAGGAGATACCATGGTATGATGGGAACAGACTCTATCCTGGGACACTCCATGAGCATTACAGCTTGTCTCCAGCCCCTCACACTTGCAGGTCCCACTCATAGGACCTGGAAGCAAGGTGCCATGGAAGATCTTGTCTAATAACACAGAAATACACATGTCAGATGGATCTGAAGCCATCCCATCACCACAGATGGGATGACACAGTAACTCTGTCACTATTTTTTTCCAGAGGAGCAGGAAACTTCTGACCTCTTTTCTTTTAAATTATCAGAGGCACAGGGAATCTTTGGTAAAAATTAACACTATGGCATAAGAAAGGCTGCCAGAATCTGCCAATATTCCTACTTCCTAGGCAAGCTAGGTTTTTTTTACAACCTCTAAAGACAGAGGGATGTCTCATGTCTAATACTTGTACCTCAAATGATTCCACCATGCCTTAGTTGAAGGGCTGAAGAAAAACATGACAGTGATGAACAAATCAGGAATACAAATACTGTGATTTCAGTTCACAACTTCTAACAGCACTTTCAGTATGCTGTTCACTTCTGTGCTGTTACATACTTACAAATACAACCTTAACAGCTGAAAAAAAGGGTTGAAGCTGCATAATCCCACCAAAGCATCACAAGGAAAAGGAGGGAAAGGGATGAGAGGACATTAATCTAGTGGCTGGGTTTATTAAATCTTAAGTACTTGTAAAAAGTGGAGACAAAAATTTAAAAATTGCTGCAATTAATTGACACCAGAACTCTGAGTCTTTGAGACAGCAACGCCCTCCATAAAGAATAATTGAGATGAATTTATAGCATTTATTTTGTTCTAAGCTTTCATGAAAAACGTGAATCTGGTTAGGAGTACACCAGACTCAGAAGGAATCTAGAACTGGTGTACACAGCCATGTTTCAAGCACTGGTGTCTCTTCCTCCAGAGCTGGGCAGTTTATTCTGGATGTGGAAGCTTTCCACACAGCAACTCTGGGAATTACAGCAGTTTAAAGTTTTGTGAAAGTGTTTCTATACTAGAAAAAAATTACAGTTTAGCAGATTGAAACCACAGTACAAGCATAAGGATGTACTGAGGGAAAAAAATCTAACGGCAAACCAACACACAAAAGTGTTTTCAAAACAAATATTTCAATGTTGTTGCAACTGAACAGAATCACGGGCTTATGGAATGGATGAGGCTGGAAATATCCACCTGGTCCCACACTCCCATGCTCAGCAAGAGTCTCCTAGAGCAGGCTGCTCAGGGCTGCTCATCTATCAAGCCTGTTTTTCACCCATTCCCCCAGAACACCTGCATTTTACAAAAGTCCTCAGATGTTTCTGAAACAAACACTGATGGTCATGACCATGGATTTGTTAAAGGTACAATATGAAGTTTATTGGAACATGCTCTGTTTCAATGTATTTTGGAATGTATTGGCTGATGCCAACAGCTACAGCTGTCGGAGGAGGCAGAGAAATCCTGGGTGGTTTTAAGAATTTGTTTCCCAAATATTTGGCTCGGTGGAATGATGGGGAGTGGGTGGTCTTTGCTGGACTGCGCAAGGTACATGCTCAGAGTGGACACAATTATGAATGTTCATTTTTAATACAGTACTATGGGCCAGGACTGAGCTCCCACTATGGTTCTGTGAGTCTCAGCCTTTGAGGGTCTGCAGGGCAGCCCACAGCCACTGCTTTGATGGGAAGATTTCTTCAAATGGCCACTTGATGTCACTTGATACCATGCTAATAATCTTGTTGAAGTCCACTTCTGGGCAATAACTAAAGGTTCTCAGAATAAGATGTCTGAAAATGGGAAAGCAAAGTGCTAAAAAAGTCCTATAAAAAGTTCATATTTATTTTGCTTACTTGTTCTTTTAAACCAGTGTTGACAATTGCCAAATTACTTACAAATCCACAATGTCTTTTGTCCAGAGGATCCCAGGAACATAAAATCATTTAGGTTGGAAAAGACCTCCAAGATCATCGAATCCAACGTTTGACTGATCACCACCTTGTCAACTAAACCATGGCTCTAAGTGCCACATCCAGCTGTTTCTTGAATCCTCCAGGCATGGTGACTCCACCAGAGCCCATTCCAGCGCTCCATAACCCTTTCCATGAATAAATTTTCCTGGATGTCCAAGCTGAGCCTCCCCTGGCACAGCTTGGGGCCATTTCATCTCATCCTGTTGGTGGTTGCCTGAGAGAAGAGGCCAACTCTCACCTTGGTATTGGTGCCCACTTTCACCTCCAGAAACGGTTTAGAATTAATCACTAAGACAAAGATTTATTAAATTAGGATGTGTTCCTCACTTTTTGGTTGCCCAGTTCTTAAGAGGCATCACAGAGACCCAGATGTTTCTGGATTATCCTTGCAAAAATAAGATTCCATCAGCAATCCGGTGTCACCAGTCCCTTTGAAAGTTTTGGCTGACCCCTAGATTTTCTGTGCCCTACTGCTTCATTCCTGACTGACACAGAGAACTTCACATTTCCCATACATGTGAAATACCAACTCTGAAAACTAATGCAAGATTCCGTATTTCCTAATCTAGCTAGTCCAAAGTAAAGTGAATTATTGTTTCCTGACAACATTTTTCATAAATCAGCATGACCTGAATCCTAATAGAGTCACGTGATCAGGGCCTTAAGGTCTCTCCTCTTCCACTTTCCATTTATGTACTGCTGGGACATTGATTCATTTGTGATAGCAACCTTTGTCCTGAGACTTGTATATGTTGGTTTTTATGTCCTGGTATTCACCAGCCAGGTGGTCCTGCATGAAAATAGATCTGTCTGTAAAATAAATGTTAACCCAGAATTTTTTCAATCCCAGAGCTGGTTGAAATATTTTAGCCAGAAGAAATTTTCCCTGCAGTTTCACTGCAAGTGAAATGCTTCTCTGGATACTTTTTTCGAACTATTATTAGATAGGGAAAAAAAAGTAAATGACTTATTGAGGTTGTCCCATTTTGTTTTGAAAATGTCATAAGAGATTTGTTCTTACTTTAATCAAAGCAAAACGAATAAGCCATATTGAACTATATTTATAAAATATTTTATATTGGTTTTGATGTCTTTTTAGCATTTGAGTGGTTCCAAATTTAAATAGTTTGGAAACTCTGTTATCCTAAATTTTGGAGAACAGAATAGATTCTGCTTCTTGTTTGCCTTTCAGCATTGATATTTATCACAGAAAGAAAATAGCCAGCCTGGTCATATAAATGTTGGGCACTTGTTCTCATTTATGACATGTTTTATTTGGAGACCACACAGTTTCACCCAGGTAACAAGCTTTTCCTTGGCAAGGCAGTCTAAATCTGTACCAACAGGCTGGTGACACTCTTCATTCTCTGCAATCAACTGAAAACAGCAGAAATTCACTCCCTGTGCTTGAGGGCTGCCTAAGCCCTTGCAGGTATCTCACTAATGATTTGTTGTGCCTTATCAGCTATCGCTCTTCCTGCTCTAACTCCCCGTTCTTGGCCAGAGCCAGAATGAGCTGTGGCAGTTCCTCCTGTGAGGTGTGGTGGGCGAGAGGCTGGGCATGAGCTGGCAATGTTCATTTTCAGCCCAGAAAGCAAATCCCATCCTGGGCTGCATCCCCAGCAGTGTGGGCAGCAGGGCCAGGAGGGCATTCCACCCCTCTGCTCAGACCCCACCTGCAATGCTGCATCCAGCTCTGGGGTCCCTATCACAGGAAGGACATTGGACTGTTGGAGCAAGTCTAGAGGAGGCTACCAAGATGATCAGAGGGATGGAACACCTCTGCTATGAGGAAAGGCTGAGAGCATTGGGATTGTTCAATCTGGAAAAGAGAAGGCTTTGGGGTGATCTAAATGCGGTCTTCCAGTACCTGAAGGGAGCCTACAAGAGAGATGTGGAGAGACAGGACAAGGGGGAATGGCTTCAAATTGAAAGAGAGTAGGTTTAGACTAGATAGTAGGAAAGACTCTTTACTGTCAGGGTGCTGAGGCCCTGAGCCCAGAGAAGCTGTGGCTACCCCATCCCTAGGAGTGTTCCAGGCCATGTAGGATGGGGCTCTGAGCAACCTGGGACAGTGGAAGGTGTCCTTATCCAAGACAGGGGGCTGGAACTGGATGGTTTTAGAAGTCCCTCCCAACCGAAACCATTCTCCATTTCTGTGATTCTGCAACTCCTTCAAGAAACATGAGGGAGATGGAGAACCTTTCCACAAACCTTCAAGGATTGAAGTCATACATGTAATGTCCATAACTGTCCATAATAAATTTACCTCTACTCAGCAGCTGAGGTTCTCTTTTCTTTAATGCATGTCAAGTCAAAAAAATCCCCAGAGTTGGTTGTCTGTACACACACCATGAAGTTTTCTGGAGAGCTCTTTGGTGGCACTGAGTTGTGTAGAGCCACAACTTGGAGGCACCATCCATTAAAATGTGTTGCTCCAATACTGAGTATTGCCATGGCTGGGACAAGGGGAGGATGGTCAGCAAGAGGGCCAAGTTTGCAGATTTCCAAGCAATCCAAACTAAATTCGTTGTATAGTGAATCTGTCTGTAAATTTGGGCTAGCTGTGACTCCTTCAAGAGGACAAAGAGCATAAAAATGAACTTTACGTAGCAGACATAAGCACTTTTTGGACATTTTAAACTCCTTTATTTTCTACAGGAACAATAAGCCAGAACATTTTCAAAGATCAAGACATAACTGTGCTTGAGAGAGGTAGCAAAAGTATTCTCCACACTCTCATCTCTGGAAGGTGGTGTCTTGAAAACCACAGTTTTTCTGTTTGGGGTCATTTCTAGATTTCTCCACCTATATCACAGCTCAGACCCATTTCCAAAGGTCTGGTCCCCAAAGAAATGAAAGAATAAGAACATAATTATCATAATTAACTCTCTTCCTTAGGGAGGTAACTTTAGAGACAGACTATCTTCCAGCACCATCCTCTCTAGCTGCCAGTGTTTGCAGCTCTCTAAGTGCTTTATAATCTTAGTTTCTGCAAACACTGTGCAGATATTGGTGATTTATTCCTGTAATTATTGTGCTCTTGAAGCTGTACCAAGCGGAGTGTGCAGTTCTGTGCTAAACATTGCAAGTTAAATCCCACTGGTCAGGAAGGAGAAAAGGAACAGCATTGAAGGCTGTCTAAAGCACGTTTCAGCCCTTGCTTGGCACTCCATCAAGCAAGATGGTCTACAAGGCTAAGATGAGAGAAGGAAACACACCCAATCCATCTTCTTCCAGTGCAGGCAGTGCGTGCAAGTTATTTGTCTCGTGCTTTAAATCATGTCCCTTGTCCCATTGCTTTAAAATGAGAGCTTATGAAAATTTCTAGGCACAGGAAATTTTGCTATTTCATTGCAAATTGGAATGAAAACTGCACGTATTTTAAGAAATCGTGAAAATAATTGGTAAAGCCACTTTGTTGCAGTCAGAGAGTTGGGTTCCAATGCAACCCAAAATGTGATAATGGTGAAAACTGACAGAAAGCAAAAGCTTAACAAAAACAACAGAGATAATGACCATATCCTATCAAAACAAAACGTTCTGCAGACACAGAAATGATAGAACCATCTGTTCCCATAGAAAAGCATATTTGCAGATATCTTTTGTTAAAAGTAGATGTGAAAATGTATTTATTTACTTAACTTGGGACTCCTGACTTCATGGGTTAGGTGACAATGCACTGTGATCTTAATAGAAAATGAAAAACAAGAGTCACCCAGGCAGCATATTGCTGGAGCCAACATCTTCAGAGCATGCCAGTGTTCTCTTTCCTCCCACCAGATTTGCAACCCAAAAAGAAGGAGGTTGGCACTTGCCTGACAAATTTCTCAGCTCCCTCAGCCTTTCCCCATAGGAGAGGTGCTTCAGTGCCCCAACAACCTGAACATAAATCCAAATGTCACAGCTCAGAGATGTTGTGTATTGGATCACCAGTTACCCACAATTATTCCTCTCATTAGCAACTATTACAGTGCATTTTCCTTCCCATTTTTTTTCCAGCTACGTTTCCATTTGCATTAACTCAAAAAACTCTAGGGCTAAATCTGGTCTCGGAGAGTTGTACATCAGGCCAGCATCGTAAATCAGGTGTTCACACTGGCCTAACAGCCACCTAAATGAGATTGGAAGAGACTTGCTGTTTTGTTCTGTGGAGAGAAAGCTCTTTGCTTTTTCAGCAAGTTAACTTAGCCTTCCTTCTGAGAGATGACCACACTTAAATATGAATCTGTGAGGAAGCTGAATGAGCCCAACACGCACCAAGCTCTGAATGCAAAGCAGCCACAAGCAGCTCTCCCAGCAAGCCAAAAATCTGAGGAACAGCACTAGTAATAGTTAATGTTCTATTGAACAACCTTTGAACTGTGATGAAGCAAGCCTTGGGAAGACTATTGCTTTGGATAAAATCACAAATTAAAATGAAAAATTGTGGCATAGGTTCACAGCTGTGTTTCATGTCTGTGCTCATTTGACGGAAGCAGATTTGAAGGCAGTGGTGGAAAGCAATTTATTTACTAGATGTACTCTGGCTTTCCACCCAAAGGCATCAGGAAGGCACATAGGTGTAGATACAAAAATGCTGTTAGAGAGGATTTTCTTGCTATTTTCTAAGTCCGTGAGAGACTTTTCTCTCTCACAGAAGAGGTGGCAGGGAATGTAAACAACCAAGACACCTGCAACCTTGAAAAGTCTTGTTTATGGTATAGTGGAAAAATATTTTGACTGTCATACATGAAATCCCTATTTGTGCTTGGTCTTTGCATATTAAGTGCTTTAATTAATTTGAGCTTAATATTTTTAAATTGAATGTTAAAATCAATCCATCAGTCCAGGTACACTAATCAAGTTTTTATGGTCTTCCTGTGTTTACTGTATACTTTTACAAGTGTTTTAAGATGTGTTGGATGTATTTTTATGTTTTACTTGTATCTTGGTTTCAAGGCAGATTTTAAAAAACCCCAGTTGCAACAAACAGCCCAGCCCCCCATAAGCACATGACCCTTATCTCAACTGATATCACCCCTCTGACCAGGAGGAGCCATTGGTGGACAGAGGTGGTCTGTCAAGGGGAAAACACCAACCGCCTTGAACCAGGGGGGTGGGCTGTGGGCGGGCTGTGGGCGGACTGTGGGCGGAGCAAAAGCTATAAAAGGAAGAAAAAGACACGTGCTCATTCTCATTCTCCCTTCCTCTCCAGCTTGCTAAGGCAGTGCTGGAGAAGCCTACCCCTTTCTAGGGGCTTTTTAGAAATAGATTTCTTTTTGACCAGCCTAAACTGCAAGTTTATTTTTTTTCTCTACCTGAGGTTCAGAGCTGTCTTAAGCCTAAAGTTCCTGAATCCCTGCGCTCCTGGGGCATATCTCTCGAGCCATCTGGATCCCAAATTTTTATATTTTGTTAGTTTTTTTTTTGCAATTTTTCAATTTTTTTCTGTTTTAATAAATTGTTTTAATTTCTACAAAGAGTTGTCTCATTCCTCACAACTCTTTTGGGGGCTCTCCGGGATCCTATTTTTGCCCTAAAATCCAGGTATTTTGGTTAATTTTACTATTTTTGAATTTTTGCGATTTTTTTGGTTTTTTTCTCCTTGGATTTTCTGGGCTCCCACAAGGATTACTGCAGCAGAGAAAGGACACCTCCGGTGGAGAAAGACTTGTGGTAAGGCTTGAACCCTTCTTAAAGGGAACTTAGTTAGGGACTTACCCTTTTTAAGGGCTATTAGTTTTTGGGGAACCTCCGAGTGGAATTCCTTTTGTGAGAGAGTGTGTGGGGGGGTTGGCCGCCCCCAGTGTGTGTGTGAGTGTGCTTGAAAGGGTTCATTTTTAAGGGCACCACGAGGGATCACCCTTTAGAGACACAGAGGGGAAGATCGAGTGTGGTGATCAGCCTTTCTGGGGGGAGGTTTCCACGTTTTAGGGGTGTGCGCAGCCCCAAATTCATTTTTATTAGTGTCTCAGTCTCCTCGGGTCTAGAACTGAGGAGAAACCTCATTTTAAACCCCTCTCTTTTTCTTTTCGCCGCGTGGTCGGCGGCCATTTTGAAATTTCGGGCTGCCGCGTGGTCGGCGGCCATTTTGAAATTTTGCGCCGCCGCGTGGTCGGCCGCCATTTTGAAATTTCGGGCCGCCACGTGGTCGGCCGCCATTTTGTGTCCTTTTAATTTGAACTGCACCCCTTTGCTACCCCTGTGCATGTGTGAACTTGTTTTAGCTGCACTCTTGTGGTCAGTGCTATCTAGCACCTTTATACTTCCTGTTAGTTTGGAGTGTTTGGGTTATTGGATTGTAGTTGTAATTTGCTTTATCTGCTTTAATCATAAGACACTACTTTGATATTTTGAATTACTGTTTGTGTTATTCATTATAATCTTTTTCCTTTAATTTGGTTATAAATATTTTAAATTTATCTCTCCTTTGCTAATAAAGACAACTCTTGTTTCTTAAATTTTAAGTATATATGTATAAAACTATCTAAATTTCAGTTATACTTTAAACAATTTAAATATTCACTAATTATTCTTTTTATAATTAAAATTAATTTTTCTTGCAACATATTTGTTTCTCACCAGCCTGCCATATTTAATTTTTTTCCCACAGATTCGCCATCATTTATTCCCTTATATATCTACTAACCCTGCTTGCTTTTCTCTACATTAGTTGTATTGTATTTTATGCTTATAACTTTATTATCATTTTTTTATTGTGATAGTGTATTGAATTTAGGTTATTTTGTAATATTATTTCCTTATGCAATATTTTAATTGTTTTATATAATACAATACTTTGGTTTATTTAATTAGAAAAAAAAAAAAAAAAAATAAAAAAAAATTTTCCTTCTGCACTAGCTACTTGTTTGCTTCCCAGTAACAAAATGGGACAAGCGAATAGCAAAAAGAAAGACCTAATGAAGAAATACAAAATCTTCCCAGACAGTCCGTTAGGGCAAATGCTCCTAAAGTGGGAAGAAAATCTTTTAACTAAAGAAAAAGACCAGTGTCAAATGATTAGGTACTGTGTTTTTAAGTGGCCAAAACATAAAATTAACAAAGATGGACTCAGATGGCCCAAGTATGGGTCTTCTGAAAAATGGCTTTGTGAGGCTTTGCATTCTTATGTACATTACAAAGCTCCAAAACATTCTGATGAATTAGACTATGCTAAAATTTGGTTAAATTATTGGCAAAAACAAAATGAAGACCAAAGCAAAAAAATAGAATTGGAAGAGGAAACTAAATCTAATTCAATTGGACTTAATAAAAATTCAAACCAAATTTTTTCCATTGCAGAAGAACACAAACAGAAGGAAAAACAAAAACCTAAATTAAATAAACCAAAGTGGGACCCCCTAGACTACCTTCCTCCAGTAACTCCTCCAGAAAGGAGGGTCCAAATTGAACAAGAAAGGGTCCTTCCTTCATCGAGCCACCCAATCGAAAGGGACTCAGAAAATGAGAATGAAAGTGAAAAAGAAAATTCTGTTCCTTCCTGCTCTCACAAAAAGACAACCAGACAAAGGATTTCTTCTAGCCAAGATGGCCCAGCATCTTGCACTAGAAAGAAATCATTTAAAACACCTGACTGTCCCACCTGCCTTAGCACTCCCCATGAGTCTAAAATTTTACCTCTTAGGGAGGTACCCATGGGAAATGCTCAAGGAGGAATTGGTTATGTAGTTGTACCTCTAGCTTCATCTGAGGTACGGGAATTTAAAAAAGAAATGAAAAGCCTGATGGCTGATCCCATTGGTCTAGCTGACCAATTTGATCAATTCCTCGGCCCTAATATTTATAATTGGGGAGAGATACAATCCATCCTTCACTCCTTATTCACCATTGAGGAAAGAAAATTGATTAGAGCTGCAGGAGTGACAGTCTGGGACAGAGAAAATAATTCTAATCAAGGCCCAATTGGAGAACAAAAATTACCACTGACAGACCCTGAATGGAACCCAAATTCAGAAGAGGGCAGGAGGAACATGAAAGACTACAGAAATTTAATTATAAAAGGGATTAGAGAAGCTGTTCCTCGAGTTAATAATATGAAAAAAGCATTTTGTGGGGAACAGGAAAAGGATGAGTCCCCAACAGCTTGGATGGCTCGGTTAAGGAATAACATTCAACTTTATTCTGTCATTGACTTAGACAGTGAGGGAGGCAAAACTATGCTAAAGGTACATTTTGTGCTTCACTCCTGGCCTGACATCAGGAAAAAATTGGAAAAATTGGAAAAATGGCCAGAGAGGGAACTAGATGAATTACTGGAGGAAGCCCAAAAAGTCTTTGTTAGGAGGGATGAAGAGAGGATGAAGGCTAAAAGCCGAATAATGAATAACAGTACTAATGCTCCAATCCACAACCCTCCTACACAAAGAACTTCCCAAAGGGGCATCCCACAACAGCAAACCCAAATCTGCTCTCAGCAACAGCCACAGGTTTGTGTTTGCAATAAACAACCTAACCCAATTGTTCAAAGACCTGAGAGGTTAATTTGCACATACTGTAATAAACCAGGCCACGGGCAGTGGTACTGTTTTAAAAAGCAGAGAGATCAAGGAGTCCTTCAAATAGAGGGACAAATTTTGAACAACTGAAGGGGTCAGGGGCTTTATTCTCTGGGGCAAAAACATCTTAAAGAGCCCTTGATAAAATTAGAAGCTGGACCCCAGAGACAACAAGTGGAGTTTTTAGTGGACACAGGTGCTGAAAGAACCTGTGTCACTAAAACACCTCCAGGATGTTTTATTTCTCAAGATACATTAGATATATATGGTGCTAATGGTGAAAGCTTTGCTGTTCCTGTAATTAAAAATGTAATCCTTTCCATACAAGGACGTACCCATACAGGGGATGTGCTATACCTACCTCAAGCTGGGATCAATCTTTTAGGACGGGACTTCCAAATACCTCTGAGGGTTGGGGTGGTACCGCAGGGTGGAAAAATGACCACTAAATTGTTTGTTTTATCTTTAGTAGATGAGCAACACATTGACCCGGTAGTGTGGGCCAAACCTGGCAACCGGGGAAAAATGGACATCACACCTCTAACAATTGAGTTGCTCCCAAATAGCCAGCCAGTACGTGTACCACAATATCCCCTCTCCAAGGACAAAAGAAAGGGCCTGAAGCCTGTTATCATGGACTTATTACAAGATGGAATTCTTGAGACCTGCAAATCCAGTTACAACACTCCAATTTTGGCTGTCCAGAAACCAGATAAGTCATTCCGGCTTGTACAAGATCTGCGTGAGGTCAATAAGAGAGTCCAAACCAGGTACCCACTGGTGCAGGACCCCTATACACTCCTGAGTCGGGTACCCCCAGCACATGCCTGGTTCTCTGTTATTGACCTTAAAGATGCTTTCTGGTCATGTCCTCTAGATTCTCATTGCAGAGACATCTTTGCATTTACCTGGGAGGATCCAGACACTGGACGGAGGCAGCAGCTGCGCTGGACTCGCCTGCCTCAAGGGTACACCGAGGCACCCACACTCTTTGGCCAAGCGCTAGAAGATTTGCTAAGTTCCTTTTCTCCACCCGAAGGGATTCAGGTAACTCAGTACGTAGACGACCTGCTCCTCTCTGGGGAACAGGAGTCTACGGTAAGAACTGCTACAATTCAGTTACTGAATTTTCTAGGGAGGAACGGGCTGAGGGTGTCAAAACCTAAATTACAATTTGTGCTACAGGAGGTGAAGTATTTGGGACATCTAATTGGCCATGGCACAAAAAAACTCAGTGCTGAAAGAGTAGAAGGAATCCTAAATCTACCACCTCCAACTTCAAAACGAGAAATCCGGCAATTATTAGGCCTATTTGGATACTGCAGACTGTGGATTGATCAGTATTCACAATCTGCCAAATTTTTATATGAAAAACTAATAGAAGAAGAACCTTTTAATTGGACTAATTCAGACACACAAAAATTACAAAATCTGAAAGAGAAATTAACAAAAGCACCTGTTTTAAGCCTTCCTTCACTAGAAAAACCCTTCGATCTATTTGTTAATGTGGAGAAGGGAATTGCCTATGGCGTCTTGACCCAGGAGTGGGGAGGAGTCAGGAAGCCGGTTGCTTTTCTTTCCAAATTACTAGATCCAGTGTCCAGAGGATGGCCCGTCTGCATCCAGTCCATCGCCGCAGCAGCTGTTCTGGTCTCGGAGAGTCAAAAACTCATTTTTGGTGGAGACTTGACAGTGCATACACCACACTCAATCAAAACCATTTTAGCTCACAGGGCTGCAGAGTGGTTAACTGACCCAAGAATAGTCAAATATGAAGCCATTCTCATGCACTCAGACCACCTGAGGTTAGTTGTGTGTACACACCAAAATCCAGCTCAATTTCTTTATGGGACCCCATCAGAAAAAGAAATTGAACACAATTGCATTGAGATAATTGACATCCAAACAAAAGTCAGAGAGGACCTGGTGGACTGTCCCCTCAATGAAGGGGAAATCCTCTTCATTGACGGGTCATCTCGAGTGGTGGATGGAAAGCGATGCTCTGGCTATTCAGTGGTCGATGGACACCAAATGTGTGTGCTAGAAAAGGGCAGATTGCCACCGACCTGGTCAGCTCAGGTCTGTGAGCTCTATGCCCTAGAAAAAGCACTCCACCGACTAGCAGGAAGCATCGGGACCATTTACACTGACTCCAGATACGCTTATGGCGTAGTCCACACCTTTGGAAAAATCTGGTCCGAAAGGGGGTTCCTAAACACCAAAGGGAAAGATATCCTACATAAGGAATTGATCCTAAAAATTCTAAAAGCACTGCAACTGCCTCAGGTGATCTCAGTGGTGCATATTCCAGGTCATCAATCGGGAACCACAAAAGAAGCTCGAGGGAACAACCTAGCAGACTTGGCAGCAAAAGAAGCAGCAGTGGAAGAAGAGGTAAAAGTGATGGAAGTAAACCAACTTCCAACTAACACCACCACATCTGACACTATTCCACAAACTAACATTTTACCCACGCCCATTTTTGCTGATCAGGAAAAACAGAAATTAGTTTTAATTGGTGCCAATGAGGATTCTCAAGGCCGCTGGTATTTACCAGATAAACGCCAAATTTTAAACAAAAATTTAACCCGAGAAATTCTACAAAATATCCACCAAAGCAATCATTGGGGTTCAAAAGCTCTGGCGGATCACTATCTCAGAACCTTTGGATGCACTGGTGTTTATGAAATAGCCAACCAAATAACCCGGGACTGTGTAATCTGTCAAAAAGTTAACAAAAAGGTAATGAAAAAGAACACGGGCGGAGGAATTGAATTAGCAATCAGGCCTTTCCAAAACATTCAAATTGACTTTACAGAAATGCCTCCTGTCCAGAGGTGGAAATACCTATTGGTAATCGTTGATCACCTTACCCACTGGGTGGAAGCTATTCCAACTGTCAATGCAACAGCCCAGACAGTGAGTAAGGTGATCCTCGAGCAAATTATCCCCCGTTATGGGATAGTCCACCGCATAGATTCAGATCGAGGTACTCATTTTACCTCCCAAATTGTACAACAATTGGCTCAGCAATTAGGAACAAATTGGAGATTACACACCCCGTGGCATCCACAGAGCTCTGGGAGAGTGGAACGGATGAACCAGACAATCAAGAACACCCTCACAAAATTAATGCTGGAAACAAAATGGACCTGGGTAAAATGCCTTCCACTTGCTCTTCTTAGAATCAGGACACAGCCAAGATCTGATTTGGGTTGTTCACCATATGAGATGTTGTATGGATTACCCTACCTTGCTACACCACAAGAGTTGAATGTGAAAGAGTGTGGAAACACCAATGTACAACAATATGTACAGATAATTGCCAAAAATCTAGAGTTGCTAAGGGAAAGAGGTTTTCTACCACAAACTCCCCCACTTGATTTTAATCTACATCACATCAATCCAGGTGACTGGGTGTTAATAAAATCCTGGAAAGAAAAGTCATTAACCCCATCCTGGGAAGGTCCATTTCAGGTCCAGCTAACCACTGAAACAGCTGTCCGGACATTTGAAAAGGGCTGGACGCATGTCAAGAGGGTGAAGGGTCCGGTGGCACCACCAATTGAAGAGAAGAAACCTCCAGACAAACCATCAAACTAAACACCCTGTTTGAAAGCTCCACTCAGCATCCCTCACTCCAAGTTAATAAAATCCTGTACTCCCAGTTCTTCCCCAGTTATACCTCAGTAATAAGTGCTAGCTACAAGTTGTTAAACTAAGTTGAAAATATTTTGCTGTTAATTCTGTTCTTTGTTATTCCCTTTTACAGATTCTGCCTTCACACAACCATATTGTCACATCAACTGTATAGTAAGGCTCCATTTGAAGCCAGCATTCTCTTCCAATAACAGTCCAATCAGACTCCAAAATTATGGGCACGATAACTCTAATCTTTGACAAGGCCAACCCTAAAATAACCATGAGTTTCCAGAAGCCTGAGGTCACTGAAGAACCATCTGAAGGTGAGATGCCTAAAGAAAGGACGAAAGAAGCAAAGATGACAACCCCCACCAGCAGAGGCAACCCAAATGCTGACAGCTCCTCTCGGGTATGCCAAAAGGGGAAAGTGAGCAACATCCTGCTACTAAGTGTCATCTGTCTCTGGGTCCTCTGGCCTCCCTTTACACAAGCAGCCGACAGCCGCTGTAACAGATGTTACAAGACTGTGTACCACGCAGAAGGAGGCTCATTTCAAATTCGACACTTTTTCCGAGCACATACTTATGTTAATCCATCTTGTTACAACATAACAAGGTTGAGTATCTGCTCAGAAAAAGGTCATAAGTACTGGATTGGCAAAAACATTGGCACCCAAATACATAAGCAGAAGGGAGAGTGCCCCTCCCAAGATGATTGGCTCTGTTTCAATTTTAGATACATAACCAAGACAGAAGATTTGTTAAAAAGAAAGACCTATGACACTGACCTGATCCAAGAGGTGGTCATAGAAGAAAAGGAAAAACAAAAAGAAAACAATCCTTTGATGTCAAGGAAAAACTTGTTTATTGACCTGGCAGAAAGGATTGGACAACAGCTAAATTTAACAAATTGCTGGGTGTGCGGAGGAACTTTAGAATCGGAGAGTTGGCCTTGGCGGGGAGTCAGTCTTGGACCCCCCGATTTACTCCGACTGAGTAATCTCTCCCCCACAACCAGACATGACAATGAAACCTGGCTGCTAAGCAATACTGTTATTGGAGAAGAATGCATCTGGAGGAAAGGAAGAAAATTTTTAGAAGAAGTTGGTGAGACAATATGCAAAAGGTACCTGGTAACTGATGGGCAAAAACATTGGTGGATACCTCAAGAACCAGATGTATTCTGGTCTGCAGAAAAGGTTAAAAACAAAAATTGCATTTTGAATCCTGTTAAAAAACTCTGGCAGTGCTGGGATCAAGGAAATCCATACTCTGTCCTGCCACAAATTTCCAAGTACTGGATTACAGCAGCAAGTATACAACCTCACTTCTGGGAAGCACCACAAGACCTCTACTGGATCTGTGGTAACCGAGCTTATTCCAACTTACCACCTCGCTGGAAAGGGAGCTGCACTCTTGGAGCCATTCAACCAAACTTCTTCCTACTTGCTGAAAACGCTGGAGCCCACCTTGGAATCTCCCTTTATGATGAACTTTTCCGTACTAAGAGACATGTAATAGGAGGGACCCAGAGATGGGGAGAAGAAGAGTGGCCAGCCGAGAGGATCCTAGAGACTTATGGACCTGCAACATGGGCACAGGATGGGAGCTGGGGGTACCGAACTCCCATCTACATGCTAAACCGGATCATCAGACTGTAAGCACTAATTGAGGTAATCACTAATGAGACCTCTCTTGCTCTTGAACTACTTAACACACAGCAAGGGCAAACTCGAGCAGCCGTGTACCAAAATAGGCTGGCATTGGACTATTTACTAGCTGAAGAAGGTGGAGTATGCGGCAAGTTTAACACCTCAGACTGCTGCATCCATATTGATGATCACGGCGAAGCCATCACCAAGATTACCCAAAACATCAGGAAACTAGCCCATGTTCCAGTGCAGAAATGGCAGCCCTTGATCACTTCTGAATGGTGGGAAAATATTTTCCAAGGACAATGGTGGAAGAAAGCTTTAATTATTGTTGGACTTTCCCTTACAGGACTTATTTTTCTCCCTTGTTTAATCCCTTGTTTCATCCGTCTAATCACCACTGTCGTCCAAGGCATGCCACTGATCCAGGATCTTCAAGGACAACAGCAGCGTCCACCATTCGCTCAAAAGATTATGCATGTCAATAATAGTAACAATAAGAAAACTAGAAAGGAGAGAAAAATTGCCCAGCAAGTGTGGGACAGTTTTAAAGAGCTTGAATCTATCCCTGAAGAGTTATCCACCTCCACTTAAATGCAAAGACCAAAGATGTGAACATAAGAGAAAAAGGGGGGACTTGTCATACATGAAATCCCTATTTGTGCTTGGTCTTTGCATATTAAGTGCTTTAATTAATTTGAGCTTAATATTTTTAAATTGAATGTTAAAATCAATCCATCAGTCCAGGTACACTAATCAAGTTTTTATGGTCTTCCTGTGTTTACTGTATACTTTTACAAGTGTTTTAAGATGTGTTGGATGTATTTTTATGTTTTACTTGTATCTTGGTTTCAAGGCAGATTTTAAAAAACCCCAGTTGCAACAAACAGCCCAGCCCCCCATAAGCACATGACCCTTATCTCAACTGATATCACCCCTCTGACCAGGAGGAGCCATTGGTGGACAGAGGTGGTCTGTCAAGGGGAAAACACCAACCGCCTTGAACCAGGGGGGTGGACTGTGGGCGGGCTGTGGGCGGACTGTGGGCGGAGCAAAAGCTATAAAAGGAAGAAAAAGACACGTGCTCATTCTCATTTTCCCTTCCTCTCCAGCTTGCTAAGGCAGTGCTGGAGAAGCCTACCCCTTTCTAGGGGCTTTTTAGAAATAGATTTCTTTTTGACCAGCCTAAACTGCAAGTTTATTTTTTTTCTCTACCTGAGGTTCAGAGCTGTCTTAAGCCTAAAGTTCCTGAATCCCTGCGCTCCTGGGGCATATCTCTCGAGCCATCTGGATCCCAAATTTTTATATTTTGTTAGTTTTTTTTTTGCAATTTTTCAATTTTTTTCTGTTTTAATAAATTGTTTTAATTTCTACAAAGAGTTGTCTCATTCCTCACATTGACAATGGATGTTTTAGGATTTTAGCCAATCACCCCCAAGGGGAGCTGGTCCTTTGTCCAATTAGACTATGAAGAAAAAAGTCTATAAAAGAGTTTGTAAAATAATTAAATAAAGCAATCTTACTGCACAATTCCTGCCTGCTGGATCTTCTCCTCCTCCTCCTCCCTATGGCTGCGGGACACGGTGCTATACCGTAAGAACCAGGCCTGCGGTAATACATAGGTAGTTCATTAGGGTTGAGGCTATATGGTAATGCCTTTTCCTGGTCTTAAAAATTAAGAGCCAGACACAGTTAAGGGAAAAAGGGTTTCTACCTTAATATTTAATAAGGATCCTTATGGTGCACCACTTTGTCGAGGTGGCACGAGCCAAAATGCACCCACGCGATAGTTTGCATATACAATTTATAGCCCCTTCAAATTAGCATATCTAACAAAGATTCCCCAATGAGAGGCTTGAATGAATAGTGTGATATCCCCCCCATCCCAAGGAATTCCCCCCTGGATGGGCCTAATCTGAGTTTACAGGATGTGTTCTAGAGAGGTTTCTCAGGATAGTGTGGGGCTTTCCAGCCTCCAACTGCGAGACATCCAGGATGTTTGGTCTCCTGGCTTAACAGAATGTTAGGACTATGCTAAGTTATCAGACTTAAGGAGTTACAAGTATGCATGCTAAGAGCACTGAGGATACACAAAAGCTATATAAAAGGTATATATAAAAGGTATATAATAGAAAAGGCAAAAAATCATAATGGCATCAATGGCAACTCAGTTGCAGACATTTACCTTACAACTTTTCATACCAAATTCTTGCCAAAATTTCATAGCAACACGTACAGTCAATTAGTGGAGATGGAGAGCAGGAAATGCCACCCAGAGTTCTCCCTCCATTGATCAAGCTCATGCAAGTGTCACTCCATGCAATTCCCCCTCTCCAAGAAAAACTCAGTTAGAATTTCAGAATTGGATGTGCCCAGGAGCCACATAAATCATGCTGGGGTGGCACAGCTCAGACCTCCAGTGTGCTGAAGCTGATGCCTGAGCAGGGGCTAATCAAAGGATCTCTTGGCTGTCTCTACATTGACATGGGAGTGCAAAAAGGAAAACTAAAATAAATAGCTAACTCAAGTTCTACATCAGAAATAGGATCCTGAGCCTTATAAAACCAGGTTCCCTCTAACTGCCTCCCATCTCTGTAGCTCAAGAGGTGACCTGCACAATATTCATTGTACTGCACACGTGAAGGAGTCGTGTATTAGCTCTGTGAAAGAAGGGATGGACCAGAGGGTGCTGTGGTGTTCCATACACCTGGCAGTGGGAGGTCTGTCATCCTTGAGCCAAGTCCTTCCATCCTCAGAGTGACACTGCTCCCCACAAATTGTTCTGGGCTGAGGTACACCCTTACTAAAAGCTCTTTATAATCAAAAATTTTGGACCATAAATCCCTGCACTCTGTGACAAACACAGGCTGGAAGTGACACTCAGAAATCACCCCTGAAGGGAGGTAGCTTTTGGGAGGAGAAGTGTGCAAATAGTGGTTTCTCTTTTCACTTGTCAGAATCAGATTTCTGTGTTGATTATGTGTTCGACACAGAGACAGATGTCAGTAATTAATACCTTGTGTCAAGCTCATCTTACAGGGCTGAAATAAATAATGTGAGTGCCACTGTGGTTCATTTGAACTACTGAACTCTGCATCATTTTCAGAAGGAAAATGCAGGCTGACTGTATTTACAGGGCAGAAAGCACTGAAAACCACCTATTTGTTTTCCTGAGAGCCTTCCCAGGGCACACCTCTGCACAGATTCAATTTACAAAGGATTTTTGAAAGCTGGGATACCACTCTAAAGTGCACTATGAAGCACTATGAAGATGGTATTTTGTAAAAGGAATACATATTCTTCCTGGTCCCTCTGGAGACAATCTGCTTTGTATCTGCTTTGCTCCTCACCTTTCCAGTGCTCCTCTTCTTGGAGTCCAAATACTTCTCAGATTTCCTTGACTTAATACCCACAGGACCATGTGTGGGGTACATATTTGTCCCTAATAAACACTTGACTGATCATTTCTTCAGGCCTTTCATGAGCTGCCACATCTGCAGTGCAAGAACAGTAAAGGTAGTGAGAAACCATGCAAAAATCTGTTTCTTTCCTTTCACAGAACATCTGAGCCAAGAAGCTTCATGCTCAGAATATGGCTGCTCCCCATATGAGGAACTCAAGTTGCCTTAAAAGGTATAAAGCAAATGTAAAATCCTGCAGTGAATCAGAAGAGGGAAGAGTGAGGGCAGTGGACACCACAGACTAAAAAGTCAGGCATCCTGCCCTTCAGAAGTCATAGAAAATGGGGATGAAAGCAACGGGAGAGGAGAGATGCTTAACAAACTAAGGAGATCAGTGGTTTCCTGACTCCTTGCTCTCTGCTGGTCGGCAAAGCTCTGCAGGATGAGGTCAGTTCCCAGTATCCCCATTTTCAGTCAGACACAAAGGGAATTTTCTGGCTTTACCACAACCCTCTAAGGAGTTTGCTGGCTGCAGCTGTCTCTCTTTGGCTGCAATAGTTTCATTACTATGTTTTCTTGGTAGATTAGTTTCTGAACATTTCATCTTTTTGCCACATGATGTGCAGAAACTGAGTGAGACTTCCAGACAAACTCTTCCCAGACCCAACAGAAGGCACTTGGTCCTGAAAGTGCTGGGGATGGATGAGGAACACACTTCTTTTGTGTCCTTAATCAGATCCTGCAGGTGACATCCAGGCAGCCTAAATTCTGCTCAAGTCCCAGAACTGCTGCAGCCTGTCTGCTCCCCAGCACTGCTTAACCCTCGAATCTCAGCGTGCTCTGAGGTGGGCAGAAGGTTCCTTGTATGTCCACAAGAAAAGGCAATACTTCCTTGACTAAACTATTGTGCTTGGGCCTCCAGAGCCCCAAAATTTTATGTTTGGTGAGAGACACACTCAGTAGGGCAGTTGCCTCAACCAACAGTCATCAGAGCAGGAAATGACCTCAGCTGCAGGTCTTTGCTTGAAGGGGTTCCATCCCATCTCAGCTGGATCTGTAAGAGCACCAGAGCCACCTGGCTACTGTGGGATGAGGCTGCTGGGTGGGTGAGGATGGGGACTCACCTGCTGCCTTCCCTGGGACATGGAGTAGCCAGGAGCACAGCAATTACAGGGCAGGGGAAGAACAACTTGGAGAGAAAGTGACTGTGACTCCCAAATTTGGACACTCAGATGCCTGTGTGTGGTCTGGAGCTGATCCAGCTGGATTTTCTCCTGGCTGTGAAGGCCTCATGTCTGATGCTGACACTTGAGCTACTTCTGTGGTTGGTGCAAGGACAAACTTCACCCCTGCTCAGGAGAGACGAGCCCAATGAACCAGCTGAGGGCAAAACACTTGCATGGACCTGACATTTACTTTTCAGAAAGTATTTTAATAGATGTTTTATATTTCTTCAGTTTACTTCTCACTAATGATTTGCTTCATGCCCTCAGAATTGGGGCAGAAATCAGACAGGCAGAAACTAATGCAATGAAATTGGTTTAATGTCCTCTACAGCATTGGAATAAAATTTCAACAGTGTGCAACAGAACTACAGATAGTACATTTATATTGAAGTGGAAGAAAGAAAATTCTTCACTCATCAGAATTGCCCTAAAATAAGAACAGCAATATCAAAGCCAATTAGGGAGACAGTGATGTAATTCAAAGACAAAATAAGGAGCATTCTGTGATGTGGTTTATGAACAATTTATCACCACACTTTGGCTCCATCAGGAATATAGTCCAATAAGCTACTGTCTTCAACTTACCTTTAGATCTCTGTATCTGATTCAAAATGATAGAGCCAGGACCTGACAGTGGGGATAAAATTAACTGTTTCTAATTATTCACACTCAACAAGGGTTTTCTAACAAATACATTGAATATATGAAACAATTAATTTTCTTTGATGGATTCCCAGCACTATGAAAATCAGTAGATCAGTGGAGTGAAAAAAAAAAGAAAAATCTGTGTATTGAAGTGACAGCATAAATCCATAACCAGATACAAAAGTGAAGATCCCCAGCAGCATGGGAATGGAGCACATTAAGATAAACAGAGGATGACCGCTGCTGGAGGAAGGAAAGGAGTGTGGATATTGTGCACCCTTTGCCTAGGGCACCAAATTAACACAGAATCCCATGTTTACTCTAAAAGATCATTGCAGCAGTAGAGGAATTTGAAAATCCTGTTTCGGACAAGAGAAACCATGTGAGTGTGCTGGAAATGCTCAAACACATCAAATACAAAATGAATGGACACTTGAGGAAGGCTTTAGCAAGGAATAAACAGACAAGTGCACACATAAAATTTCCTTGATCTTTCCTTCTACAAATCAAGAAGATACAGCAGGAGAGATTTCAAGCCTGGGCCTGGTTTTGAGTGAGCCAGAGGCCAAGGCCAAGGATTTGTTCGATTTCTGATTCCAGACCCACATTCCCAACTCTTAGGAATGAAGCTTCTCAGGGAGACATTTAAGAGCAGGACACAGCAGCCAGACCAGGTATTTCTCGCTCCAGGATTACAGAAAGTGAAACATCATCAGTGAAAGGGAATTGCATCAAGGTCAAGTCACCCTTTCCTATTGCAAAGATGCTTTGAGGATTGAGCCTCTTTGATGTTACTGTTGGAAAAACCCATAGACAGGTGGTCCCAAACTATCATCCAGTGATTTGGACACCAGCCCACCAAATCCCTGCTTCCCACCAAAATTTTTCTCATGAATAACCCTGAGCACCAGCAACATGCTAAGGGACACTTTGATCCAGGTCTTTCCATCAGTGGCACTATGTCTTGCTTGTCCTGAACATGATGGGACACACAGGGAAATAGGCTGCACAATCACCAAGTAATCTTTGATTCTAAACTTTGGTGCAAAGCCTGAAGCTTGCTCTGTAGAAAGCCAACCTCAGTATTCTGCAGCTTAGCCAGAAATGGTCTGCAATTGCAGCACACAAAGCAATCCCACTCCAATGACACAAGGAAGAAATGCAAACACTGATTTCTACTGCAGAGGCTGGAAAGAGAAGCACTGGGGGATATTGATTGGGCTACAGCACACAAGGAGCTGCAGGCAACCATCACACAGGATGGGGACAAATTCCTCACACTGTGCTAAATGAAGAAAGCAAACAACTACGTTCATTTGGAACCTTCAGCATCTCTCCATGTTCAGAGGATCCTCGACTTCTGTGTCCCATTTTCATTTGTTGAACTGCTCAGCTTCTCCATTTCTTCCTTTTTTAGGAAGACTGATTCCTTTTTTCACATGCACTTCTGGTTATAAAACAAGCAATAGTAGCTAAACTTGCTGCAATGTGGTGCATTGATTCTTTTGAATTTCTTAGCTCCAGAGCCATCACAAAAAAACCCCAGAACTCAAAGTTGAAGCAGTAATAATTTTAGTTACATCAGCAAAGTAAAGGGCTCATACCTTCCCTACAGAGGAACAAATTAAAATAAGCCTAAAGCAACAAGATATTTCTGACTTTTCCATGTGTGTTTTTATTTCCATGTCTCTGGTGGCTACCTACAAGGAGGAATATGTCAAAAGCTTCCCTTAACTCTGAATTTCAAGTCTGAATCACATTATTAGTGTCAGCAGATGCTCCACCATGCTTGTTTAACTCATGCAGCATGGATCCTGCCTGCTAGGCTTCCTGGGATGCCTGTCTGAACCTGGACAGGAGAATATTCCATCACGAGGAACCCTGTGAGAACTGGGGAGTCCTTGGTCACCATGAAGGGATTCAGCCTCAGTTGTGTGAGTGTGTCTGAAAATAAAAACCTTCCTGCTGCAGTCCCTTCTGAGGACACAACCAAGTCTCACATCTCCTGTGTCTCCTGCTCCCTCATTAGGCCAGTTGCCATCATACTGCATCAAATTTTCACTGGGCAGTCAAGCTAAACTAAGACAATAATTAGCTCAGATGGTCTTCCAGAAATGAAGAATAATCAGGAAGGATGGGAAGACTTACAGACTGCGCTGTGGCATTTCCCCACTGCCACGAACCTTGTGTCACTGATGCCAACAGGATGTGCTGTCCTGTCTCCCCAAACTGCAGGGCCATTACAGCAGTGAATTGATCTGTACACCTCTACCTGCCTTCAAGCCTGTGAGTAAATCCTGCTGCTTGCTTTGGAGGAAAAACTGTTCCCAGTTTTCAGCCTGCCATTCTACAGACAGTCAGACCCCCACATCTGTAGCACTCAGCCAGCAGCAATCAAAGCCACACACTATTCTTTGCCACTTCACTTCTCCATCACAGCCCCAGCCAGGCTTGTTCTCCACTCCTGTGAGTCACAAAAGGGACAGAGAGCACAAGTTCAACTTGGGGAATGTTTCTCAGATAAGTTCTGCTTTGTAAGCCTGCTTGACTTTGTTCACTGCCATCTGAACTGCCGGGAAAGGAATCAAACACAGCCTTTCCTAGCAACAGGGTGTTAGAAGAGGATCAGACTTACAATACCTGCAGTGCCTAAAAATGGAGTATTGTAATGACTACAGTCAGTCAGTTAAACCTAAAAATCCTAAAATTAGAGCCTTACAATGCTAGCATTTAAAGGGATGATTTTCCACTTGAAGATTTTTAGATTTGAACACCTTTCTCCCAGCTTGTTGAAGGAGTAGCTTGTCTTACGAAGAAAGCTGTTCTGCTCCCCAATTTCTCCTTCTGGAGAAACCTGGATTTGCCTGACCCCTCAGCTTGCACTGCTTTTCTGTGTTCAGTGACTCTGTTGTAAATGCCCTATAACAAGCAAGGAATAGCATATGGTTGTTTTTCTCCAGCAACAGAAATTGTATTCTACAAGGATAAGATTAGCAATGGTTAAACTGTTGTAAACTATGGCCAAAGCCCTCAAAAACAACTGCACCATATCTTTTTGCAGGTTTGGGAAAATCTAACAGCTTCCTTCTTCATTATTATTATTATTATTGTTATTTCTAAACATTTTCTGTGTTCAGCCTTCACCAGGAGTGCTGAGGCTACAAATGCTTCTTGGCATCTGTAGACAGCAATATCCCTCATTGTCCGATGGCAATGTACTTTTCAAGCCTCATATTCATAAATCTCCTAAATGCCCTGGAGATAACCGAGTACCACTGTGTACCACTGTGATAACCCAAGGCATAAAGAGAGTAAGAAACGTTTCATGCATTACCAGCTGAATCTGAGCTGGCTATGGAACATCCAAGGCCTGATCCCTCATTTTTCTTCCAACCACTCACCAGCCACCCCTTTCCCAGGAACCAAGTAGTCTGGCAAGATTTCCAGACTTCACCTGCTGGTTCTTTTTGTTACATTCAGTGAAATCATTCACTGACAAGACTTAATCCATTGCTTATGTAAACGGAAAAGGCATTTAAAAATCTTAGCATGGAGAACTTGGATTTTCTTTAAGATCCACCTCTGAGTGAGAGAGAAAGATGGGGCCAATTCCTGCACCATTCAGTTGCTCTCTTCCCTTCTACAGATCCACCTTGCAAGCAAATGTCTGATCCAGCAGCCCCCCTGCTGCCTTGCAGCCACTTTTGGAGCCTCAGCCTGATGCCAAGTGTACATTATGACACCAGTGAGACAGTGGGAGGAGGCGAGATCTCACAGTGAGGTATAGGGAGAGGAGGGGAGAAAGAAGGAGAGGCAGTGGAGTAGGAGCACCACTGAAAGGCTGAATCTCCTCAGATAAAAGTAGTTTGAATGTCCCTGGTGCAGCATCAGCCCCTTTTAAGCCCTCTTGCACAAAATGAGGAGGACAGGCATTTTATATTGCCTTGGCTCTCTGCCGCTGGTGGGCACACGGTCAGGCTGGACACTGATGAATTTGGCCAGAGACCTCCAAATTGAATCTAGTCCTCTTCCACAGCAATTTCTATAAGGTGACACCAGCAGATGTATTTTTCATTTTAAAACAGGCAGGCTATTTTAACAGGGATTAATCCTGGACTGCAAGGGGGAAAAAAAAAATCCCAGGAATAAGTTTTAGATATTGAATTTTTGAAATCAATGTATGTAAAGGTCACCATCCACTGCATCTCCTTGGGCCATGCCCTACAGCCACTCACACACTTGGGGCTATCCAGCACATGCCCCAAAAGGCAGGGTACCCACGGGCTGTCTCCTCAGCTGAAGACCCCTCCAGAGTACAATCCAGGCTCCCCTGGGCTGGAGGGCAGAGGACAAGCCTGTTTAGTGGGGAGCTGCTTCACTTTGCTAAATGAAGTAATAACTGCACAGCCCTCCCGGTACAGGTGGCAGGAAAGAGGATCCTGAAGACCTTTAACCCTCCATGAGTCCAATTGCTGCTCTGATAAGACTGGTCCTCAGCCTGCCAGCTGCAGTCTCTGACATGGGAAGAGCTGGGGCTACACAGATGGGATGCTTGATTCCCATTTTTGCTCCATTCTTACAAGCAAAGTTGACAGAAGTGATGTTTTCCTTCACAGGGCTCAGCACCAGGGGCTCCTGTGAGGAAAAAAGGAGAGAGAGGTGCTAAGGAACTCCCCTGAAAAATCACCTGTGGGGCTGTGGAGAGGCCACAGAAAGAACTGAAATGCTGGAGACACAGGCTCTGCCATGTTCCTTAGTTCTACACTACACACTTTGGTCACTTTTTGCCCCATCTGCCCCAAAACATGCCTTACTTGAAGGAAACATTAGTGACCTCAGATGCCCAAAACAAAACACTTAACCACAGCTGCCCACCAAAAATGGCTTCAAACAGGTTTGTTACAGATGGTAAGACCAGAAGAAAGTGAGGATTGTTGTTATCCAAGGACCAGCTGATACAGCACTTGCCAAGCTACCTGAAAATTTGGAAGCTGAGCAGATGCAGCCCCTGGTCTGCCTGAAGCAGGGTTTCTCGTTGAGCCAGATTCTCCCACTCCTCCAGCAGCCACTCCACAGGCAATGGCTTCATCTTCTCACTGCTGTCCTCTTTTCACCTCTTTGGTCATAAAGTCTGTACAAAGCTCCTGCTCCTGTTTTATTACTCCAGTGTAAAAGTGAAATTGTATGTCCAAGGGACACATGCTGCAGTGCTGTTTTCCACATTTAACCTCACTCTTTTGCTTATGAGAGACAAAGAAGAAGCCCTTCTTGCAGTGCAGATGAAAGGAGACATTCTCTCCAGGGAATCTCACTAGATTTTTACAGCATTTGTTGGCCAAAGGTGTCAGTGTCTGTTTAAAACCCTATGCTCAGATTAAAATCAACTCTAAGCAGTTACTTGAAGGCTTCCACTCCGAGGGATTTTTTTTTAGACGTTCTAGTTGACCATCACCAATATTTTACTAATTATTTTTGAAAAGAATAGGTCCAGCAAAGAATTTGTTTGGATAGGCAGAAAAAGAAAAAAAAAAAACCAACCTAGACCAATTACTCTTAAACAAAGAAAGCAAAAAAACGGCCTAAAAAAGACAGACAATCCCAGTCAGGCAGCATAACAGCTACATAATAACAGATGCACTGAGGGAGTCAAGGTCTTGGCAAAATTAAAAGCAATTAAGACAATTACCTGATTGTCTTAGAGAGCAAAACCAGCAATGATTTGCAAAGTCATTGTGGAAATACTGACCAGAATGTCTCTGCCTTACACCCCCTCTGACTCTCTCATGCTCTAGTCTCATCATCCTAGATTTTCCCTGAGAATAAAGCATTTTGTATGATCTGTTATACGCCCAGGCAGGTTTGTAAGGAGAGACAGTAGCCGATGACTTCTTTTTTTAGCCACACACTTCAGGGCTGCTGCTGGTACGTGCAGCAGACAGTAAGAATTTCACATTTCTCTCTTATCTTGCTGCATAATTTAATTTCTGGCTGATTTAATTTTTTTTCCTACTTTCTCTGGACACCAAAGCGCAGCCAAATTTCAACATGAGAGAAAGGCTGATTTTCGGGGGCACTCAATAATATTCTGTTCTCTGAAGTGTGCAGGGCTTGCACTCCAACACCAGGTTTGGGGCTAGGAGGGAATTTTCCCCCTAGGTAAGATAAGCAGGGATTTTGAGGTGTTTCTGGCTTTCCCTTTCATGTGCCCTTTCTCTCCTCCATAATCTCAAGGAAAATGTGTTTATTAAGTTCTCTGGTATCACAGGAGTGTAAAGACACTGGTGATTCCCTCAATCTCTTCATACACTTTCTGTCATACACTTAAGGCATTTGCTTACATGCTACAGCCCCAAATGGGACATGATTTCAGTGCTTCTTGGTGTGATGATAAGCCTGGGGACTTTTTCTGAGTACTTCTTGGCATCGTGCTCTTGCAAAGGACTGAATCCAAAGCCCTGGGATCCCTCTTCCAAGGCTGTGTTTTCATATTTCATTTACCTTTCATTAAATGCAAAACACCCAACAGGTCACATGAATGAGATGAAGTATTACCAGGCTGCTGAGATTGTACTACAGCTATACATGAACCTATCAGTTCTAGGGTATCACCTGACCCTACCTAAGAACTGGATTCTGCATGTTACAAATATGCTCCATAATGTCTAGTCTTTCCTACAAGCATTCTATTCTGACAGTGTCACGAACCCAAAGGCTTGAAAAAGGAGGAGGAGGGCCAAACTTTTGCTAAAAATATCCAGATATTGGTTGCTTCAGGCTATGCTAGCAACATTAGGTTTCCCTTAGTACAACGGCACTTTCAAGCAGCATTTTCACCACGTAGTTAAAAAGGCCAGTCTTATAGGAGCCCCAGTCTTTTATGAGGATTTTATTTGCCACTCATCCTGATCACCACCTCCCACCTTGCAGATTCTCTAGAGCAATGGCTAATGTTACAGTGCCAGTTTATATAACACACTTTACAGGCAATTCAGTTTCAGTCTCTGAAAATAACAATTGCATGGAAAAACATCTTGCTTGTTTTTCCCTAAGAGACAGAGTAGTGAGCATGCTGGCTTTCTATTCTGACCACTTTTATTTGCTTCTGTTTCATATTTGAATGATATGGCACCCACAAGGGCAGGACATGAATATTCACAGAATCACAGAGTCACCAAGGTTAGAGGAGACCTTCAAGATCATCTAGTCCAGCTGTCAGCCTAATCACCCCTAAACCATATCCCCAAGAGCCATATCCAGATTGCTCTTGAACACTTCCAGAGATGATGACTCCACCATCTCCCTGGGCAATTTATTCCAATTCCTAACCAGTCTTTCAGTGAATTTTTTTTTTTCTAATATCTAATCTGAGCCTCGCCTGGGCACTCCTGAAGGCCATTTCTTCTTTTCCTTTTACTTGGGCCATTCTCACCAGCCATTGTGTCTCGCTGGGCCCTCCCTGCCTTTGCCTTTCCCAGCCTCTGCCTTTCTGATCTAGAGTACTCTGTGGAAAGGAAAAACCAAATAATACATCTAAAAATAGTCACAACAGCATGTGCAGGCTCTGTCCTGCAAGCAGACAGTCCAGTTTGACCAGAGTCCATTATTTGCTCCTTTAAAAAATGACAGAAAGTTTTGACCCAAGCTGAGAAGCTGCGAAGCACTCCAGAAATCATCGCAACCATCTGGCTCTGTGGTCAGCAAGGAGCTCGTTTGACTCACACTAGGTGACAAATCTCATGTGTTTTCAAGGATTACCAGTCTCAAAGACAGAGTGAGCAAGAAATACGGTATTTGAGCATCAGTCTTTGGAAACACCCTGTGGCAAGGCACTACTTGGCCTTCGGTTTCCTTTAGATATGGGCTACCACCCTGATGGATTGAAGCGCTCTGAGGAACTGCACTGACAATGACACATCCATTCTGTCCTTGGGGTCACCACTGACTGCAGTGCCCCAGTCAAGTTCATTCAAAGCAACATTTGTCTTGCTTGTATCTGCCAGTGCTGCAGGGCTGCAAGCAAAGAACAGCCTTGACAGTCTGTTAATCAAAGGCCAGGAGAAAAGAAATTAAGAAAATTCAGCATCCCTGACCAGCAGACTCCTACCTCTGCGTGCTGGGGTCAGCTTGTTGCTTGTGAAATAACATCTGCAGAATTTTTTATTTTGCCACAGGCATAAAATCAGTGATGGCATCAGCACCAAACCAAGTGTGGTTTCCTCTAGCAAACCCCTAGTTTCCCTCAGTGTATCCCAGTGCTATAAATTCCCAGGATCTAAAGATCTTAAAGCTTAGTGATTAAATCATTATGCTCGACATCCAGGCATTTTAGTGTCAGTGTAGTGTAATACAAAACCTTTCTGAAACCGAGCCCACTTTAAACAGGCACCAATTTATTTGGATTGCAAAGTTTATAGTCTGAATGAACACCACTACACCTACATTTGTGCATGTTTTGTACATTCCTGGATTTCATCACTGCCTCAATGTAAATGTCCTATCACAACAAGTGGTTGAGGTCCAAACAAACCAAGGACCTTAATATGATGTCTATGATTAATATTTAGATCCTACTGAAAGATCACTAAAATGTTGACAAGCAGAGAGGGTCCTATTAGGCAAAAGTAATGCATTTTCTGAACGAATTCTGTTCTTACAATAGAAGCACAGGTGCCCTTTCCCCCCCAGAAAAAGCGCTTTTCCACCATTGCACATCTGTGTGATTTTGCTGAAGGAGAAGAGCATTTGTTAGCTGTCCACAGAGAGAGCCTGAGTGGGCAGTCAACCCCAGCTGTTTCCTTTTCATCAGGATATGAACCAAGGCATGACTAACTATGTAACAACTAGATCAAAGCTCCTGGTTTTGTACCTTCTTGTTGAAAATGTGACACATACCAGTTGAAAGTGTGCAGATTTTTTTTATCAAATGGCTAAATCTCCACCGGCATGCAGCTGTCCATTTCAGAGTAAAACTCTGTGTTTCAAACACTACATACTCAGGCAAAGATGCAGCATTACTGCTTAGTTCTCAATCTTGATTAAAACAGCATAAATTGGAGGCCAATTCTCTCACATGGTCAATTAACCCAGACAGACACTAAAACAACTGAGAGCCCAAAAGCCATGGAATGTCTTTATAATGCTACTTTAATTATGATAGTCTTTGCTGTCTTAAAAGACTCATTGTGTAATTCCATATAATTGCAACATGCAAATTTATTGTGGTATTATTTCTTAGTGTTTTCATTTGCAATCTCCCAAGACATGAATAGTGAAAAAAACCATCAGCTCCTAATGGCTAGAGACACAAACAGAAGATCTGCTCTCTGGTTTCAGAACAATACAAGTCATGCCTCTCCCTTATGTTTGCCAGCTGCACAAGGACAGCCAAGCCCCAGTTTGCACTGTTCATCACTGTGGAACCCACCTACCTGTATTACCAGAGAAACACAGAGTCACAGAATGGCCTGGGTTGGAAGGAACCTTAAAGACTATTTATTCCCAATCCCCTGTCACGGGCTGGGACACCTTCCACCAGACCAGGTTGCTCAATGCCCCATCCAACCTAGCCTGGAAAGTTCCCAGGGATGGGGCAGCCACAGCTGGTCTGGGCAACCTGTGCCAGGGCCTCACCACCCTTGCAGTAAAGAATCTTTTCTCACCTAAATTTACTCTCAGTTCAAAGCCATTCTCCCTATCCTGACATAACATGCTTTTGTAACAAGTCCCTCTCTGTTTTCCATGTAGGCTGCCTCCAGGTACTGGAAGGCTGCATTATTAAGGATAAACAACAGGAATTAAAATACATCTCACTGAAGACTTGAGTGAAGAGGTTGTGCATGACATGAACTTCTCCTCACTTATCTGGTTATCCATCCTTAGAATGCCTGCCTTACTTCACCTAGCCAGCTTCTCCCAAAGTTAATACCTATGGTCAAATGGCAAATTTTCTTTTCATCCTTTTTCTCATTTCCTAAACTATCTTTTCACTTCCAGCACTTTCAATTTCTGATCACAGTGTTTAAATCCATCAGTAAATTCATTGAGGTATTTTGTTTTGTTATTCACTTCCTTTCTCATTAATGTAGATGATGCATCAAACCTGCATGCTAACCTCAACTTGCTGTGCCACCTCCTGAAGAGATCAGAAGGTCTTGCAGGAAATTCACTCTATCATTTCTGATTTGACATATTTAGGTGAATTTTAACTACTGCCTTGTGTAACAAAAGCAAAAATACTCCTTTGACACAAGCAGAGTTAGAGGCCGTGCTGGCATTTCTGAGGCGTGGTCTGGCAGAGAGTTTGCATAATATTAAGTGTTATAAAAGCACAAATACTTGATGGCTGTGGAGTTTATGTTACATTATCCCTATAGGGTACATAAAACATGGGTGCCTGACAACCTGGGCAAGTGACTCCCACTGGAGGAGTGAGTGTCTACTTTTGGAGACATTACTTTCTATTTCAGTTTGGAGACAGTGTTGCTGGTTTTCGTTATTGTTCCTATAGCTGACTGATCCTATACTCTGGTGATATATTATTTTCCCTGTCCTGCCTTCACCAATCACTGCATGTCTGTCAAAAATGTTAGAATTGGTTGGCACAGTTGCATCATGAGTGGGAACAAGCCAGGTCTTTTGGAAATCCTATGAATTTTCATAGAGCAAACCAGTTAGCTACAGCACCTGGCTGGAATTTTAGTGCTCTTTAAGGCATTGGAAAAAATCAGGCAGCACTTAACAGGTCTGAATTATTAAGACTGTAGTAAAAAAAAAAAAAAAAAAACTTAATAAAAAAACCCCAGTCAGTCACAGAAGACAATTGTGAATTCTGAGAAAGCAACTGGAAAATTTAATAGACTTTTTAAAAGCCCTGAATGAAGTAATGAAGCCCTCAGACACTGAATTAAGATATCCACAGTAGGCTCTTCCAAAGTGGAGCCTGGGATGTTTCAGAAGTAGAATAAATTTCAGACTTCATACTCAGTGCCAAGACTTCAGTTCCAACTTTTAGTTGCTTCACTTCAATATTGTCTAAACTTACTTTTTTTCCCTGTGTGTTGAGATTCAGAATTGGTGCTGTGCTGGCAGGAACTGTTATTAGGTTCTGAAACATTCAATCATGCAGAAGGGAGTGGGGTGGGGGGGAACAAGCACCGGGTTATTTATTATCCCTCTATAGGATTTTGCATTTTGTCCAGGCAGCATCCTTAGGAAAATTTCACTGTGCTTATAAAGACAAGGCAACAGTGGAAAATCCAGTTAAAAGTCTGGAAATTCTGATAGTAGCTTTGCATTCAGTCTGGTTTAATTCAGCTAGATATCTTCGATATATGCCAACCTAATTAAGAACTGGTGAGCAGCTATTAAGAGACACATATCTTGGATGCTAACATTGTGGGCTTTATGCTCCTGCCTAGCAAAGCTGAGATGTTAGAGGTAATAGGAGCATTAGAGCTCGAGAGCTGTCACACTTGCAAAGGCGGGTGAAGGCTCCCTGTGGGAAGGATCTCCCCCTCCAAGAGCCCCCGTGAGCTCTCACGGTGCCCCTCTGCCTACCTGATGCAAAAACTCAACATTTATAGTTCCCAAGTGGTTCAAATGATTGGCTGGTGTTCGAAAAGCATGGATGAGAAGGAGGTTAAGCAGCAAGAGAAGCACTTTGTGCAGCAGCATCTAATAGCTCTCACCTCCTCCACCCCTACACACGACCCTGTCGGGCTGCTACAGCCCTTTGAGATCGGTTCCATAAGAAATAATTAAAGTCACAGCCTCCATCAGGAAAAGTTGAGCACATCCAGAGTGGGACTGGAGGCATCCTGTGTGAAGGAAGGCTCTAAGGGACTGCCAAAAAAACGTTGAGTTTAGCAGACAGGACTGCCAGTCCAGGCAGGGTGGAGAGAGACAATCTTCTCAGGCCTGGTGCTGCAGAAACTCCGTGTTAGAAGGAAGATGATCATCACAAAGCTTTGATGGCTTTTCCTGTTGTCATGGACTAGACTTTCATGCCCATTCTAAGACAGATACTGGAAGGGACGAAGGGAACTCTGAGATTAAATTGTTAGGTCAACTGAACAGAAAATCAGATGGAAAAGAGACTGAAATTTCTGCGATGCCTGTCTCCATGCTGGTTATCCAAATCTGCCTTTCTGTCCCTTGGCACTGTTTTTACACAAAATATCACAGATGACAATGGAATAAGACATCCAAAAGGGCTGCTTGATCAAGTTTTACAACAATAAATGCTTTTTTGACAAAATTGGGAAATGCTGCAGGAAGGTATCAAATTCCATCAGTGCTTTCACCGGAAATTACATTTCACTGAGATAGTTCAATCATTTTGTTTCAATAGAATAATTTTAGCTACCATTGTGACAAGCAGAAATAAGAGCAAAATGTTCTAAATTACCATTATGAAGCATTTCAATCAAGCCATTTCAATGTTTCAGGAACAAAAAATTCCCCAACTTCACTTGGTATTTAATTTTGAGTTTTAGTGCTTGTTTGAAAATAAAATTGTAAGTTTCCTGCAGAATGAATATTTCATTTTCTGACCTGTCATGTTCAGTAAAGATATTTCAAGTGTAATTCAGAGGAATACAATGGGTCTATTTCCACACGCTGCTATGGGACACTGTTCCAGTTTTCTCTTGGTCTGCCAAGAACCTCCCCCTCTTCTCACAGGGCATCGAATAATATTTCATGGACAACAGCAATGAGCTGCACACAGTCCATCAGCCTGAAAAACTAGCCAGGAGGGGTCTTCATCACTTAAAAATATTACAAAGCCAAATTCAGACAAATCTAATAAACCAAGGGAAAGGAAACCCATTTCAGAGAGCACTAGAAGGGAAGAAAAGGAGAGGAAATAGAGTTAAAAGAAGGCATTTACCAATCACAGGATTGACAGTGGGTCTCTCACATAATTTGCAGAGATAGAATGGGGTGCAAATGGTTGGTCTCTGGGTTTGATAAATAACTCAGGGTCAGACCTTCCACTATTTTATGTTTTTACAGTTACTTGTATCTGAGAAAGAGTGGAAGGAGACACCCCTAAGGAATTTTAGTTTGTTTGCATTTCCTTTATGCACATACTTAGTGTGCACTTCTCAGCTTTTCTAGGATGATAAATGCCTTATGAGAAGACCCTTTGGAAAGGCTTTTTTTCTGTGGAGAACAGACCAGACAGGTATTTCTGTGGTTCCTGCTGTCCTGCACACGCTCACACCCCACACCTGGACAGGGAGGGGCAGTGGAAATGAAGCACCCTGGAGGAATATAACACAGAGGACTTTAACTGAAGAATCTCATCCCATCCAACATGCTCAAGGATTTGCACAGTTTGAAGGCATTTAAATGTTCTCGTTTTTTTCCTCTTAACTGATATATTTCACTTCTTAAAATAGTGCTTCCTCAGCTGAGGGATAACATGGAGGGTTACAGAAATGAGCATTGTGTTCTGCAGAAGTCTTGAGCACATTTGCCCAAGAGAAAGGAGAGAAGACATCAGGTACATGCAGGGACTGTAATACACATTTCTGCACTGGGGGAGCACTACAGCATGTTCTTCCACCCCAGCCACCTGGCATCATGGAGAAACCAGCTTGGATTCAGTTGGGCTGGGACCCAAATGGGTGCTCTCAATGTCACGCACAGCCCTGAGCAGGGAGAGGTGTACAGAAGGGATATCCAGGATGCTCCTCCTGTTTTTCTGCTTCCACATGGTATAAAGGCCAAAAACTGCTGTTGGGTCATCTCTCACCAACTGCTGTTGGGTGATCTCTGGAGAGATCCCTCAATCTGCTGCCTGGCCCCTCAAGTGGCCTGTATGCCATGAAGTCAAAACACTAAATGTCGGGGCAACCAGAGGAGTTGTTAGCAGCCAAGGGGCTGCTAATGGGACTCTTACCAGCACACACACTGTCCTCCTGTCCCCACTCTGCCTCCATATCAAACCATCCCTTCCACCCACTGAGGATCCAGGTCCTTCAGCCTGACCTTCTGGAGATCCTTGCACCAGGAGCAAGTTCTGTGGGGTTGTCTAAAGCATCCCTTCTTTCCTGTGCTTTCCGTCTCCTCCCTGAGCCAAACCTGAGCTAAAATAGATAAGCAAAGGAGGGGGTGTAAAGTTGAAGGGGGTGAAAGAAGCCACAGGCGTGAACCTGGGGATAACAGAAACCAGCACACAGCCCAATGCCTTTATGGAGAGGTTGCAGAGATGGCTGCACTGCACCAAACGCCGCTTTCAGCACAGGGGCACATTGCCAGGATGTGGTCAGGACAGACGCATCTGAGCAGTTCTGAGTCCTGTCTGTGCCTTTCCTGGTGTGAAAGACACACTCCTTCTGCAGGCTGTGCAGTAGGGATGGATTTCATTTGCTTTTCATAGGCAGCTGTCCTGAGTATCAGCCAGCATGCAGAGGGATGACGCTGACAAGCCAGACATCAGCAGGGTTTTGTTTCCTAGCTTCTCTTTAATTGCAGTGTTAACTTGTCAAATACCACAATGCTGCTTTCCCATGACCTTTGCTGTTAGCCAGAGACTTCAGAGCAAGTTGGATTGCTTCTCATCCTCAGCAGCAGCTGTGGGGAGCAGCCGATTGCACTTAGGCAATCTTCAACCAGAGGGACTAACTCAAAAGCATTAACTGAAGTGTGAAATTTGCCTTCCCCTCTCCTCTTAATCAGCCCTTCACATTTAAAACCCCTGTAACTACTTTGATGCCACCATAGAGGGGGAAGGAATAGCTGCCTGAATACAAATTATGGTTTATTCATTAGTAATGAATATTCATTAAGTGGGCCATCTAGTCCTAGTGTGCTCCTGTTTGGGAGGGTCTCAACAGCATGACAGAAGACTCTATAAAATCAGTATCACTTTTAGAAGACAGGGTGTCTTGGAGGAATGAACAGTTGTCCAAGAGGCCAGAACGTGTAATACACCTCCACAGCCTGCTGGGAGAATTTCTTGCAGAGAGTATGTGTATCTTCCATGTCCATTAGGTCAAACTCTGCTCTGTTTGTAATCCCTGCTGATGCTTCATGTCTGAAGCATGCAAGCACACACAAAATTTGTGTTACTCCGGGCCATGCAACAGAGCTGATTCAAAAGAAATCTCTTCTGTGCTCACATCACAGCTTTGCTGGCTTTTATGTGCATTCCTGTTCTGAGGATGGGTGGTCCAGTTCACAAAAGGAAAATAGCATTCCAAAGAAAATTTAAATTTTCCACCTGAGACACAGTCAGTTGAAATTATCTTATCCAACACTATTAACATGGTTTATAAGAAAAAAACCTTACACACTGGAAATATTAACAATGCAGGATAATGATAATAATAATACAGAAAAAACCCAGATAAATTAATGGCTTCAAAATTTCCAAAGGGCTTCAAAGGTTCCAAAATCACTTTTTTCTTGACAGATGAGCATGGCTACCCTCCTCACATGCTCCTTAAGGAGAGGCTGCCAGAGCCAGACATAGCTTGTGTCTGGTACACCACCCCTTGTCATCTCTCTGCAGCCTTCATGTCTAGCATAGGAGAAAATAGTTACACTTTCCACAAATACAACGAAATATTCTGAGTTCAGACCACTCCACATACAAACTGATCAGTATTGCCTACTCTGCATTAATAGGGTAATACAGACAGAAAGGGAGGGCTCTGTGGCAGCAGTAACGTGATAAGTTGGTGATGGGACCGGAGAATGACAAAAAACCCTCCAAGCCTGTGCTGCCATCAGCCTTTGGGTCCAGTGTCCCCAGACTGTCCCTGCACTGGGACCATGGGGGAGTGATGACTTGGGTTGCCTGGTGCCCATTTCTTTTTCAAGCTCTGGACCAGCACATAAATGAGAAGTACAGCCAAGCCAAGCCAAACTGTCTTGGCAGAAGAAGAGTGAATAGTATTTTAGCACTAACAAGTTGCAACATTTTCAAAATATTTCCCTTGGAGACTTTTGATATGCTGTCAGAAGCACTGCCTGTTGGAGATCTAGGGTTGATTTGGGAGCAGGACAGGTTTCTTCTAAAAAAAGTTAAAGGCAGGTAAAGAACTACCATGGTTGTGCAAACATGAGATCCTTCTTTCAGTTACATCAGGATACACAGAGCAAAACACCTGGTGTCATTATAACACTTTGTCTGAAGTGAAGCAATGACTTTCAGGCAGAAGTTCAAACCCTGGCACAGTCCATTCAGCACTTCAGGATTCTCAGATGCAGACATGTTTAACCAGCCTCGGTCCTTCAGATGAGAGCTAAATCCTTCTTGTGCTATATAGTTATTCAGGAGCTCACAGAGCATCATGTCCTCAGGATGTGATTTCATTCATGATTTGGAACCTCTCCTACAAAGACAGAGGGATCTGGGGCAGTTCAGCCTGGGGAAACCTTAGAACACCTTCGAGTACCTGAAGGGGCTGCAGGAGAGCTGGAGAGAGGCTCTTGACAAAGGCATGGAGTGACTGGACAAGGAGGAATGGCCTCAAACTGAGAGTAGATTTAGACAAGATATTAGGAAGAAATTCTTCCCTGTGAGGGTGGTGGGCCCTGGCACAGGTTGCCCAGAGAAGCTGTGGCTGCCCCATCTCAGAAAGTACTCAAGGCCAGGTTAGAGGGACTTTTGAGCAACCTGGTCTGGTGGAAGGTATCTCTGCCCATGGCAGGGGGAGTGCAACTAGATGATCTTTAAGGTCCCTTCCAACCCAAACCATTCTATGATACTTATCCCTGTACCCACAGCTACACTTCATATGTCACTACTAAAACAGTGGCATTTCATTGGTGTAGGGTATTTACAATGAAAGAAAGAGGATTCTGAGGCTTCTGCCTTCACCACTCTTCGAACCAGCTTGTGCACACATAGCAAACACAGGGTAATCTTCAAATATTTCTATCTCAGGGCCACACAAGTGGGATAAGTTCATGCAACAAGACCAGTAAAATATACCCAACTGATCTGAAAACTTTTGTTCAAGTAGAGGGAGATGAATTCTCCTGATTCAGTCTTTGATAAAAGGCTCCTCTATAACCTTCCCTGAGTGTTTTGATAACCAGCACCACAGCTCAGCTGTTAGTCTGTGATCAGGAGCCATTTGGGATGGGAACAGCAGAGGATGCTTCACGCCAAGGGATCAACACATCTATCTGGGGCAGTCGCAACACAGCCCACAGCCCTGTGTCTGGCTCATCTCCACACTACTCATCCCTTGCTCCCATAAGAGCTGAGCTCCATCTGCAAACTTAAAAATGGAAAAAAAAAAAACCCAAGCAAACTTTTTTTTCTCCCCCCATCAAATTCTCTCTGAGCAGACAGCTTTCAGAAGGCTCAGCATTTTCTGAGTTGCAGGCTCCCTTTGGATTTCTCACAAAGTGGTTGCCCACAGTCATCAGATCTGCTTGAAAACCTTTGCCTTCACCAGTAGGAAATTAGATGCACAATTGCATTTCCCTGGGGTTTTGGAATGGTCTCCGTGGCTCACAAAACAGAGTGTGAAAGAGGCAGGTTTATGTCAGAAATGCAGACAATAAATGGTAGCTCTCAGTGTGAAGATCTATTTATTTAGCAAAGTCTCAGAATGAAAAAGAACAATTTGAAAGGAAAGGGCAAATGTGATTCTTATTTTGTCCACCACATGGAACTTCTTTTCCTAATCCTTCACCATTTGAATATGACTGCTCCTGGAGGCTGCCAGGATCAGAGAGATGAAAGGGCAATCCTTCATGTAAGCACCAGCCCTCCACTTAAAAAGCTCCCCACGCACTCTTTCAACTTTCAACTGCCCCCAATTATATGTTTTCAACATTTGAAAATGCTTTAGGACAGCAGGTGCCTCTGTCACTTGTGTATTGTTCACATGTCATCACCCTCTGCCTGCCCTCTCCCACTTTAAAACCTCTCCTTTTATGAAAATCAGCATAATAGTCATGTGTCCCAAAGGGGGAAAGGTGGGAAGACAGAGGAGGTGCAATCCTCTGGTACATGCTGCCTGTTTTACAGCCTGATCTCTGTGCTCTGAGGTGCTCTGTCTAATTACAACTCTTCTGCTACAGGAGAAGGAGTCAAGCTGGGTACATACCTGTGTTATCAGGGCTGTGACTGCAAAGCACTGGTCCCTCACTACTGAGGCTCAGCTTGCTGCAGCCAAGCCAAAAGCTGCTGCTGGGCTTGATGGTTTGAGCTCCAGGTGGAGCTGGCAGAGCTGGAGAGAGGAGAGGGTGAGGTCCACACAACCCCCAACCCACTGTGGGGTGGAGACAGAGGATGGGGCAGTGAGTCTCATCTGAGAGGATGAAGGAGGGGTAGCAGACCATGCAGGGCAGGTGGTTTGTTTCTTTTCAGGGTGAGAACACACAAAGCCACATTCTTTCTGTATAAAATGTGTGGGCAGCTGATGCAGGCACCCCACCTTCTCAACTACTCTGAAGAAGATGATGCCACCGAGGTCCATTCCACCTATCAAGGAGACCCTGTGCTTAACTCGAGTGATGAATCCCACACAAGGGGATTCCTGGGGCTACAACAAAGTGGGACAAAGGCTTAGCTTTCAACTCCCTCTGTTGGATTTCACACTCATAAAAACTCAGCTGAAGGTTCATCTAGTCCCACATCCATCCTCCTTGCTGTTTCAAGCTAATAAACCAAGTCTACCAAAACAGCCAGGCAGCATCTTCTGATGAGGGCTGGATAGCCCATAAAAGACCCAGGGAGTGAGCTCCTGTACTTTAGGCTACTCAACAGTGGGGTCTGTGTAGGAAACCAGAAGGTAATAAAACCACACCATTTAAAAATTCATATCTGCATAATGAGTCCTGCAACTGCCTTCTGTACCCAGAATGAGTCAGGCCCACATGGCTGGGGAGAGCTTTCAGAGCAATAAGGCAGCACTGTTAGCTCCAGGTTGCTCACACAGACACTAACACTGCAGAGAGCGTTTGCAAATCACGGGGCCCTGCTGCAGAGCAGCCAGCAGAGCATGTTACATGGGCTGCCATCTTGGTCATTCTTATTAAAAAATAAATCGTGTACAGAAAGGGAGGGGTGTCTTTGTGCTGCTCTGTAAGGGCTCCTGATTAAGCACACTGCTGCTTTTAATGACCCTCGAATCTGACCTTTTAGTGCCTGGCAGGGGTGCAGTGCTTTGATTTTACAACATCAAGGGCACAGAAAAAGCAGATTCAGATGATGAAGTTAATCAATAAAACCTTTTGATTCCCATTTCTTTGTAGAAAACTGGATGGCTTAAGGCAACAAGAAGAGACAAAATTGTCCTGATGTGTCCTCATTACTTTGAGCCTCATCACAGATGTTACACTGATGGCTTAGACACAACCAGAGCCTATCAAATACCCATATTTACCTGTGGATGAAGCCTGGGAAGGACTAATGAAAACATTGAAGTGGGAAGGAGAAAGTGTAATACCTGCAATTTCTATGCCACTTCCCTGGCCTTTGTTTCTCCATAGCTATCTGGAAGAATTCTACTGGTACATCCTGACTTGCTACCTGCTAGAAACCATGAGAAAGTGAAAAGATTTAATGTTTACTGCTTTCAATGCTCACACTCCTTCCACCTGAACAAAATGCCAGGTCTAAGCTCCATCTGGATATGAGGAAAGGGAGAGGAGGGGAACAGCTTTTCCACTGTTTCTCATCTGCCTCAGCTAAGACTCCAGGAGGTGCAGCTGCAGGATGGCCTTAGAGAACCTTCCCACTCAGGGGTGGCCCCTTGAGGCACATGGGAAGAGCAGGAGAAATGTGTAGGGCCTTTCTCTTAGCAGGACAGCAGCAGTAAAGACAGAAGGAGTCTCTCTGAATGCAAATTCCTAAGAGTGAAGATCTCTGAATTCCTGCTGCCCCACAGCCCTTCTCCTCTGGTGGCACAGCCGTGCCAGGGGGCGTAGAATATATCTTCAGATTGCAAGGTCAGGAGAAAATGCTGCTGTTATGTAGTCTGACTTTCTGTGTAATATATACCTGAGAACTTCCTGGGAGTTTTCCCCATTTCAAGTCAAGCTCCATTTTGAAAAACACCTAATCTCACTTTAAGACTTGTCAGCAACAGGCAGCTGGCAAGAATGCTCCACATTTGCTCCAGTGGCACCTGCCACTGCCATGAAAAACACTGTCTGGTTCTAGTCTAGTTTTGGCTTGTCTGCAAATCCCAGTGCCTACGTGCAAGGCTCTGAAAAGGAAATGCAGGTTTGGCAAAGATGCACAAAATGTGATAACCTTTTAGAATATCTACAGCATGAGGAAAAGCTCTTTCACTGGGTTTGTAACCCATTCTTCTCAAAGACCACAAGCACCAGCCCTTCACCAAGAAATTAGACCCAAGTGGCATTTCCTACTCTCCATTTAGGTCTGTCACTGCAGCAAAGATTCCCTTTAAAGACCTTGAGCACAGAAGTTATTGCAGAATTTCAAGCACCCTGACCTACCCATTAAAATTATAACCTCAGTGTACGTTCAGTAAGTGCTAACAGCGCTTTGAGTTCAGTGAAGTCCCCAACTTTTCTCATTTTATCCTGTTTTTCAAAAACTGAGTCTAGGCATTCTGCTCTTTTTTTTTTTTTTTTTTTTTTTTTTTTACTTGAAACCAGCTTGTTTTACATAAGAATATTAAAAATACAGCTTTGTGATACTTTTCTCTCACCTTCCAACCCGTGTTAGCAACTCAGGTTGCACTGAACCCAAAGTGTCAGTTTTGGACTGTCTCGGAAGATGGAGTAGATGGAATTACTTGCATTCTTTAAAACATGATTGATCTAATGCTGTCACAGGAGAATTCACACTGGATTCTGATGGCACAGACACTGCTGAAATGAACCTAAAGTGTCAGTCTGTGACTGAGATAAATAACGAAAGGCAGAATAATGTTTTTTTTGAGCTTAGGTCAAAGATCCCTGATGCCTCACGGAAGATTCTGAAACATGCTTGGAGATGATTTTGCTGACAGATAATTTTCTATATTTTTCTGTTTATTTTAGGCACAATCTTGTGCTCTCTTTGTCATCAATAGCCTACATACTTATGCAATACCCTGGGCTATGCATTCTGATACCTGGGTGAACAGGGGATCTTTGAAAGTTTCACACCTCAGCTGCTACAATTGGGTCTTAAACCAGCTTTTACAATCTTTTGTTAGACGTGTAATTAGGAAACAAATCAGGAATTTTTTGAAGGAAGGAAATAAAATTACTATTATTGTTCATCAAAAACTGCTGGCTGACTGAAACCAAACCCTTTCAGGGAAATATACTGATTTTGATGGTACCTTTAGTCAAGCAAGGTTTGTTAACATTAATGAAGGATTCAAGTGGGACACAAAATTTTGCTCAACCCAAATACAAAATTATTTTTCCTCAATATGAGTGTGCCAGTTACAGGTGCATAAGGTAAAAGTAAAGAGTCAGAAGCTGCAGACCTCCTGCAATCGAGGAAAAAGCCCTTGCATCCAAGCACTTGGCTGGTTGTGACTCTATTCCACAGTTTTCCTGTTGGAGCTGTTCCCTTCTATATTGTACATAAGATGTAGTAGGGGAAGCAGCAGTTCTGGAGACTCAGATTTAGGACACTCTCTCCCCAAGAACAGGGAGGAGTTTATGTGTCAGCAAAACAGCAGACATACAATAGAAACCAGCAATCATGGTGAAGTAGACATTTGTCACTTAGAAACTGCACAAAGTCATCCTAGGGGTAAAACTAGAGAGAGAAATACATTCTGGAGCTGGAAACGCACTTGGGCTGAATCTCATGTCGTGGACATGGCTTTATCTGGAGTATCTCAGGTCCTTTCCCCTTTGATCAGACATTTCACAGCTCCCATCTGCCATGGCAGATCAAAAGCTTCTGATCTCCTAAGAACGGAGTTTCCCCACAAGATAGACCTCGCTCCTGTCTGGGAGGAAAACCATCAGGGAACAAGGATCCCAGACTAAGTAGGGCAGCACAGTCCCAGCCTCCAGACCCTGATCCTGAGTTATAAATACAAAAATAAAAGAAAACATGGCGATCAAAAGAAATTTTAGCGTTTTTCCACCAAAGATGCCAGAGTAGAACTCGTGTATAGGGCAAATGTGGCTGTGGGAACTCAAAAGGAAAACCCCAGTGACTTGGTCTGCACCTCAGCTTCCCAAAGCTGTGCATTGGCCCCATGTTCCCTCATATCCACACCTTGTACGGGATCCTATTCCCACTGGGCTCCTTGAGCCACATGAGAGGTTTAACAGTGAGGTAGCCACAAAATAAAGGCATTCCTGGGCATTTTTAGAATGGAGCCACCACTAAAGCCAGACTAATAGAAAAGAAAGTGTACAAAATTTGGAGCAGAAACTGTCTGGGACCAAATTCTCAGCAGCTCCATGCTGGGTGGAGCTCATCCGCAACGACTTCCATGGATTTATATGGATGTTGACAATCAGCTGCGTACCAAGAGATAAGGGTAGAAAAGCACTTGTGAAAACATGCAGAGAGCAAGGATACACAGATGTCTACAATTTGCAAAAGAAATGAGAATTGTTAACGAGGCAACAGTAATTTGGATCCCAAGAGGGGCACGTTACGAAGCTGAAGGCAACAAGTGGCTGTGGGGTGGTTTTTTGGTTAATAAAATCGCTGACAATGAAACCACGAAGCTGCATCTATGAAAGATGGATTAAGATCACATTTGGCAGAAGAAGTGGCAGAAGGACTCGAAGCAAGGTGGCATGGCAAGTCTAATCAAGTCAAACTATGCACAGCAATGACACGAGCAGACAGCAAATTACTTCCTCAGCAATTCATTTGTGTAATTGACCAAGAAAATATGGAAAACTATTGAAAAAGAAGCTGTTGCAAGAAAATTAACTAAGAGAAACAAAATGTAAAGAGCTCCTAAAAGGTCTTTGTATTTATAAAGGGGTGTCACAGACCCTATTTATGCCTTCACATATGGAACAATAAAGCCATTGAGGGAAAAATCTTCTAAAAGGATGTTGAAAAACTGCATTATCTTAAAGACGTATCTTGAAAGAAAAGAAAAGAAGCCCAAGCAAAACAGCAATTTACCAACAGCATGATCTCACATCTGAAGCTATCTTTTCATAAGAGAAGTTTTCAATACAAAAGTCATCTGTTTAAATGAAATTTGCCTCAGAAACACACTGACTGAAATATTTGAGTCACATTAAAACATTGCAGGTTAAGGTTGCTCCAACAAGTTACCTGCATTTTGCAACAGTTTAATAGAAGCTGTGCTCTGACCCAATTAATGTAAATACCCCAACTCATTATCTTTCATGGGACAGAACTTCTGATTTCCATTTATGCCATTTTCTTTATCAAAGAGAAACTTAAGATGTGATTTAAATGAAGGAAAGAGACAGGAAGAGTGAAAACAGGCCCCATAAAAAAGGACATTTTAAACCAGGAAATGTGGCAATCCTTGGACACTTAAATCTGCAAAATCCAAATATAGAATAAGATATTTTAAATGCTGAAAATAACTAAGCATTGGAGCAGAATGTTTCACTATAATACAGTATACCATCATCTGACCTTTGCAAGTGAAGATAAGATATTTTAATAAAATGTATGTTCCATTTCAACTTTGAAGGAGCTGGCTCCAAGAAAAATAAACTTCTGTGCAGGAGACCAAACCAGGCAATTACAATGGCTTGAACTCAATGAAAGGTGGTAGCAGGATGATACCTGTTGGTGGTAGCATCTCTTTGCTGGGCCACTTTGGCATGCTGGAGAGGATGAGACTTTCACCTAGGTGAAGAAGGGATTGAATTCCATACTGTGAGTGGAAAATTGCTTCTGGGTTCACAAATGAGCAGGTACAACAGGTTTTGGAAGGTTTGCTTTGAACCAGACTCACTGCAAAGATCAGTCCTACACAGAAGCTTACAAATCCAGCTAAAGTGGTTTTGCAGCTGGAACGGTGCCTTCTCTCTGTCACCATGCAGATGTGCCAGCTGTGTGTTATCCCAGCTCAGTGGGCACTGCAAAGGGCAAGTTTGAATGTATTTATTTGATCAAACTGCTTTCCCCTAAAGTAGTTTCAATGTGTTCATAAGCATTTTTTGGGGAGGGTTACTACACTGTAAAAAAAACCTGGAAAAACAAGCAGGTTATAAGAGTGACAGCCACTCTGGGAAACCCTCATGGCATGGCTTTTAACTACTTCTGGTGCTATAATCCTGGATTATCTAAATAAAAAAAACCTTTTGCCCTGGTATCTCCAGCACTAGAGACTCTTTCTACGAAATGGAGATTGTGCTGTTCTTGGGACTGACCAGAAATGTGTTTCCACATGGAGTTTGCCAGGGGTGTGCTTTGTAATGAGGTATGACACCTGTCTGTGCTGGAAAAGTGCTTAAATATTTTACTTCCTAAAAAATGGTGGACAAAAAATAAGGGGTATTGGGTGCACTCACCCTCACCACCCCAATTTAAACTATAAGGAGATAGTGCAGAGTTTCTGGTGTAGTCTCAGACCCCATTCTTGTACCCCAAAGCTTTTCAGCTGCGATCACACTAACAGTCTTGTAGGGCACATCTTAATTGTGCAAGCAATTCCCAGAAGTGAGGTCAGGAGTTTATAACAATTAAATTAACTCAAGCAGAAAGATCCTTGCAGGTACCAACATCACATTCCTGGACGGAATCCTGCTTGTGCTACAACCAATCCTCTGCTGTCAGGGGGACACAGCTCTCGCCCTGCTCACAGTGAACAGCTTGGAGTAACCTCACAGAGGAGTTTGTGGTGAAGCTCCAGTCATGGAAACAAAATACAGCAATGACTCCACTACAGAGGCATTAATAATCTCTCAAAAAGAACAATTACCTTGGCTTCTCTGGCTCTGAGCAACATGTTTGGGCAGTAATTTCCTAATTTCCTTCTACCCCTTTTCTTCTGTTTGCTTATGTGGTTCAAACACTTCTGAGGTTTTGCACCTCCCTCGTGCCACAGCCCCATGGAGCTTAGAACTTCAGCCCTGAGACAGAAAGACATCTGAGACTGATTTGATTGCTGGATACTGCAGGAACTCATGGCTTCTGATCAACAAATCAATATAATTACACAGAAGCTTCTTATTGTTTAAAATACCCTTGTGTTCACACTCCTCACAACTTTGATATCATACCCTACTTATACACTTTGCTTACTCATACATTCTACCTACTTATACATTTTACTTGCTTATCTCATACTACTTATACATATGTATACTTATACATTTTCTTACTTACTTGTACTTTTTACAACTCCTACATAACACAGTACTTCTGCATTTTACATACTTTTACATACTACTCTACTTATACATTTTACAACTTTTACACAATACAGTACACGTACATTTTGCAACTGCTGTGCATGAGATCTCACATTGCTTGATTGGTTTCTCTATTCTGTCCATGAGCTCCACACACACTTTTCTGATAATATGATTGGTTTTAATCCAGTGCAGCACAGTCCTTTTTTCTCTATTCATTGCTATCTTGGTATTTAGTCTTGCAGCTTCTTCTTTCCCAATTTAGCACAGTTTACCTTTCAGTCCTTGATAAATTCCTGAGGGCTCTAACAGGTGGGGCTCCTGACCCAGGTGAGCAACATCGAGATAATGACAGCAACAAAACCCATCCAGTGATCAGCAGCCAAGTTGGGCCAGGAGGTCCAAACAACAGGACAGCAAAGGCCAGAGAACAAATATAAACCTATCCCTCCACCCCCCCCTCAAACCTTCAGACTGGAGCTTAAAAACTCCCTTGGAGCTGATGTGCTGCAGCTGAAGGTGGAAAGGCCAGGTGAAGCCAGGGAGGGTAATTCCAGCCTGGTCCCACTCTGAGGGCTCTGGTAAAAATAACTAAAAATGGTTGGGCTGGGGCACACTATCAAGGGTCAAATACTTTATAACAGGATACCCTGAGGAATACAAGACATCCCTATTATGTAAACCAACACAGTGTATTTTGAGCAAATAGTTTTCCCCAAATTTTTGAGTTAACCACTGTTTGCTGAACAGCTGGTCTCCAAATGGCTGCTATAGATGCACAAATATCCTAGAAGCACAGAAAGGTGTGGGTTGGAAGGGACCTTGAAGATCTCCTCATTCCAGCCTCCCTGCAATGGGCAGGGACACCTTACACTAGATCAGGTTGCTCAGGTATTCCCAAAGTCCAGCCCTCATCTGGGTCTCACCCAGATCTCAGGCTGCATTAGAAAAAACAAGGAATGTTCAAATGACATTTTACAAACTACTGACATGAGAGAACAGCACTCATGCTGCTGGTCAGGAAAAGCACTGGATTTATCAACAACTGCATGGGCAATGAGTGCTGCAAGACAAAGGCATCATCCATTAGGACTTTGTCTTTTGGGGTTGGTTTTTGTTTTTTGCCTGACTGGCATCTGCATGCTGGGACGGCACATTACCAAATGAGATTAAATTAATAAATATGATTAATTAACAACATTGATACCAGTAACATGTTTGCATTACTGTAAAGGCTAAAGCCTATAAGAATAACCTTAAGATAGTGGAGGAATTACAGAATTTCTTAGCTACCTGGGGGAAGGGTGAAATGAAATGGTCTTACAGTGCCTGCCAGGTCTGCTGCTGACATTAAGACACCTTTTACCAGAAGAAGACTTGTAAGATTAAGCTCCAACTAATTATCAAATATATTTCTAAAATATTTCATAGAAGATTTTAAAGTTCCAGTTTGTTCTGGAATAGTCTGAAGCTTACTCTCCCACCCAGGGGCTTGTTTAGATTAAAAAGTTTAGTTGAAGGGAAGTTGCAAATTCTGCACCTCATAGTGCTGTTAAAACATGAGTAAAGCTCTGTATCTGAGAGGTCTGTTCTAGCTGAAACAGAGGCTGGGATGCAAAGCACAGGGCAGGAATTGCTGGGAGGAATTCTCTGTCCTGTGTTAGGCAGAGGTTTAGAATGAAATATTATAAACAGCCTCTTGTGGATTTAAATTACGGCTTTCTGGTGCAGAGAAGTACAAAACTCATCACCATGAGGATGTGAGGGCTCTCAAGGGCTGCAGCCTGTGGGGAGGACACACAGGATGCAACCCTTTACCCTGCTGTGTGGTGTTCTGCTGCAGCCACAGCTCTAGCCCACACCAAAGGAAATACTAAATAAACTTCCTCAGCATTGCTGCTTTCACACCCCATCCTGGCTATCACTCCCACCTGGGGCTCTGTGCAACAGAAGATTTCTGGGGAAGAGGGAAGTGTTGGTGTTTCTTTCCATTGCAGCCTCCCCCGAGGGCAGACTTGGCTAGAGTTAATGTTCAGAAAAGAACAACCAAGTATAGTCACTGAGTTAAAGGAAACCATCCTTCCCCTCTGTTCAGTGCCTGTGAGGCTCCATCTGGAGTGCTCTGCCTGCTTTGGCCTAGAAGACCACCTGACATCGCTTGTGACCCAAATTATTCATTTATTACCAGGGTACTATCATTCTGACCCCATGTATAACCCATTTCATCACACATGGATATCAGCTGTCTCTCCTGGAGTTTCACAATGTATTTCACTGTGGAAGGGGGTTCCAGGCAGGAGACAGTGGAACTTGCCCTAGAACTGACAGTAGGATCATGTTCAGTCTCTAGGGATGCAGGGAGAGGAGCAAGAGGGGTAAAAACAACAATTCAGGTGAATGTGAAGATGGAAAACACTGGATAGTGGGAAAAAATTTAAGGCCTCATATAGAGAAGGGTATATTAATGACATTCTAATTAAGCAAAAAACCCACAAAAAACCTATTTTCAATAACTTCCTATTATGCCCTTAATTAGGGCAAAATACACTGTCATATGACATTTAGATTTTAACATGGGCAAGCAAAACTAGCAATGAATAAGGACAACTGCAAACAGATGCAAAAGTAAAGAGACTTCCTGCCTTTTGAAAGTCCAGAACACACCCCAAGCTAAAAGTTTATCATAAAGGAGATACAGAAGCTGCAGAAATCCTTCCATTCCTGGACTAAATTCACTCCTCCTCAGAAACAAGCAGGGGCACTGAGTGTACAGTTGCAGTTCAGTTTAGGTGTTGCCTTGAACAGATGATATTGCACGAAGCTTGACTTTGAGATATTTTTAAATCAGATGCTAGACAGAATTATTTAAGAGTAGTCTCGAGGCAAATATCCCTGAGACCTGATCCAAGATGGGAAATGAGACAGTGAGACTCTCTCTGGTACTTCTCGACCGATGGGTTTGGTCTGTGATGGGGAAAGGGTGATAAAGCCAGGATGTAAAGTGGAGTACAACATATTGGGAGCCACACTCCATGCAGATTCGGAGCACATCGTTGTCTCTTGGCAGACTTAAGTAGATCTGACTTAAGACAGACACTGCTGGGGACAGAGCTGTCAGTTCACTGTCTGGACTGTGTCTGATGTCTCCATGTGGCATGAAGGATTCTGAGTGCAGGCTGAGGCTTTTCCCTCTGATAAATCTCATGGTGCCTACAAGGGTGCCCTGGGCCACCAGCCTGACCTGGTGGCCACCAGCCTGACCTGGACCTGCACTTGCAGCATGGACATGGTCTGCTCAGTGCCAATCATTGCTCAAAAGATCCACAGGAACAGGGCAAGACCTGGGAACACGACTGGGAAGAGGAATCACATGAAAATGTGAGAAAAGCCTGTACAAGACTCTTCCCTCACCCAGGGCAGTTTTATGCAGAATTAAATGCCTTAGCATTAAATGCCTGGCATGGATAGTATTTTCCCACTGGATGGAAAAAAGAGCCTTTTTTAATCCACTCAAAACCCACACCACCACTCAGCCTGCATTTTCTTTCACTTAGCCCTGTTCACTCCTATTAGCTTGGGGGTTTTTTGATACAAACCTTTGTAATTTCTATCATTTAAAAATATTACTATCTCAAACAGAATCTTTCTTTCTTAATACTGGTGTTCCTTCTTCAAAAGCAGCTCAGCTAAAAGTTTCTTACTTCAGGTAATCCAGGGAAAAATATAGAGACAAAACCTCAGAGGAAATTCAAGTTAAAAAAAGGAAACCACATACCAGGAAAATAAATTTCCAGAAATCTTTCACAGGCAAAGCTTCTTCTTCAGGAGACTGCTAAAAAATTACTTCATTTTATTTATCCCAAATGAAGGTTTCTCCTATGGGATTTTTGAGTTAGACAGAAGGTGGCTGCAGGAAAGGATAGAACTAGGAATTTCTGATTCCTCTAAAGCACAGACTGATAAAATGGTATACCACATACTGAGCAGGGATTTTATATATATATATATTCTGACCAGCGAAAAGTTTGGCAATGCCCAGGTGATCCCTCCATACCTTGGGATAAAATTAGGGCTCAATGTTTTTTGCTTTGGCAAAGAGATGAGTCCGCAGCTGATTGCATGAAGGCTGCTCAGCTGGACTCTGGCAAGCTGAAGGACAGGCACTGCTCTGCTAGCAAGTGTTAATCCTGACTCTTCTGTCATCTCTAATTGCTCTGAGGATTGAGATGAGGAGCTGTTCCAGCTCTTGGAGGAGACGTTCCACTTTTTAGTCAGATTTTGGGCAGAAGAAACAGGCAGGCGGATCCTCTGGGCTGCCAAGCAGTACCTCTGTGCTCCTGTGCCTGGTGTTTGGTGGCCAGTTGGGCAGGAGCAGAGCTCACCTGGCTTTCTGCAAGGTGAGCTAACACAGCTGGTCAAAGCACTGTGTCCCACAGAAGAAGATGAGCCAAGTTAATTCTGGTTTCCTTTGTCCAGGGGCAGACCTGTTACTTATACAGGTAGAGTATGTTCTTTAAAAAGATCACGTTCTTTATAGTTCCTAAATATAGGGCAAGATGTGTTATTCACAGTGCATCTTCTGACAAAAACTGTGCCAGATATTGGGGCTGATACAGTTGCTGCTGCCTGTTTTCAGTGCAACTAAGAACACTCTAAAAATAGAAACCAGTCAAAGAACCAAAACAAAACCCAACAGCAGCCTGCGTCACTGCTGTCTATCTTCAAACCACAGCAATATGGGAAGATAAATAAAAAAGAGAGAGCAAACCTCCAGGCCATAAAAACAGAGAAAAGGCATAAATTTCTAAGGGAAAAAAATATCCTCTCAAATGTTGCAGTTTTAAATGAAAAACAACAGAACACTAAGATTAGCATTTTCTTCATTCCAGGGCAGAGAAATACCCCAAGTGTGTAAAGAAAAAAGATGTTGTGGCCTACAACGTCTTTCCTATAAAGAAGTGCACAGAATCATTTGGAGCCTTGTACCATCTTACAGCTTGGGGACCAAAGATCATCCACCCCAAAACCACCATCAAACCCAGTTTCTTTGGAGTTCTAGCTCATGTTTGAGAAGGCTATTCAATCAAGTCTAGGATGGTGATGTTCCTATATATTTCCTCATAAACAGTTTCAGTACTGAATAATCCTTATTATCAAAATCACATTCTCTGTTTTCAGCACCAATTTGCCTGAGTTTCCTGTTCCACTTCTTTGACCACATTCTGTCTTCATTACTTTGAAGACCATTCCCCAGTCTCAGAGGCTATCCATCTGCAGAGATGGAAAAATAACTCACCTTCAAGCTCAGTCTCTCCAGGGCACAGTTCCTTGGCTACAGACATTTTTGTAGCTCTTCTCTAAGGTTTCCAATCTCTGTTTTCAGGATGACTACCAGAACTCAGCAATGGGCTCGCTAATGCCCCCTCTCCTCCTAACCAAGAGCACCTGGTCTGTGATACCCAAGGGGTCACAACTTGAAATCAGGTGAATGGAGGATGACTTTTGGGCCATGGGAATGTGCCAGCTGGTGAGCAGAGCAGGCAGAGCTCCCTCTTGAAATAAGTGACCTAGGATGGATGAGTGGATACACCAATTCCCCAGAGAGCTGCTGAAGGGGTCTTTGGGTGGGGCTGAAGAGGATCATAGGCAGCAATCATGTCTTACATGGACTCCAGATATTGGCTCCCAGACCGGCCTCCTTCTTCCTCAGTGGAAAAATAATGAATATTCTGTCTGCTCCCTTGCTGTTTGTCACACTCAGGCAGTCAGCAGGGTTGCTGCCCCAGCCAGCACAAAGTGATTATTTTCCTCCCTTTTTATGCTAACCTAACTGCTTAAAAAAATGAGCAGTTATTAATTCACCAAACATTTATTTACCAATGAGGGGGCAAGCAGGGTGTTGTTTTCCTTTCCTTTCCTGGTTACTACCCATGGCACCATGAGCAGAATCTTTATTGACTTCATGCCAGTATGGAAATGGGGGGCCCTGCTGCACAGGGGCAAACATTTCCTTGTCCTGCAATATGAATGCTAAATTTAAATGTCATTAAAATTACAGCATGGAGTCTGAAGCTTTCTAAACAAAGCTGGTTAGATAGAATCCCAGAAAAAGCTGTTTCTGGAAGATAGTGTTTGTTTATTCACTTTATTTTTAATAGCATTATCACTTAACCCTTTAGAAAAGACCTTTAGGAAAGTTAGACCCTGATCACAGCTCCAAATTTATCATTCTGCATTTTCTTCTGCATTTTACATCTATGTTAAGAATGTGACTTTTTTTAATGTAAAAGCTACAGAGGACAGCTTTGTGCCCCTTTAGGAAAGTCAAATACAAAATACAGTTATTCTTGGTAAGGTTTATCAAGTCCAGTAAATTAAAATTTTTCCTCAATTCCCACTGCTATTTCTAGGCTGCTGCATAATAACAACAAAAATATTGTGTGGCTAAAAATAGGTCAATTAAAATTACATTGTCCAAGCTGAAACAAAAAGCAGAATTAATGGTAAAAACCACTGGAAATCAGTAACATATAATAAAGGCTTCCTGGGCAAATTAGACAAAAGCAAAAATACCAAGACCTTTCATGCATGTCTTTCCTCAAGAGCTTCAGTAATTTTAGAGAAAATGGAAACCCAGCCTGGCTGATCATTGTTTCAGTTTTGGGGAAACAACAATATTGTCTCCCTGACTCACCTCTCTCTTTTGGGATTTTGCCTGTCTCAGCTTTAGCATCAAATGTTGTACAGGAGGGGATTTTTTACCTAAATTGCTGAAGAACAAAAGTCTCACTGATTGTCAGTGTATCAACTGTCACTCAAGACATGAAGCTGCCTTTTAAAGTCATAAACTCCTTGTTTATGGTTTTCACAATGGGATTTTCAGCCCTATAGACTCTTTGATAACAGCTCAGTGTCTCAGAAGAAAGCAGCTCATTCAGTGGTCTGCCAGTGTCCACCTCTAATTACAGAGTCACAGAATGGCTTGGGTAGAAAGGATCCTTAAAAATCATCCAGTTCCAGCCCTGCTGCCCTGGGCAGGGACACCTTCCACTAGGCCAGGTTGCTCCAAGCCCCACCTAACATGGCCTCTGCTTGGTTTATAAATGGAATTAGTGAGGTTTTCAAATGTTGGCACAATTTCAACCATGAAACGTTAAGCTCACATTTCTCTTTGATAACTGTGTGGGCATCAAATTAAAGCAAAATGAAAACCCAAAGAACAGCTGTCCCCTGCCCCAGATGCCACAACAGCAAGGAATGCAGCATGAATGCACCTCTCAACATCCACTGGCATGCTTTCAAGGTTCAGATAAACATCTGTTATTGTGATAATATATAGTTATATTGCATGGTGACAAATTACAGTGTTTTTTTCCTTGATTTTTTATGCTCCCTTACCTTGAGTTTTGTCTTCTGAAATATAAAACATCAAGCACAGAGAAATCTTGAAGAGTTTCTCCAAAACTACTTTAGAACCATCTGCAGTACTAGCACTATTCTATTGACAGAGCTTCCATATTGAGGTATTAAAAAAGTAAGAAAAATGAGAACTGCTTCTTAAACCTGCCTTCTCCAGTATCACCAAGCCAAACACAACTAAGAAATCACATTGCTGTAGAACTGAGGAATGAAAAATACATTAAACAAGCAAGAGATCAATGAAGAGAAAGGATGAAATGTTGCCTAACAGATCACTGGAAGCCCAATGTGCCAGCGGGAGGCAATGGATTAAGTGTAGTTTATAGCTGTGAGTTTAGAGACAGAAGCAGTCCCAAATTGTTCCCTGAACTAGAAAGGGACGTGTCTAACTTCAAATGTGAAATCTTATTGAACACTTTTTGAAGATTATATTGTGATCCTGATTATCAATTCCCCAGGTTCTCCTGGGGCCAATTTGCAAAGGTTTATGTGCAAGTCCTATGCTGGGAGACGAGAACACGACATTGTTTAATGCACAAAGAAAACTTAACCAGGGTGCTGTGATCAGGGGACTTCAGGAGTACCAAAGGAAAAAAAAACCTACTGAGCTTGGAGCTAGCATATCTTAGAGAGATGTCTCAAAAGAAGCCACTTTTAAGGCTACCTTACACATTTCAGAAATCAGTTTGTTACTAAAGTTGATCAAAACATTTTGAAGAGAAATTTAGGGAATGAAAATGCCTTGTCTTTTGTTGGCATTTTTCTTGCCCATAAAAAGAGGGATTCTGCTTTTTGTAAAAAATTTCAATGTACTAAGGAAAATGGAGAACCAAAGCATTTGTATTCTGAGAAGTTCTCAGATTTAAGCCAAAAAAATTACACCTGACTGGCTTGATGTTGAAAAGCCACATGCTCTTTCCATCTCTCTGGTCTGTGTTTCCTATGGAAAGCATGGAGATGGGATTCAGAAGGCTTGGCAGGGTGCTCTGGTGGGCGGGTGGTCAGGAAGCCTCGTGAGAGGATGGATGCACCAAGCGTTGAACTACAGCTCCCACGTTGCGCTTCAGCAGCATTTCCAACCAGACTGGGAGCAGGAACTGAGGGCGTGTTTGCTTTCTTTTTTTTTTCTTTTTGAACAGGAAGAAAGAAATAGCCTAAAAAAGTCAGCTATACTGGCTGAAAAGTCAAAAAACTTCCACAGGAAAGCCTTTCACCCCCTCTCTGATCCCCATCCCCATTTGTTTGACCAGGTTTCCTGGGTACTGGTGTGCCGGTGCAGTGTTTCTTTTTGGAGAGAAAGAGGAGACTGTAGTCTGTCATATCTGAGGGAACTGGGTTAGAGACAAGAGACAGATGACAGGGGTGGTTGGGCATGGTGTTGGCAGGGTGTCAAGGGGAGCTGGGAGGGGGTGGGAGCCATCTGCCTGGAGAAGAAGGTTGCTGAAACAGAGGTAAAGGGGGTGGCAGAAGGAGAACAAGTCTGTACCGTGCTTCAGAAATACTTTTCGGTTGAGTTTGGGAGTGGAGTAAATGTGGACGCATCCCCACATGCAGGCAAGGTATTAATGGTGCTCGATATGAGCTTATTTTCCTTAAGAAAAGGTGGGTGAAGTCACCCTGGGGAAGCTGACAAGGCTATGGCAATATTGAATCAACCTGCAGGAAAGTCGATTTCAGCTACAGAAAAGCTTCAAGTGGGTGATTCATGCTCCTTCTAAGTACATAAGCCAGAGGGTCTAATCACAGGAATCTGAATGGCAACCCAAGATTCCTTCCCAGGTTTAAGTTATCCTTTCCCTGCATGCATCATTCATCCCCATGTAAGCAGCTTCAGCTAGAATAGCTTCAGATGTGCCTGTGTCTATAACCCTAAATGGGAAAGATAGCAAAAACCCAATCCTTGCAAGTTTTCTGGCCTTACAGAACAGTGGGGATGCTCCTGAAAATGGATGTGCATTGCTAGTTCATGCCAGCCTAGATAAATGATGAGGGAGGACCTCTAGCTGGGCAGCACTGGTAGAATACAGCTATAACATAAACTTGAGGAAAGCAGAGCTATGGACCATGTGGGAACAAGAGCAGCTTGAAGAGGAAAGTGAATTCAAGCAATAATTGATAAGGAAAGTGGAATTTTTGTGACTGTTCAAAATACTAAACTGTACCCTAGTGTTCTGAAATGAAACTGAGAATTCAGTGTCAGACAAAGCAACAAAACATCACAGAGCTGCAGGACACTCAGCACTATCAAAACATGACAAGCCTTGGTCAGCAGATTTGTGGTGGTCTGAGAGGAGCCCAGAGGTCTCAGCTGGGTTTGTGTGAATCTTTCCTACCTGATGAAAGAAAAAAAAAAAAAGGAAAAAGGAAAAACTAAAAAATGTCAAGTTCTACAAGAACCTGAAGCAGAATACTTCAAATCTTACAGGAAGAATACGTGAAAATCCCCAAGAAAGCTCGAAAAGTAGAAGACAAAAAGGATTTTAGGGAAATTTTCTGAATGAAAGCATCGCCACAGAAACAGAGATTTGATTTCTCCTCCTGTGGACAAATGATTGGGGAGGATGGGGAAGGTTGAGGTTCAACACCCTGAGCCTGTCTGGTTCACAGACAAGCTCCTCATACATCAGGTCTCTGACATAGGCAAGGTACAGACCTGGAGAGTTTTCTCCTGAGAGCCCAGCCAGAGTCCCGAATACTGGCAGTGGAGTCTCCATCCCTTCTCCCCTCATCTCCTCTCTAAAGAAAATATCATTATAAACAGCTCACCTCTATAAAAAAACTGTAGTTGTGAATGCACTGTTTCATCAAAATGATCAAAATTAACTATATTTGTGATCTCAGAATCAGCGTCACATTCAAGCATATGCTAAAATCCCATTGAGGTCAAACTACCTGGTACAGTTCCCTTAAGTACTTCCATTAAATAAAATTAGACTAAGGGTGGCAAGCTTGCATATTTGGCAGCTCATTTCTCCTGTTGCTGAAATCCCTAAAACCCCTCCCCATTTGGAATTCAGGATTCACTTTTTAAACAGTATAAACTGTATCACATTCAGCTCAAGGGAAACACTGATATGCAACCTCTCCTCATAATTTTTGTATGATGTGAGTCCTAATGTACAGGCGTTTACAAACTAAATTGAATTGCAAACATTTGAATTACCTCAATTTTAAAAGAATGATTCTACCATGGTTTTACCATTCAGTGAAAACACTGAAGGCAGAGAAATAGCTGGAAATCTTATCAAATTCCCAAACCTCAAATAAATCTAAGATAAAATCCATGAAAAGTTATCTTTGCTCTGCTGAGAACTCAAAGTTCTGGATAAACCTGTCTTGGACAGGAGGTCTACGTGGAAAAGAGGAGATAATTGCTGCCACAAAGGCAAATATAAAATTTCATTTGGGGATTAATCCAAGGACCCGGTGCAGAACCAACCTTCCTGCAGTCAGAGTGAGTGGAAACAGAAAGAATCCGTATCTCAAGTCCTGAAAATATTTTGGCATTCTACAGCAGAGTGGCCTGTTTGAACCACCAGCAAAGCCACTGAAGAGCAAGAAAGACCAAAGGATCCCAGGGGACATAAGGGCACATCTGTGAGAGACGTGAGTGCTCCAGAATGTGTTCAGGTAAATCATTTGATCAATGCTTGCAGAAATGAACACTTCCTCTTACATAAGGGAAAGCAATCAAAAAAAGAAAAAAATTAAATTTGTGAGGCAACTTGTTCTCAGTGACTAATTCAGCTAGGTCTAATCAATTCCACTATTTAGTCTTCCCATGTCCTACTGATCTGAACCTCTTTTCCCCACCTCCTAAGAAGTCCTATGGAAAAAAAGCAGAGGAATGATTAATTTTTTAGTATGAGACAGCCTGACCTTGTACTCCATTAGGCAGAGTGTTTCCATAGTTCCCAGGAAATTTGTCATGGATGAGTTCACCTATGTACCAAACAAACTCTTTATATTACCAGAATTGTGTGGAAAATAAAATCTGAATTGCTGCTGTTTAATGAAAATATAAAACCCAAAGCAAAACTTCCAAAAACATACACATTGTATATAGATGGCCAAAGCCCACAGTATTTTTTGTTCTGTCTCCTTGTGAGCTTGGAAGGCTCTTCATCAAAGGAACAGACACTGTGACATCCTGAGCATTTCTGAGGGTGTGAGTGCAGCAGAAACACCTTAGGAGAAAGCCTGGATCTGCTGTAATCAACAGGATTTGGGCCATTAGTTTCAAAGGATCATAAGACTGTGGCAATTTGTTAGAATTTTATTTCAGACCTTTAATTAAAGGTTTAGCACCAGAGGTCCCATTTATGCTGCTTTCCTGGCAGCATTAAATGTTGTCGCTAATCTGGGGATTTACAAATGTGTTTGCAGGTGTCCTCTCTGGGGAAGGGAAAGGGGACACAGCCTGGAGAAGTCCAGCATCCTATCCCATCCCATCCCATCCCATCCCATCCCATCCCATCCCATCCCATCCCATCCCATCCCATCCCATCCCATCCCGATGGCTGGAACAAACCAGCAGAGGAACAGGGCAAAAGAAAAGGCAGCAGCACAGCATGGGCTGGCTCAGGTGAGAATGCTTGAGTCCACACTTAAAAAGGAATATTTGGGTTTTCTCCCCTAAGTTTGCCGAAAGAGAATAATTTGTAGTGAAATACAGCAAGCACAGGCAGAAATAAAGTCTCTGTGGGAAGTTTCACATGGCCAGATGTGTTCTTCCCACATCTCTCTGTGCAAAACACACGAGGCTGGTTGAGCACTCTCTCAGAAGGTATCCAGGAACACTGAGTGCATGTGGACTCCCAGTTTTGGGAGTTCCAAAGAAAAGACTGGATCTTTTTTATAAAGATAACAGGAGAACCCCTCTTATGCCACCATTTCTTAATGCATTGGAAACTGATTTAAAAGATAAAAGTATATTGCAGCCTTCAAACTCACCTCCAAGCTAGATGAAATCTCCATCTGACAGAAAAGGAAGTATTCCTACATTAGAACAGATCCTTGGGCAATGTAAAATGACTTAATTCCATCGATTTCAAATGGCAGCATCAGTTTAATCAGACAAGAATTGATACAGGGAATAATGCTGCAGAACACCCAGGTAGGTGCTGAGCTGGAAATGCCCAACCAGGGAGTCAACACCTTTTGGAAAAGTGATAAACAAGAAATTGCCTTGCCTCAGATCAGGAAATTTTCTGCTGTCTTTGAGAAATCAGTGATTCCTGTACTAATTCATAGGCAAAAGCCACTGCAACACAGATGTTTATTGGCACTCTTGAAAAACAAAACAAAACAATGCAAAACCATCTGTAAAGCAATAACTGTACAAAGACATATTAATGGGGAGAAAATTTCCCCACCTGCAAACTTGTCATGAGTTTTGATATGATAAAGTTACACTGGTGAAATACATCTGCACTGTGAGTGTGTGCATGTGCACCCCTCTCTAACTTCATTGTGGTTTTAGGTTCTGTGAACTGTGGTAGGGAAATGATTGATATCAGTGATGGTAACTCAATTCTACATCCGCATCAAGTCGTCAATCTTCTTGCACTCTTAAAAAAAAAAGAGCCTGAATAATGTTCTATCGATGTTTGTAGAGCTTCTCCTTTCTGATGTTATGTATTATTGCTGCAGTTTCTTCCAAAATTGTAAAGATCTTTATTGTTTACAAAGTGAATTATGCCTTCATATCTTTTGCCTTACTGTTTTCCCAATTGCTTAGCAACAATTCTCCATAAAGAACAAAAAAAAAACCACCCAGAGCACTCTTTCTTTTATGTTGTACATCAGCAGCATTGCTGGAACAACACTGACCTCAGACAGCTGAACACCCAGCACACTTTTGGTCCATTATCATAATCCTTATGTTCTGTAAAGGGTCTATACGTGTTAATATTAAAATATTGCCTTTCTGAATCTGTAACTGCTCTAGTCCTGGGGCTACAGCTTTATGAGCACTACCTTCCACATTCAACATTTTAAAAACTGCTATTTGTTTCCAGTTCTTACTTTTCAAGAGAAGTCAGCCCAGTTCCAGAACTTGAGGTAAGTCAGACTCATGCTAGGTTGAAAAATCCTGTAGTTACTGATCCAACAAGTTCATACACACAACACTGGGTACATATCTCTGTAGCTGTAACCAACATATAATATCTACAAAAGTAGCATTACTGTTGTTATTTTAGACCCAAACAACCACTGTGATACTCATTATGCAAGAAATGCTTTTTTGTACCTTGACAACTGCATCTCCTTTCTTCTTTTTGTCCTACAGCGAGTCCACTGTTCTCTACTGACAATTGTTCATGCTAAGTGAGAGACCAATAGCTGTAAAACTCTTCTATTTAGATATTCTGTCCTCCAAAAGATATCTGAATGGGGAAAGACAAACTGGGTGAAGGTGATGCACAAGTCATATGGGGAGCAATGAGATAAAATATCCAAAATAACATGAAAATAAATGCCATGTTCTCAAAACAAAACAAAGGGTCAAGCTGGAACATCAAAGAGGTGCCAGCCCTACATTGCCAAGGGAAAAGCACTGCATTATCTAATATTATTTGCTGTCTTTAATTTTAATGAACATCAAGCTGCCGTCGTCAACGAAATGCATTCCCAGATGGGGAGGTTAAATAGGTTTACAGGCTTATATTGGTTTTAGAGTGCACCAAGTCAGATGACTGCTAAGATAGGCTGGTGCAGCTCAATCAGTCTTTAATACAGGAGATACACAACAGATACACAGTGTGTACACACAGGCCACAACACCTCAGCACTGCTTCGATGAGTTTGCCAGTGGCTGGAACTTTTAACAATAGCCTGGTGTGGAGGGTTTCTGCTATTCAGGTGACAAATCCCCCAAATTTCCACGCTGAAACCCCCTGTCCACACTGCCCTGACCCCTGGGCATCTGTGTGCAACCCCGCTCTGGTACAGCTGCACACCAGGTAAAACTCCAAGTGAAGTTCCCCTGTTGTGGAAAAACGAAGACGTTTCACTGAAAATCTATAACCATGTTCAAAGCAGAAGTCCTAGAAAGTTGTGTCTCCTCCTACAGACCCAACATCTCCAGTTTATAAAGTCCTTTTCTTTGGCATTTGGGAGACAGCAATCTCATCCCTGCTAAATTAGCATAGTGGTGCTTTTCCAGCTTCTGACAGGCAGTATTTAAATGGCTTTTGGGGATGAGAGCACTTTCTGGATTTTCATGAAACTATATTTTCATATATATATGTAAATATTTATGTGACTAGATAAATACATATGAATATAAATAAGAAAATTTTAAAAATACAAAACTGTTGCTGTCTCCTGTTGTCCATTTCCATAGTTCTCATTTAATGTTTCCAGGTCATTTTAATTTTTTCATGCAAAGTAGATCTTCCCAAGAGAAAGGGAATGCCCAAATATGCTGGCAGAGCTGGGCATCCTTGCAGGGAGGTCTCTGAATATTGTATGTGCAGGATGGATGCTGAGGATATAGAATGATAAAGTTCTGCAAACTCAAGGGAAGAGTTTTCAGATCCCTGGAGGCTTTAACTCTAAAGAGCAAAACCCATATTTCTTTACCTTGAAATGTGAGCCCATCTCCTCTGAACTAATTCAACGCACTCAGTGCTTTTAGAGCACAGTACATGCATTGACAAAAGGTAGGTGAGTAATATTTGTAAGGGGTTCTGGTAAAGACAGCATGCACAGCAAGACTCCAGGACATAATTATTTGCTAGTAATCAGCCTTAATAGCATTGCTCCAGTACAGGGACTGAAATCTCCTCCTGCCTTTATGACAAGGGTTGTTATTCACAGGCTAACACAAGCTGCAGTTTTGCTAAGTGGAGCAGCTGTCAAGATATACTATTCCATAGAGTTCAACTCCAGAATACTTGAAAAACTTTTGGGCAGCGGAGTGGCTCTGGGATACCCTGCAATTTGGGCATAAGCCCTGTATAAGGAACGACCTCAGGTTCCATCCCTGCAAAAATGGGACAGAAAACACATTATTTCTGGGAGTCACCACCAGATTCTAAGTTTTCCCTGTGCTCATGCACTGAGCATCACTGATGGCCACACTGATAAAGAGCAGCCAGGAACTGACCTGGCTCTGCCCAAGGCTCACCCATTCACAATCAGGGAGAGCAGAGAACAGAGGTGGAAGAGAAGCTGTGCTCTATATTGCTACAGAAAAAGACCATGCACACCTGGAAACAGATGTGGGTAGTTCTGGAGAAAGAGTCTTCAGCATGGTAGCTCTGCTCTGTGCATTAGAAAGTCTCCTGACAAGAATGGTGGGAGACCTTCTTTTGTTTCAAGAGAACCAGATACTGCTGGAAAATAGTTCAAGTCACAGTTCAGCTGAGTAGGGGCTGCACAACCTCACAGAAATTACCTGGATCTGACAGGGGTCTCAGCTTCCTCTGCTGTAAATGGAAATAATCTTTTGTTCCTTGCAGAACTTAGCAAGGCTCAACTCCAGTGATGACTGCAAGCTGTTGTCATTCAAAGACCACAGAACATTAACACCTTACTCAGCAAGCAAAAGTGTTTACCATGTACTCAGTGCAGTTCACTGCTGCCCATTCTGCCTATTCCTGTGTCTGGAAAGGTGTCTACATATCTGTGGGAAGGTATATGACTCTCAAGGATACTTTCCAGAAGTGCACTAGAGCAAGGCTGGGTGCAAATAGCTCTGCCCAATAGCAAAGTCATTTCTAAACTAAATCAGATAACCTCACTCACATCATGTGCAAGTTAGAGAGCATCCTATGCAAACAGTTCTTATTCTCTAATCTGTGGGAAACAGAGGAGTAAAAACTTTTGCAGTTAATGGTGGGTTTGATTTACAAACCTGGAAGAAACTTGGGCTGATGTAATGAAAGAGATAAATAGACATTAAGCAAGAGAATTACAAACCTATGTTTCTATACTTATAAGGAAGAATATGTATTGGGTGTTATGGTGGAGGGCTTTAAATATACTAATGTGATTTTATAGTTTAAGTTAAGAATTCAGATGTTATAATAGAAGTATATTTGTGTAGGTGATCTGACAAATTATTGGTTAAAACAGCTGCACTGCAGTAAAAAGTACTACAGGTGATAGGTCATAAAGACAAAGCAAAGTTTCGTTTTAATTGCTTATTGGATTAGAAAGTTATAAATTGCCGTATAACTTTGAAACTCGTGACTGTCCTTCATTATGGTGACTTGTTACTAAATCTCACACCTCTGAGACTGATGCCTTGTTTGTTGTTTTAAGTAATAAATCGTGTATTACTGCCATAGTCCCATCTCTTTAATAAGAACTCCGACGGCAGTGAAAGCAGTGCCAAGAAAAGGCACCAAGAAAACCCCTTTCCACGTCTGCCAGTGCAGGTAAGGGCCAGAAGGACTTATTCCAATAGTGCTACACCACTCTTTCAGACTAAAAACTGAATGAACCCCAGAGACATACTCATAGCAGCGTTTAAGCAGATATATGAAAGCAAATATCCTTATTTGCAAAGCAATCGCAGCTAAGGAAAATATACCTGAAGGGTATGGGCAAGGCAGTATGGCAAGACAAATTATTCCCCAGGGGAACGTTGCATTCCACGCACATCACCTTTACACAGAGTTGACTACTGCCAGCACTGTGGCAATCTGTTTACCCATTGGTTTCCTATCCCACATTGCTCCCCTTGCCCTTAGTCCTGGCCACTCCCTCAGGCTCTCCCTGTTGGTTCCTGTACCCCAGCTCTGCCCATGTACCACCCCTGAGCCCCTAACAAAACCTCCCTGCACCCGGACCACAAGGTCTCTCTACCTCTGAGGGTCGCTGGGACCAGATGTGACTATTAAAAATCCTCTTAAACCCTCATGGAGAGACCCTTCTCACCTCCTTCACCATCACTGGTTGTAGCACTGCTAGCTGCCGGAGCAAAAACCACGGAGCTGTCCGAAATGGACTACGGGAGGGCAATAATGGTCACACCGCCCTAAGCAGCTCTGCTGAGCTCTCAGGAAAGCTGCAGCTTGATAAACTAAATCTAGCATTACAACACAGCAGCATTCAAAAAGGCTGGCAAAGAGTACTTCAATGGCTCTTATTAGTGCTGATTTACAAGAAATCTGCAGTAATTTTTTAAGTATTGCAGGTTGGGAGAAGACATTATAGTGCAGCAACCTGCACACAAAGACAGACTTAAAAAAACCCACTCTGAGTTTCTCACTGCATCTCCCCTTGGATTGATTCACCTGATACACAGCTTGGTGTTTGCTGCTTTCAGTAATTCTGCCCTGCTTTTGTTCACTTCTCTAAGTGTGATGAGTCTGTGTTGAGTCCTTCCAGACAAACTGATCAGCCATTGCATATATACTAGGTTGGGATCATGTCTAGTTATTTCTTATACAACACAAGAGGTCTTCACCTTCTTTGATGCTTCTTCAGCAAAACAAACAAACCTTGGCTTCTTAGAGTAAGGCTTCCTAACCTGAAAGATCAAAGGACCGTTGCAGAAGAACAAGCACAGAGAAAACTCTCACACCCACACATATTTCAAGTACCTGAGAATCATTCATTCACATTGAAAGGCAGAGGCCTTCAGATCCCCATGTGCAACACCCCACAGGTTTGGGAGAGACAGGCATGTTTGTATTCAACAGAAGGCTCAAGGGGAGCTGAGCAGCTCTGAAGGCATGTTGAGACAGCAGAACACCGTGTGTCACCAGCAAGATCTTTTCATCCTTTCAGCCACTGGGCCACAGGGCAGCTCTGGGCTGGAAGCAGTGTAGAGGCTGTAGCAGATGACTGCAGGGGCTCTAATAAGTTTTATATTTTGTCTGGTCTACTGACTCCAGGCAGGACTCCACGGAGTCCAACTTCCTCTATGCAGGGACCAAGTTTCTGCCAGTCCTGAAGGTGAGGAGAGGTTTGATTGCGCCTGGGTATATCTACAGGCTGTTGGTTACCAAAAATGGGTCTTCTAAAGTCTGTTTGAGACACGTCTACAGGAGGATTTTTGTCCTCATGGTTTTACCACCTCCTTTGGTTCATGGCCAAAGGTCCCCCCCATCCCTGAAGGTGTTTAAGGAAAGGCTGGATGTGGCACTCAGTGCTGTTCTCTGGTTGGCAAGCTGGTGAACAGGCAAAGGTTGGACTTGATGATCCCAGAGGTCTTTTCCAACCTACTTGATGTTTGATGGCATCTTCAGAAACATGCTGGCCACAGGGTTACACCCCCAGAACCCTAACCCGGCAAGGAGAGGCACTTGCAAAGGAGAGCTTTGCGGGGTAACCCCAATTCCTCACACGAGGCTTTCACCACTGCAGGGATCAAACCTGGCTCTGCTCAGGTAGGGAAAGCTGAGAACATGAAGGAGCAGGAAAGGTGTTCCTAACCTGAAGAGCTGCCACTAGATTTTGGGGGACTGAAGAGAGGATGGACAAATTTAGGAGAGGATATCAGACACACCCCATCCTAGCAGTACTTAGCATAGTTTGAATTTTAGGCCAAAGTGAGGGAAAAAGTAAAGAAATCCACAGTTATTGTCCCAATTCCTTCTTGCTGACTGCACACTACTATAAGTATTATGGCTGGGTGAGTCATTCAGAAGAAATTGGTAATTTGACATTGTTGACCCATTTCCGTTTCACAAATCACTTCCACCATCATATTTTAATTTACTTTTTTTTACAGTTACATTTCTGCAACAGTCTTTCTCAACTTCTGTCAGGGTGCTGACTGCTCATGCATTATTTATTGTTCAGTAAATAGAGTGTACTGATTTGTCACCAAATCTTGAAGGTGCTGTGGAGGTTCATGGGTCAGCTTCAAAATGAAGAGCAAGTAAAATTTGTTTTGTTAATTTTTACCTAGGTAGTTTCAGATGAGACTCTCAGATATTTAACTGATTTAATTAAAAATACTTTTAACCAAAAGTTTGGGCTATCAGTAAATGTAGAAAAATAATTTAAAAATTGTAGAAATCACGAGAGAAGGCTCTAAGAATTTTGTGGAAATATGCCTTTGTGTGAACTTTTATTCTGCATATAGTTGGTGGTCTTCTCAATCAGAATTTTTTACACATTCTTAGAAATAAAAATGCATGGCAATAATTCTACATCTAATTGTATATAATTTTACGTCTAATTTTATAATATTTGCAATCAAAATACCTGAGTAATTTACCAACAACACTAAAAATACATCTCCCAAGCCTTTATTCTTTATAACCTATAAAAGCTACAGCCATCAATTTCAACACTTATTTGGTACATTACTTCTTTCCCACATTTGCTATCATCATCATAAAACATGATTGATGTACCTTCGTCCACTGTGTCTTTTAGACAGGTTTATTGACTAAGCTACAGATGCTCCAACTCAAAGGCTGTGTTCCTTTTGCAGAGGAATATTTTATCAGCACAGGTTTCAAAATAAAAAAACCTATTGGAATTCCATCTCTAATCTGAATAAGGCCTTAGAGTCAGCCTTCAGACGAAACTCCCACAGCTGTGTATTTGCTAAAGTGTTACATCTCAAACTTGTTTCATACTTATCCCTTCTAAAAGTCTATCATCTAGGTATTTATTTATTTATTAAAGCTCTACTCAAAAGTCAGGGATAATCTCTCACAAACTGTTTTATTTATTTTACTGTTGACAAGACAATAAATCATGTGCCCAGTTTTATTGCATATGTAAATATAACTGTATGAGATAATTTGCAGATTCAAAGCAGAACAGCAAATAATTATGATGATGAAATAATGGTGGGAAAGGAATTTATCAAAGCCAGTTTACTGCTCAAATTATCAGCGAGCAATTTGAATTTGGATGAAAGCAATAGGGGTTTAACTATTTATGCTGATGGTAATGACCTGAATTTATTGTCCTTCATGTAAATTGCAAAATTTCCATAGACAGCAAGGGAAGCTGAAATAAATCTGACCTTAGGTTCTAAAGACATGGGTCTCACCATGTACAGAAGATAGCCACCAGGAAACTACAAAAAAATGTTGGTTTTGATGTTTTGGGGTTTTTTTCCTGAGAAGAGCAGGGAAAGATTTTAATTAACCTGATAGAAATCTGGAATTATCCTTTCCCTTGTCACAGAGGTTCAAACAAATGTCTCCAAAGCCTTTGTGGTAATATTGATGAAGTCAAGGCTAACACACAGCAAATCAACACAAGATGGGTTACAAACGATCTTATTTTTCCCTTTCAACAAAGCCAACACGAAGTTTAGCATGAAATTAGCCCATGGAAGTACAATGTCAGTTTAGAGCAGCCACCCGTGTCAGCCTTCAGCCTGAGAAAGTCAGCTGCCATTGATCCAGCTCAGCTGGGAGACAAGCTGGAGCAGCACAGCTCATGGTGCCAGGCAGTAGAAGATGTGATGGGGGCATGAGAATTTCACCAAGTCTCACATGGAGGGTGAAAGAAGGAATTTTCCATGGGACAGGAACTGCTAAAAGAAAAAGCTAAAGTGGCACTGCGTGCACTGACACTTGTGTCGCTCAGGGGGTGCTGGGGACAAATCACACTTCACCTGTGATGATGTGGAACTGGGATGCAAGATGCACAGCCTCAAATTCTCTATTTTAAACCACTAGCAAACTCCCTAGAAAGTATGTGTAGGGTATGCCCAGCCACTGCCCTGGAGGGACGTCTGCTGAGATAAGGAGATTGCCTAAACCTCCCAGCAGAACTCCCCTGGAAAGGGAGCTGCTCTTAGTTATGGAGAGAAGAAGACAAACCCAGAATCCTCTGGGAGACCCTATGCAGATCCTTTGTAGCCCATTGGCCTTTACCCTCTGACACCCACCCCCTGTATCCCTATAAAGCTAGCCCCCTGCCCCTGTGGGGGCAGAGTTGCTCGTCCCTAGCTCCCCTTCGCCGGAGTACGGACCAATAAAGCTACTTGTGTGGAACAGCTACATGAGCCTCTCGTCTCTCTCCCTGGTCTGGCCTGGAGGCTGCCCTGCAGAGCTGAGCTGAAATCACCAGCTGATAATCACTAAAGAGCTGACACCTTCTGCACAGGCCCTCCTGCCAGCAGCTGAGGGAAGACACTGGGCTTCAGGAAGACGATCCTCCATGGGACCATCTCTCCAGACCGGTCACAGCTTCCTCGGTCAGAGCTACTGACCCCTCACCAGCTGCCGTAAGTATGAGCCAGTCTAGGAGTTAAAACTTCAGCGTGGCTGAGTCAGTCCCACCCCTACCACAGAGTTCAGCTGTGTCACCACAAAAATACAGTGTCACTGCAGGGATTGCAGGAGCACCTTCTGGTTTTGCTCTAGCTGGGAATTTGAATGCCAACACCTTTTAGTTTCTGCCAAAGAAGCCCAAGCTAGTCTGCTGATCAAAGCTTTGCAGGCTTGAGCTCAATTTAAATCTCAGCTTCATAATTTGAGTGGCCAATACATGCCAGCAAAAGGATCAGAAGAGTCCAGAGGAGAATTAACCACTGATTATTAAATTAGAGAGAATACTCAAACATTTCAGTCTCTCAAGTTAATGCTGAGCCGAAACATGTGGGCAAAGGCACATCCTTTATTAAAAACACCACACCAAAGTGAAGCTTGATCTATTATTCAGTCAATGCTCTTTTGAAGCAAATGGTCATTTTACATCAAACCCTTTTTCTTCTTTTGTTTTCTTTTCAGTGCCATGTCTACTGAGGGGGTGGAGGGCACTAAATATCCCTGGACAGTATTCATTCAGCTGCCCTGAGCAAGCAGGGAAAGGAAATGAACAGTCTATTTATAAAGCTATAGAAGAGAGAGTAGTAGAGTGTTTTGCACTTTCTGTGGGTGCAAACAGATAAAAGGTCTTTGTTTAAATTTATTTTTTTGTATAAGATCACAAGAAAGCTATTTATAATTCTGGCCACGGTGGAAGTCCACTTTTGCTGACAATAGAGGCCTCGCAGGTATATCTGCCTTCACCTTTATGTGAGGAGAGAAAAGCTGCAGGAAGTAAACAGAGCCAGCGACCTGACAGTGTGGAGACAGAGCGGGGAGAGCTGGCAAGACAAATCAACAAAGAGCTTGCAGGTGCCTGTAAGACAAAGGCTGCAGCAAAGTGAGTTTCTGTTGGGAAAAAAAAGACATATGGGACATGGTTATGCATTAAAATAAATAGTCTGGCAATAACAAACTGGAAATCTGTCCTTTGACATGAAAAGGCTAAGAGTTCTCAGGGCACTGCCCATGATGGTGAAGATGGTGGAGTGAGATGAAAATCAAAGCAACTTTTTGTGGGGGAAGAGCTCCTTGCCCATGAAAGGGAGGGATGGCATCAGTGAGAGACGTGTGTGAGAAAGGCAGGAAAGCAGGAGACAAAACAGAAGGCAGCTTTGCGAAAATAGCTGCCAGTCAGAGAGGATGGACTGGCAGGGAAGTGTGCGCACACACACACATGGTGAGGGCTCCATGGAGTGGTGGCATAGCAGTAGTTTCTGCAGACAAATCACTTTGGAGGGTGATTAATGTGTGTATCCCAAGCAAGACCATCAACTGCCTCAAAACTGAGGTTTTTTTCTCAGTTTTCCTTTAGAGAGATCCAGAACAGCAGTTTCCATCAGATCCTGTCTTAGAATGGCCAGGCAGCAGCATGAGACTCGGTCATTAAGGAGGAAAATGCCTCCTCTTTACAATCCAGGTTTGCCACCAGCAGAGAACAAAGCTAGATTAGGAACTGAATCCCTGTTTGCCAAAATCAGAAGGAAATAACATAGAAACTTCACCTGGCTTTGGAGTGGGCCATTGTAAATGATGGAACATACTGAGATATTGGGAAGTAGGACTCAAGGTTGAATAGCAATAGCTAAAGGACAGACAAAGGAGTATTCAGCAGAATGAAGTGTTTAATATCTGTAATTTCGCGAGGTATCTGTGCATCCTGTGTTTGGTTCATTCCACCTTTTCTCATCCTCAGGGCATCAGACTGGTAACAGCACACAGAGCAAACTGGCCATTTCTGGTCTGGGAGTTTCTGATCACAGCATGGAAGGGGCTGGAAGGAACTTGTGGAGATGGTCTAGTTGAAATCCCCTGCTCAAAACATGGCCAGGGAGAGCAGGTTGCTCAGACTGTGCCCAGCCAGGTTTTGAATAGTTCCAAGGATGGAGATTTCACAATCCTTGTGGGCAATCTGCTTCACTCTTTGACCACATTCGCAGTAAAAGTATTTTCATATGTGTAAATAGAATTTCCTTCCCATCTGTGCCCATAAAGCAAGGTCTAAACATTCATTCATATAAGGATGGCCCATCTTGGCCTGTGCTGCACTGACCCTTTTCCCTTCCTCAGGATTTCAGAAGGAACAGATGACCAAATCATTTCTATGTGCTCCCATTAGGAAAGGCTTAGTTCTCAGCTAAGCAATCAGAAAAGCATCATTAGGAACAAACTACACTGTTGATTTTGCAAATAACATAAGAGGCATCAGTCCATCTCTGTTGAGGGAGGATCAGCTGTCCACAGCCATCCATAATAAACTAACTGTTCCTCATCTTCTGTCATGAGGGTGATAGCCATTCTGTTTTCTATAAAAACACATCCCACCCCAGAGCCTTCCTTGCAGGAGAGACCACGGAGATAAGGCCACTGCACTACATACACCATATTTAATTATAGCAGCATTCCCAGATTCTTTTGACTGGTCAGACTTCCAGAGGAAAAGGGAGGAAGATGGAGGGAAACAAGACTTTACTAACCTGTATGGGAACTGAAAAGTATCATTTCTGTCAATCTAAGGATTATTTAGCACAGTTATGGGAACAAAATATTGAAGACATACCAAAATACCTAATTTCTATCACACATTATGTCTAATTCTGTCCCCTCTACTTCAGCTTTGGATTGCTTGACTTGCATAGTGAGGTATATTAAATGTGGTATAGATTTCTAAACCTAAATAAGTGGAGTATTCTTCATGGGACAGGAAATGCTTCAAAGCACCATGGAACCTTGTCTCCCAATACTCCCTCTCCAGCTGAGCTTTCTCTTTTTCACATCCATTACGGTCTGGATTACTGCAGACAAATGACTAGACAAATTTATTTATATATTTACTTAGAAGAGAAGTAACCTTTGCAGAAAGCTGGTGTTTTAAAGCTTGCAGAATCAGGTCCCACCAGAAAGCCTTTTCCCCTCATTTTTGTTAAAGCCTGCCCCATTCTTTGTGATTTTTGGGACAGGGACACTTTAGGGGAGAAGGGGAAGATCTGCACAGCTCTGCTGAAGCAATTCTACTAAGGATAATTCACGCAAAGAAAGAACTGTAGCCTTTTCCCACATGCTGTGAAAACCCCTTAACAGTCTGTTTCAACTTGTTCCAGATACATAAGCAAGCAGATAAACAACTCTTGCTGATTTTATTCCCCTAACTTTAATAATGCTTTAATATAGCATTGACAAGCTTGTGCCTAGTAATTATTTAGGAGCTGCCTCATGGTCAGGTTTTGTACCTTATTGCTGCTGTGTGTTTTTCAATCATCAGCTACTGAAAAAGGGCCATTATTAAAATACCTCACCTAAAGTATCTTTTCTTATCATGCCTTGTGATATAAAAATAACTGGGGAAAAAATTCATTGCATATTTATGCTTTTCAAATTCTCATATTATTAAAGAACAGGAATGGAGGAGCAAAACAACATCCTCATTGTGCCAGGTCCTCTTATCACCAGGAAGTTTCAAATCAGGCAGTGAGATGCATATGCACATATCTTTTTTTTTTTTTTTAATAAATGGCTGCTCATTGTGTTTTACCACATTATGTAGTGTCTGCTTTAGAGACTGGAACTTTGCACCTATTCTAATGCTTCTGGGGGAATGATTTCAGATACAGCCAAGTGCCTGATAGAGGAGCCTAACAAGATTCAAAGACTGGAAGCTGGAGTTTGAAGTTTGAAGAGAAATGAGCAAAACGTGTGATGAGTTTAGCCACAGCCCAAGGTGAAATATGCCAGGGCTTACTTTCTTTCATTTGAGACATCAGTCCATCCAACCAAGGTTGGGTATCTTTCACATAAGATGTTTTTCTTTAGACCTCTACCAGTAAAAGACAAAAGAATATTTGAGAAAGAACCCAAATCCCATTTTTCAAAGCCTCAGAAATGCCCCCATTGAACTCAAACATTGCACCAGACACAGCTCTAGCATTTTTGAGGCCAGAAGCTAAAAGGACACGGGTGTGATGGCAAGATCTGCAAGTGCATAAAAATGCTGTTCAAAGGATAAAATTCACACTTCTCAGTTCCACATTGCACAAGGGTTTGCACTTCGATGCGCTGAGTAAGTGATGCTGAAAGTCAACCATTGTGAAGTCAAGAGGACACGTATCAAACTGCCACACTCTTGGACACAAGTCTGTATCCTGGGAGTGCAGAAAAGAGCATTAGGGAAATCAAAATTCAGGCTGAAGCTTTCTGCAATAAGCAGCTGACATGTCTATCCTGATTTCTGTCTTCTGTATACCAGCGCACGAATTAAAACCCTAAAGTTCTTCTCTAGCCAATGACCCAAGAGTTGTAAGGTCAGAGGAAGAACAATGAGGACAGAGACTCATTTGTTCAGTGCCAGGAAGTCAAGAGACAACAGGCAGATGTGCATACCAATTCCTACCTCCACTGGGGAATGTTTTTGCTTCAAAGTTATGCCTGATTGGATCATAAGAGATGTAGTTCAACGTTTTTCTCAGTGTGTTCTCAAAGAGATTTCACAAAGATTCTTCTTCTGTCTTCAGTTCTCCTCTGAATTATGACTGCAAGATGAAAATCTGATGAGGGCCTGACCTCCTGAGCTTAAGTCCAGCCTCCTTGTTGTCAACATGCCATTTTTTCTCCAGTTGAAACATCTTCTCAGTGGAAGAAAAGAAAAAAAGACAACAAACTCAAAGAGCAAAAAAAGCTCCCTAACACTTGCCTAATCTCCTTACTAGTTCTTAAAGTCATGTTACCCTGCAGTCTTCCCAGATTAGAACTGCTTTGATGTTTCTCCTCCCTCCTCTTAGGGTGTTTCTCCTCCATGCCCTCCATATTTCCCCTCACTGCTTTTTTCATTTACTGCAGCTCATTTGTGATGCTTTCTGGTACCACACCAAGCAACCTGACCAACTTTGTCAATAGTTTATTCTCACCTCTTCCTGTCTGGAAAGATATGATGCAAGGAGCATCTTATGATTTAAATAAACAACCACAACAACAAAATCCTTGCTCTTGAAATAGAGGGAGTGCTAAAAATGAAAACAGCTTTGGCTGACAGTAACCTTCCTGTTACTGCTCTTTTGTCTCCAGCCACATCAGTGGTAGTGGGGGTCACCTCCCACCCCTATTCCTCAGTGTTCCCACAACCCAGAGAGCAGATGCACATATCTTGTGCCGATACAGGAAACACGCAACTCTATTTTATAGCTACTTTTCCACTGGAAATTCACCAACCATTACAAGAATGGAAGCCATGCACTGCACTAATCTATCATCCTGATTTTGGAAGCTTCATTGCTCTCCAATTTCTACTCCTATTACAACCCCCAAATTTAACATTAATTTCCCCCATTGCTAAGCAGAATGGAGAGTGACTCTCCCACTTCGAAAGCCACAAGTAACACTTCCACATACCCAAACATGTTACACTTCAATTTTCCATCTAAACCACTTTTTGTCAGCAATAAGCCATTAGGATCCATTTTCTCCAAGGAGTTCAAGCTTATAATCAGCACATTTAGCACCCACACAGCTTTTGTTGCTGCAGCAACCTCTCTTCTCTCATTCCCTACCCCATACTTACTTTAATCACAAGTTTTACTAATTAGTACAGCCTTCTCTCACTGTTCTTTCTCAGATGTCAAAGTCCTTCCCCATAACTCACCACTTCTGTTCATTACAGACTTCACTAGCCCAGCGGGGTACAAGCCCAAGGAGGATTTGTACCATTGACCAGGATTCAGATTGGGGAAGTCAAGTGACTACAAAACATGGACGAAACAAAGGAAGAAAGAGGTTAAGTTTCTAATGTCTCCATGAGTTCCCCATGAGTGTTTGCAGAGGTTTTAGGGTCAATGCAGGTGAGCTGGGACAGGGAAGTGATAACTTAAACAGGAAAAACTGAAGACTTTCTGAGTTTTAATCAGGAAAAAAAATCCCACCAGTTCTTATTTGTGTCTCTTGTTAACCTGATCTCCACCCACTGACATGTCTAGAGGTCACTGGTTTTTTGTACTGATCCCAGCAGGCCAGATCACATACACACACTAGAAGAAAAAGATGGTGAAGGAAGAAGCCAGTCCCTCACCAGGTGAAGGCTGTGAACACACAGCCCCAGTACACTCCCAGTCAGAGCCACGTAAGCTCTGACCTACAAAAAGCTGCATGAAATAAGGTCTGAGTGCCTGAGAGCTTGCTTCATTCCCCAAGAACAACAGGGCTGGCTGGGGTTGCCCTGCCAAACCCAGCATATTGCTGGCAAAAGTCTCTGGAAGGGCCCCACTTCCTTCCCCAGTGTGAGAAACAGGTCCTGCACCACATCTGGCTTCCTGCAGGGAGCAAATCCAACCTTTCCCAGCAGGAATTCATTCAAGGCTCGAGCCTGACATGTCTTTGGGGAAACAAAGATCTGAGAAGTTTTTGCAGTAACACAAATGTGTCAAAGAGCTTTCTAACGCAGGAAAGCCAACACTTCTATTTCTGTCTTACAGCTTTAGATGGTAGCCAAGATTTTTCCTAGGCTGAGCAGGGATTTGGGATGCCTCTGCTTTGGGGGACCTCTGAAAGAAATTCAATCTTATGGAAATGAAAAGCACTCCTTCACAGGTAGGCAGCAGCATTCATCTCAATGCACCTGGGAAGGATCCCAGAAGCCAGGGTCCTTCAATTTGTATTGTGACAGAAGGCAAAACTTGATCTATAGACCTATCTCCTGATGGAATATATTCCCAGAACATTATTTCATCATTCCATCACTTTAAAGGGTTAATTTTCTAGGAAGAACACTGCTATATTCAATAGAAAAGGGCAATTACTTCACAATACTTTGCTGATGTTTTATGGTGAATATCCCCTCAGCTCAACTACTCCAGATACAAGCATAACTGCAAGGGAAATTTACTCGAATATTAATTGAGTACTTCATGAAACACACTGATGAGTTAAACATCCCTCATGTTTTTTAAACATATTTTCAGAGATGTGTAGTCTAACAGACTACAATTAGCTTAATGAGATTTAAATTGCACTAATAGACCTCATTAGGAGGAAAGAAGTTATAAAGTCTTCAGCAGTTATTCAAAGGCTCATGTCAGCACAAGGAGAAAAGGTTCCCGAGCTTCATCCATACTCAGTGAAGAGAAACAGATTCCTGTCGAGAGAAAGAGACAGGCCTAGTTCAAATGTCCTGATGCAGCCTCAGAGGATCACATCTCTTACCATCAGCTCTGAATTAAGCTTAAAAAGGCCACATTCCCCGAAAAGGAATTCGTGGTCGCCCACAACCCTCCAAATCTACTTTATATTTTAGCATCTCCACTATTATTTCAAAACGTGGTATGGAAAGAGGTGTTGTGATAAACTGGATGAAATCCATTGATATACTTATTTTTTACAGAACAGTAGTGACCAAAGCAATTAAAAAGATAACTTCCCATATTTCATAAGTAGACTGAGAGATCAAATAATGGAATGCCTGGTAAAACAAAAGATTGTCTTGAGCCAGTCTGCTGTTTGAATTTATTTGGATAAAGTATCAAGTGAATCCATTACACCCAGCCAATAGCAGAATCAATGAAAATAAGGCAGAGCAGGGACTGCAATACTGAACTCAAAGCCTTCTCCTACACTCCAAGTTATTTTAAGAAAGTAAAGATTTTTTTCTATTTTTTTTTTCTTCATTATAGTCATTATTGAACATTTCTGAAGTGAGTAGGGAATTATTTTAATGATTGAAAGGTTTGATAAAAGTTCTACAAACAAAAATTTACTGCTATGTAGGGAACAAAGCATGGCAAAGACTGTAAATAGGTGCAGTTTGGTACATAAAGTTCTAAAATCATATTATTGCATGTCTGTAAGAGCTTGAAGTTTCCTAAATATAGTTTCTTATGGCTATAAATGGCAGCTATGAAGAATTAAACATTCCCACGTTTCTTTCTCAGTGGCAGCCTTTTACTCCCTTCTAAACCTCATCCAATGACCAGGAGGTCTCTGTGAATTAAGTACCACTGTTTTAACCTCCTCTTTGGGATGCAGCACTTTTGGACCTTTTTTAGTATTTTTTTCTGAATTAAAAAAAAGGCTCTGGGGAGACCTTAGAGCATGTGCCAATACCTAAAGGGGATACAAGAGCTGGAGAGGGACTTTTGGGAAGGGCATGCAGTGACAGGATGAGGGGAAACGGCTTCAAACTCAAAGAGGACAGGATTAGATTGGAGATTAGGAAGAAATTCTTTACTGTGAGTGTGGTGAAGAATTGGAAGAAGTTGCACAGAGAGGCTGTGAATGCCCCATCTCTGTGTTCCAGGCCAGGTCAGAGGAGGCTTAGAGCAACCTGGTGTAGTGAAAGGCGTCCCTTCCCATGGCAGGGGGGTGGAACAAGAAGGTCTTTAGGGTCCCTTCCAACACAAACTGTTCTATGATTCTGTGACTCGCCAATATCCCATTAAAAAGGCTAAAATGTTAACCTTCCCTATCTAGCAGTAAGCAAATTGGTAACACTTCTTTGGTAGGGCTTAGACCTTTCTGACCCACTTTGTACTCAACTCTGATCACACGGAGGTGGCCAGGACCCTTCCTGTCCCCTCCTCTACAGGCAGTGCTGCCTCTGGACTTTCCTGTGGCCCCCTCCCAGCCGATGTCCTCTTGTGAACTCGGCACACCCGAATCCAGCACAAATGCAAATGTCTTTCTGCTGCTATTCTAGTGGCTTGCACGTTTTCTCAACCAGTCCATATTCTCATCCTTGCCTTCCAACACCAGACCTAGTTCCTAAAAACGATGAGCTTAAACAGCTTAGCTTTTGAAGGAAGCTTTCATAACCCTGAAATCTTCCTTTTTTCCTTTTTTTTTTCCTTAACAACATGCCAGTATTCTGTCTGGCTTGGTACTTAGGATCCCATTAAGAACTTTATTAGGCTTTACAACACAGTAAAAATGTTGCTACAGTAAAGATTGCCTATAGAGGAAAAAACCCAAGATTTATACCATGATCTGTTTTGTTTGGGGATTTTTGGTTATTATTTTTAGGTTTGTTTTTGTATTTTTTTTTAATTATCAGATGAAACAATCTAATTGTAAAAACAGAGAAGCTTGTTGGCACTCTCGGTATCAAAGGACATGACCCTGCCATCTGTCTGCTTAGAAAGTTCTAATTATTTCTTCAGTTTATTAGCTTATTTCTCAGACTGATAACCCCTTGCCTGTTAAATAGGACCAAAGCTGTGAGAGAAGTGTGTTCACATAAACCAAACAAACCAACTTAATCAGCCTCACAAGAATTTGTTTAAACTAACTCCAGCCTAAACCCCATTGTGTTAGAAACATGATTAGCAGCAGGCAAGATGCCACATCATCTTCAGAAAGAGTGCAAAAACCCCTTTTCATCTTCATGTTTACTTATTAACTATGTATTTTGCTGATAATCTGACAGATATGGAGTAGTCAATTGGCTATAATAAGTTATATAATTATATAATATAGTCTATAATAAGTTATAATTGGTTAATAAGTGCATTACTTTGTGTCACAGTAATATTAAAATATGTTTACTTAATTGCAGCAATATTCCATAATTAAAAAATATTGCACCATGTCTTGTCTATTACCAAGATCCTTCATTTAGTCTGAAAAGATCCCACACTAAACAAGCTAGTCCTTTGGAAAAAATGCCTGAATTCCAGACCTGTCACTTCATATTCTCTCTTATTCTGTTCCCTAATTACTCAATCTGACATTAATTAATTTATCAGACATTAGCCACATCAAGGGGGACTTTTGCCATATATTCCAAGTCATACCAATGTTAAGCCCCTGCTTTTCTTTACTTCTGAAAGATTTTTGGGTAAAATAGTAAGCTATGAACAACTTCTTGTTTCTCCCTGTAAATCCATCTCTTTCCTGAGAGTGATGCCTTTTCCTGGTCTTAAAATCAAGAGTCAAACATGGTTAGAAGGGGAAAAGGGATTTTTACCTTGTATTTATTTTAAGGATCCTTTGGTGCACACATCCAGGTCGAATGCACCTCAATGCACACTGCAATGCACACCCCCAAAAGATCTGGTATAACATTATAGGTGTTACTAATTAGCAGATCTAGCAAAGATTCCCCAATGAGAGGCTCAAGTGAGCCCCCCTCCCCAAGGAACCTTCCCCTGGATGGTTCTATCTTGGTTTACAGAATGTGTTCTGGAGAGGACCTTGGGGTCTGGGGCACACTGATCCCTAGCTACGAAGCTTCTCAAATGTTTAGTTTCCCAGCTTGACAAACAAGTCCAAGAATGTAGGCAAAAAGCACTAGGAATACAGAAGTTGTAAAAAAGGTATAACAGGGGTATAAAAGAAAAGGCAAAAAATCTTCATGGCATCAAGAGAAACAGCAATAGTTTGTTCATCTAACATTTTGCCAGTTTTAAATTACAAATCCTAACCTCCACTGAGTAAGATTAACCTTATGAAATTTCAAAACACAATCCCTTCTTCACGTATTTCCTTGCATTACGCCAAAGCTGCAACTGGAATATCAGCTTTTGGTGTCTTCTTCATAAGAAGAAAAGCTATGTGCTCCCAAGTTTCAACGCTCTTGTGGTTAAAACATTGCTATCAGTACCTATCATTTGTGTATCTTTTGCATATCACAAAGGATGGTCAGGGAGAACCCTCAACAAATAACACACAGACAACAATGCCAATGGAGACATCTCCAGGATGTGGGAAATCTGAAGTGTTCTCCTGATCCAAGGTGCAGCCAGAGATGCCCAACTGAAAGAACATGGAAGGGATTTTATCTGAAATGGTCTGTATGAGTCTAGAAAGGGTGACTTTAGAGCACAGATCTAAAGCATTGATAGGAGGTGAGGAACCTTTGCAGCACTTGCTCAATGCTTGGTAAATGTAGTGGCAATGGGACATTGCTATATATAAAAAGTCCATTAAAAGAACACAGGAAATGCAGAAATAAGTATATGGAAGACAAAATGTAACCTATGCAGGATCCAAGAAGAACCATCTGAAAAGGTCTTCCAGTTTTTAAAACAGATTTATAGAGCAGAAGAGCATTTGCAACAGATACAGAATTATCTTTTCAACTGCAGAAATGCAAGTTTTCAAACTGCTATTTCTAGCTTGAATCACAACCTTTTTATTGCCAACACTCTGAAGCTGTAAAATAAGGAGCATTTTACCCATATCAGAAGTTGCACAGGTGTGAAGAATAAAAATATACTGTCCATGTCAAGCTTGCAGTGCTACAACAGTTTAGTCAAGGGACTCCTGTATGCAGGAAAGAAAACAGCTTTGAGTCCCAACATGCATCACTTTATCTGGAAGTTTACCAAGACCTGAACCAGAAAGTAAGAAAATAGATGCAAATTGCCTCAGGAAATCAGCATTGTATTTAAAACAGGCTGTGAAGGAAGTACAAGGAAACATTGAGAAACATGAGAGATTTTGTTGGTTTTAGTGAGAACTTTGAACCTCAGCCCACCACAACAGGGATGCAGACATTAGTTAGAGAGCCACTGGAGAAGGAATTAATGCTTCCACAGTGGATGCAGTGCTTCAGAAATGCTTTATTTTCTAGTTGTTTGGAGGATGAATGGTTCTTGAACTAGATCCAGTTCCTACTGATAACTCTGAGAGGGGGAATTTTGTCTGTATAGCACCAAGCAAAAGAAGGTCCCAGAAGGAATAAACCCAACTAAGCACTGAAGAGTACAGCGATAAAAAAGCACCTGAGCACAGGCAAAACCATCCTCTGGAGAGGTTTGTTTGAACAGACATCTTCAGAAAATGATTCGAGCACAATTAAGGGTCCAGAGGGTCTTGAGAGCTCTAGAGTTTCAATTCAGTGGGTATGAAATCAGTGTTAAATGGTTGTTGCCATCTTGTTCTTTCTTTCCCAAAGGTCACAATACCAATTTCTCAGGCCATGCTTATTTTCCTCTACTGGACTAGGCCCCAGAAGACTTCTTCCTAATGCAGACTCAAGCCTGCAAAGGGTTGAATTTCAGTTTGAGAGTCAGGGTTGGCTCTGTGCCTACAGGGTCTAAGAGGAGAGGGAAAAGAAGGAGAGCTGACAGAGGTGAGGTGATCTTCGTGTGAGATGAGACCCAAGACAAGGACGTGAGACTCCAGCTGTCCAGTTTGAGAGACTCTTCGCTCATTTTCTTTTAGCACTAAGATAACTCCAGGGACATTCCAGGAGCACGAAGCCTTCTTGGCTAACCAAGATAGCAATCAAACGCAAACACTCACATGAAGGGAACGTAAGTGACAGAGCTGCTAACTGGCAGTTCCCTGTAGCCTGCTATGCTAACAGGAGTTCAGCTATTGCTATAATGAGGATAGCATTACTGACAGATCCCCCGCACGCAGGATACTGAAATCTTGACCCCTGTGAAATGGGTGGGTGTCTGTCATTAAGTTAAGTGGGGACGCAACTCAGTCAGAAGGCGCTAATGTTTCTTTTTTTATTCCCCACACACACACATGCACACGCACCCCTTCCTGCAGAAACACTCAAGTCTCAACAAAACCACCCTTTTCTGAATCAGCTACACAGAGAGTAGCGAGAGGAGGAAACGTCCTTCAGCAACCTGCTTTCTATATAGGGCTTATAGAAATGGGGCAGCCTGGTCTCCTCAGATAGCAGTGCATACCTCCCCAAGGTTTGCTGGGGGGCTTTCAGTTGGCCCAAGGAAACTCCTAAACAATCTGCAGTCTCCTCTGCCTGCTGGGGCAGGTAATGTGCAGAGAGACAAGGCAGGACTCTGGTGAGGTGGTTGACAGGACTGAGCCATTTTGCAGGAGAATAATCTTTGAGTCGGGCTCTGTTAACCCCACGGCCTGTGGTGCATCTCTGCTGGCAGCACCACTCCTTCTGCTCCTCAAACCCTGCAGAGCAGCCCAAGTGATGATAATCACACCTGACTGCCAATGGGAGACAAGCTGCAGTTCTGGACACAAAGCTAAGCCAGGGGAATGCTGAGTATCTGGAGGACTCTGGAGTTAGGTTTGTGGCCTGACACATCTCTTTGGGTGCTCCAAGTAGTGCCCAATTTTGTTGCTCTTCCCCCTCTTCTGAAGCCACCTATGCATTGGCTCTCCTTACTTAACTCTGGCTTATGCCAGGAGCTGCAGCTCCTCCCAGCAACACCTGGCATGTCCTTAGTGCCAGCACTGCTGACTCTCAGGGACCCTCTGGGCAGGAGCACAATGCAGACAGCAAAGTAAAACTCACTGCACTTGCTGAACCATGTTTTTTGCACTGCTGGCTCTGTCAGGGCCATATTAGGACCAGTTAAATAAAACACAAATGTACCTGCCCACCACGGCAGGGAAACAGGGACAAACTTCTGCTCTTTGTACCTGTGTAAGCTACTGTCTGCACTTTGCACTTCAAATATAAACCTTGCACAGAAGCAACACACAGAAAAAATGTCTGCTGTCCAGGCTGGGCTGCAATCAGCAGGTCTGAGGCATTTGAGATCTGTGGGGGATGAAAAAAAGGATATTTTTACTTCTGTCAATCCCATGCTGAGGCATACCAGAAAGGCCATTCCAGAAGTGTAGTCAAGTCAAAATGGACTATAAATTTTTTAAAAAGCTCTGGATCCAGCACTCTAAAGCAGAGCTGGAGACAGCAGTCCTCTCAAACTACTTCTCAGATGTATAAACCATCATTTATAACACAGGAAGTTCCTACAAAATAAGTATAGCATTTTTGTTTGGCAGATTCCAGAGGGAATTTATTATTGACATGGTGGTTGCTATTATGTGAACCATATAAAGTGGCTCAAATATTACACAATTCCCGCATTAAGGCAATGAGTGAACCAAAGAGCCTATTGTGAGCTCACATCAGATCCTGAGCAGCTTTCTGGTAAAACTCTAATCTTCGATTTTGAAAGCTGAATTTAAGCCCAGATCCTCTCATGCTCAGAAAAAATAATAGGTGGATCCATTTCACCCCCTCCCCAACCCTGCAAGGGACCGGTTTGCAGAGCATTGTATTCCTTCCTAAATCTGATCCTCTGCCTTTGGAGGTCAAATGGAAGTTTTGTGTTACTTACAGACTGTATCATATCAGTTCTAGTAACAGCAGATCCAGGCAGTTCAACATCTGATTTCATCACCCTGTACCTGTCCAACACTATGGCACAGACAGCACAAAACTAGAGGTTATCACCAGACGTGTCAGATAACAAGAGGGGAGGAAATTTCTCACCTACAGAATTTAAACTTATTGCATCTCTAAATGCAGCTCACAACTATATTTATAACTCACTAGGTTTCTAATAAAAAAATAAAAATAATTTTACTTTTTGCTTGCCAGAAAATCAATTTAAGAATACAGAAGCACTCACATTGTCTGCCTGTGAGTGGACCAGGATCCTGTGCTGTTCCTTCTCTGATCTCAAGGAGTTTTTTATCTTCCACAAAGCACATCTTGTAAAGGAGTTCAATCCAACTATAATAGACTGGCTTTGTTAACACAAACCAGGGATTCACAAAACCTGCCAGTTTTTCTCTAGACATGGTCCCAAAGCTTATGCTTTTGACAGCAATGTCTTCTTTAGTCCAGCAGTGATTTAATGTTCCTATTTCAAATTCAAACCTCATTCAATCTCTTTTGGAAGAAAAACATCTTTCTGTCACCATCGCCATTCTTGCCTTCATTTCCAAACAGAATTAAACTTGCACAACAGATGTCACTTGGCAGTGTGTGTACATACATAACTCCTCCAAAAGTTTTGAGCCCCTCAGTTGATTTGTCACAGGAGTACAATATCTCAAAACATGTTAAGTCCCACAGTTTTAATAATTACACATTTCAGTAACAGAGAGGAAAGATTCCAAAACAGTACTGCCTTAACATGAGCTCCCTTCTTATTAGACAGCAGGAAACTGGGAGGCACACACTGATTTTGGGGAACATCGGAAATATTTCCTAAAATATGAAAAAACTTCATCTGCTGTTTCTATAGGATGACAGGCCTGAGGGTGCAGTCATAAGGAGCAAGGGGGAAGCTATCCATCCATCCATCCATCCATCCATCCATCCATCCATCCATCCATCCATCCATCGGAAGTCAATTCCTTCCTTCCATCACTATTTGTCATCCTTACCTGTGATACTTTATCCACCCAGAAATACACAGAGTGCAATTGATAAAATCACCCTGCATCCATTTGAACCATCACTATATTTGGAGACGATCACAGCAAGAAAATTCAGCTTCTGGAAGACAGAGGTATTCTCATCACACTGTGCACATTAACCAGCTCATGTCCAGATGGGTGAAGCCCTGTCACAGGACCATTCTAAACTCCAGAGCTTCTCCACTACTAGATCACAGTCTAAATGAGGATGAAGCTGGTTCTCTGCCTGCTGTGGATCTCTGATGTTTTCTCAGTACTGATGCCACCCAGAATGCAGTAAGGTGTGCAGGCAGAGTAAACTGTGTAAGACAAAACCTGACATGAACTACGGCACAAACCCAAATCCAGAGATCTTCCTCTGTTCCACCAGTGCCCAGACTTCCTTCTGAAACCACAGGCTAGTCTGTGACTTGCAAAATGGGTGTTTAATCCTTCTGCACAAACAGGACTAATTTCACCATAAGTCAGGAAGAAGCCCATCACAAAATATCCCTTTAGCTCTATATTTGCCTTTCATTCAATTTTGAAGAAACAGGTGTAAATTTTTCTTTGGCAGGAGAGGTAAGGAAAGCAAAGGTGAGACCTCCCAGACTCCAGTTCCAATTACACAGACCTGTTTAAAGGCACTACAGATACAGAAGGAGAATGTTTTTGTTCCTACTGACACTCACACTGCATTCAACATTCTGGCTCCTGAACAGTGACTGGCATCTCTTTGCAGCCCAGAATAAAACCCCAAACTTCCTGAGGTCTGTGAGGTATTTGCTGGTAGGAAACACTAAGGAGGGGTGCTTTGCTTTAGACCACATTCTGCAGGACTACAAGAAGCACAGGGAAGACAAACACTGCTCACCACTGCTCTCAGTCCAAGAGCCAGAGGCCATCACAAGAACCTTGCTGGCATCAGGCAAGGAAATAAATGGAAACAGTTCTCAGAACAGCTCCAAATTAAGGTGTGTAATGCTCTGCCACAGGAGCTATAGACACCAGAAGGAGGCACAGAATTCAAGGAGCTGCTAGAAAATTTAATGGAAGGAAAATCCCCCATGGACTATTAAAAATGAAGACATCGTTGGTGGTTAAGGAACAAAACAACTTCCCCTTGAGCACCAGCTGCCAGAGGCAGCATGGCAAGCTAGACAGGCCTTTAGCCCAGCTCAGCCAACCTCCTCCTCTTTCCTTGGTTTTCCATTTTAAAGTTTCTGACTTCTTTCCTAGTCACATATGGAGGATGTGAGAATGAGGGCTCAGGTACCTCCCTGAGCTACTGACCAGGCACTTTCCTGAGCTACCACATCGATGACCTCAAGCCTTTGAGGGGGAAATTTAGGGTTGGGTTTAAAGGTCACCCTCCCTTATAAGGCAATCTGAAGAGATTATGTGCCCTAAGTCCTTTCCACAAGCTGTTTCCAGCCACTGATCCTGCTATTTGTTGGTAGTGTTCACAGACCACAGTGACCTCCTCTAGCATAAGCAAGTAGCTTGATGGGTGCCTTTTGTCAAAGAAAGGTATTTTGGGTCCACCTAGGCTCATAAGCTGCTTTGTAGTATTCCATCAGCAGGCTGAATAAAAATTAAAATCGGTCCTGTCTCCCACTGGATTAATTGCTACTCTGGCTGTAAGTCAGTGAAAGAACATCAGAGCTGAAACATGCAGTATTCACAGCTAAAACATGCAGGCAGGAGTGAGAAAAGGCAGTGAATTTACCCTGAAAAAAGCAAGTAAAGACCCCAGAAAGTGCCAGGACAGAGAAAAACAGGCAGCCTGGCTGCAACAGGCTGTCACTGGCACAGTCTGCTGGGACATTAAAGCCATACCTTGCCTCCTCTTGGCACAAACGCCAAGGCACAGCCAAAATGTTCACTGGAAGGCACCAGCTCCCAGAGGATGCTCTGCTACAGTCTCATTTCATGTCAGGAATGACACACTCACATGGACACACCTGTAGCAGAGTCCCTAAAGAGGTTCTTGTTACCTCACATCCAAGTTCTGTCAGGAGGCAGGATGCTTCTTTTGTAGGGCCCAGCTATGTTAACACGAGCCAAGAGGGCACTGGGATTCTCACTGTTTACATTTCAGCACGAAGCTCTGCCTTGCTTTCACTGTGATAACCTCCTGGCTTTTCAAATAAACAGTCTGCCCCTCTCAGTAGCTGGAATAAATACAAATCTAATCAGGAATAAAGGCAAACAGGGAAATAGCTGTGATTTCAGGCATTGTCTGTCATTTGGACCCAGGCACTACAATTCACCAAACTACTGCCTCTCCTCCACAGTACCAAGTTCAGCTCTCAAAAACACAACTGGAAAACAATTGCAAAGTGTAGAAATAACAGCAAATGTAGAGCTGCAAATTACCTTACTGGGCTTAAAAATACAGCACCTAAAACTCCCATTGCTGCCGAGTGTTTCCATGTCTGATCATTGGACTGAACAGACCTTGCATAAGAAGTGCCATCCTCTGGTTTCCACCTCTTGCAGATGCTCACTTCTTCCCCAGCCAGAAGACAGGATATGGGAGGGCATCTAGAGGGAAAGCACCATTCAGTAAGTTTTTGTACTCAAAGGCATGGTTTCTGTAACAGAACATCCCAGACTAAACACCAGCAGCACTGAGCTTTGTCTGTCGCCAGTCCATATTCACTGCTCTCTGCTTTCTCCTTCTGAAGATTAAATGACTAAAAAAGTGCTCTTTTGCTGTTTGTTTGATCTGGCACAAGTATTCACAACATTCCTGGGGAAAAACTCACACCAATAGTGAGGATATCTGCTACTTAGATTTCCAGACAGAAGAGAACTTCAGATGCAGGAAATGTCTTTTGTATGTAGGGCCTTTTTTCCCTCCTCTGGTACAAAAAGAGTGTTTTCAAGTCCTCTCCCTTAATATTATTATTATGTAGAGTGTTTCAGGATGGATGTGAAATAAATTATTTAATTGCACTTCTTCCAAAATGTTATATCTGGGTATCCAAAAGCTGAAGCAGTTAATAATGCTCTCAGCAGATAAATTTTTATGCTGCTATGAAATAAAAGCAAATTGATTTAGAATTAAAGTACTAGATTACATTTCTTTTTAAGTCTTAATTACAAGTTCATTGATTTTTCTATACTGCTAGAGATACATAAAATGAAATGGCTTTGTGAGCAATGAACTCCTGGTACTTGCAGCACCAATAAGAAATGCAAGTGCTATGCACGGTCCATTATGCTAAGTGGAAATTCATATATGAGGTATTTTTGACATAAAACTTTTAAAATAAATTTAAGTAAAAGGTGGGAAAGAGTACCATTATGCCTGTTTTGTGAGAAAAAAACACAACACAAAAAGTTTAGGTGCAGGTCAACTTTTCAATCTCACCAAATCTAAATCATCTCTCCTCAGTTTCAAAGGCACCCAATTTATTGCTCTCAGATTAATCAAAAGTCCTGAACTACCCAGGATTCAGGTTATGATTTCAAACCCCAGCACCTCTTCCATCCTCCACCATGCTCCCTCCCACAAAGAGAAGCCCCTAAGACCTTCCAAAGAAAAACTTTGGGCCTCTCCCACCCTTTCCCTGTGCTGCATCACCTAGTGAGGGTTACAGGAAGCAGCCACAAGAATTTACAAACTGCCTTTCTGCAGCCAGCTTAGTCCACAGAGCATCTGAGGCAGAAATGCTCTTTTTGTGCCATGTCACAGCAGTAAGTGATCCACTTCATCAAGTTTAGCATCTGTCCATGGCTGGTAATGAGCCTTCGCCCCTGCTCCCCGTGCAGTAAAGCAACATAAAGGAGTTTATGCTTGCAGACAGATTTCCTTCTCCAGTTTGCAGCACGTTTAGCAGGAGAGTTTAGATATGCATTGTACCTTTCTGCTCCATACATCAGCTGGTGACTCAGCCTGGCAGCCCCACAGAAAGCATCTGGGAGGAAGAGTTAATGCTCCAGCAGAGAGCACTGCTCAAGCTTGCAATTTACACTGTTTGTGATGAGAATTTGCCGAAGTTCTGGCTCTCAGGGATTCTCCAGGTGTACATTCACATTACACGAGTCAATATTGGCTCCTCACAGAGATGTTGTCTCACCAGCCAAAAAAAGCAGTGGCTCAGAGACTGCACTGGCTTCACTTGCTCTTTTGTACACTTTACAAGCCTAGAGATTACTTAGAACTTCAGGTTTTAAGAGCAAAACTTGCACAGTTTTACATCCAGAATTGGGATATGTTTAGGGGTGACTTAGCAAATGCTGTGGCATTTTTTTAATGACATAAGGGAATATTTATTCTCCTGCCTTGGAAGGAAGTCTCATACATAGCCTACACAGTAGGCAGTTTTAAAAAGAAAGACATTTCTTTTCAAAGAGAATCTCTTCTCATAGAATCTTAGAATCATTTGGGTAGGAAAAGAACTTTAAGATCATCAACAGCTGGCTCAGCACTGCCAAGGCCACCACTTAACCATGTCCCCAAATGCCACATCTACACTATTTTAAATACCTCCAGGAGTGGTGACTCCACCACTGCCCTGAGCAGCCTGTGGCAGTGCTTGACACTCCTCCAGTGAAGAAGTTCTTCCTAATATCCAATCTAAACCTCTTCTGGCACAAACTGAGCACTCTTCCCACAGCCTGTGGTGGTACCTGGGGTTGTTGTGACCCAAATGCAGGACCTGGCACTTGATCTTGTTGAATCTCATACAACTGGCCTCACTCCCCTGATCCAGCCTGTCGGGATCCCTTTGTAGAGCCTTTCTACCCTCCAGCAGATCAACACTCCTGCCAGCCTTGGGGATTTGTATAGAATGGAATAGAAATCTGAGTCATAAACCAAAATCCAGGGGCTACTGTTGAATAAACAAACAAAATAAGCCTCTGGGTTTATTTCCAGCTTTTTATCTTTTAACTCAAACCTAGGTGAGCTTAGAGGAGATATTTGAGCTGTTTGATATCTTAATTTATACAGAGAAGCTAATTGGCTCACACCATCCTGAAATGCTTGTGCTGTTTAAAAATAGCAAGAAGTTTCCAATTTGAGAAAACATCAAACTGAGCAGGGCACTGGTCTGCCCTCATTGATTTTGAGGAATTCACACCTTGTGGCAATAGCTCTTTTGTTGGAGCCTTTTAGTTTCTTCCTCTGGTCACAGTGCAAGTAGCATTCATTGTTGCTGTTCTAGGTTCCACAGCACTGCATGTTCCAAAATTAATTCAACCCTTGGGCCAGGGTCAGCTAAACTTTTCCCCAAATTTGCTTTCAGTCCAAACCCAGTTACAATCTGGAAAGATGGAGGAATGAGGTGAAGTCAGATGCCTCCAGCTGAAGAAAGAGAAGAGGAGGAAGCAGGCACTTTCTGATGGAGAAGTGTTTAAGAACAGACACTGGGGAGGATTTAGGAGGGCTTCAGGCAGTGAGAAGCAAGTGAAAAGGGAATAGTCCAACAGAGTATGTTTCCAAATCTTGTGCACTAGTAACTGTGCAAAGATTACGATCCCATAAATAAAAGTCACAAGTCACTCCAACACTGAAGAAAAAAAATCCAATACCAAAGAATTATGACCTAAGGAAATGTGCCCAACTCTGCAGACTGGCACAGCCAGGACAGACAGCAGGCACAGAGTCAGCAGCACTTCACAACATGAGGACATGAATCACTCAATCCACAATGGGCAGCTGAACCCTGCCAAAGCTCCTGGCAGCAGCCCAGGAATGTGGTAGTGGCCAGACACTGCACTGCTGCCAGGAGAGGTGAATACTGGGTCTGTAATACTTCCAAGAACATATCAAATTAGGCCTATCCTGACTGTCTCCTAACTGCTTTGGGAATATCAGAATTACAGACAGAATCATGTTATTTGTTTGAATACAAACTGTTGGTGTGGGTGCCAACAAGAGCGTGTTCCATGTGCAGCCATGGAGGATGTGAGCTTGGCATCTGTCCATCCCTGTTTAGCCACAGCTCGCTAGAGAGACCTCACAGCATCCACAAAGGTGGATGAGCACAGTTCCTCAACAGCTTTATTTCTGCCTCCCACATCAGCTTTTGCAAGACTCTTGCCTTCGTTTCTGATGATTCCCTGTTTGCCAGTGAGGGGAGGAAGATCATAAATCTGCTAGTTCTCATCAACACTGGCACCCCTGTGAAAGCCTCAGGTTTGGAAACCCTCCTGCCACTAGGAGATGAACCCTTCATGAAATATTAACATGTTTGCTTTTCTCATGCACAGTCCTCCCACACAAAGCAAAAGTGCCTTCACCATTCACATCCCAGTAATTTTCAAAGAACACATTCAGGGGGGAAATATACATTGAAGGGCACTACTGAGCATACATTTGGCTTCATTTTCAGAAACTCCTTTCCTGTTCCAGGTCTCATGAGTAGAAACTGATTTTGGACAGACAGAATTACATCAGTCTCACCTCCTCAAGGAGAGTTATTCTTGCAGGGAAGGAACAAATGAGTTAAGGGGAGATTCAGGGGGCATGAGCCTGACTGCTGTCACACAGGGAAAGAAGGTGTCTTCAGCCATCACTCACTGGAGACTAGGGAATCTTTTGGGACAGGTACATTCCTAGTGCTGACCAGCATCTTGCTAATCCAGCCAGGAAATGAACAGTCCCTCTCCATCACAAGTCTCTCAGATCCGTGTGGCTGCAGGTCAATTTAAATTGCCATTTATACCAGAGTAAGCATCTGAGCTCTCTTGATTTTGCCAGAGTAAGAACATAATTTAAATTTGCATTTTTCTTCTTCTGCCCATGACCAGCAGAGAAGCACAACCACCTCTGAGAGGTTGGCTGCAGCAGTGTGCTGTGCCCTCCCCAGGACAAGCAAGTGACACTGCAATGTCCACGTGCCTCAGTTTTCCACAGCACAAAAACATCCTCTCACACGAGGGCACACACAGCCCAGCTATTTATGTTTGGGTTTAGAAGTTTTAAACCTGAGCACGAAAAGTATGACCAGAAAGACACATGAAAAAACCCTAAAAAACCAGAGCTTAAAAAAATGGGAGGGATGGAGAATGCAGATAGTCTCAGAGCTGATTTGGAGGCAGAGCCTTTGGGCATAAGGTGAGGCCTGTGCTATGGCTGGGTCAACACATTTCTTGTTCCTTCAGCTGTAGCAGATAGCTGACAGCTACACCTTGGAACATATTCACTCTAGGGCACAAAAATTAAAAAAAAACCTGTCAGCTTTTGTCTAGGAAAATACAGTTGAGTAGCAATCTAGCTGATCCTTGCAAATATTCACAAGGAAGTCCATGTGTCTGTATCACTAGAAAGGTTAAGGACAATTCACTCAGGGCAAGAATCTGTCACATCAGGGCCAGCAAATTTGTCACAAAAGCAACAAGCAGTGAACAGCTTATCCACTGTTAGATCTTAGCCTCCTTTGACTGAAATATTGCTTAGATAAATAATACAGCTTGCAAAGTTTGGCTTTAACTGAGCAAAATGTAAACAGACAAAGAAAAAGTTATTTGTCCAGACTCCTTTCTCACCAGTGAAGGAAGAGAAACTTCGAAGGTTCAATGTGTCTGACTGCTTTTGGATAGCTGTCACAGTATGAAATAAATCACTTCTTAAATATATCCATTTCTCTCCATCAGCTTTGAAGGGAACCTCGACAACAAGTCAGCTTGAAGTACAGATGTCTACCAGCCGAAGCTGATGAATCCCAGCTCCAAATGTCACCCAACCCCAGGCATTTCTCTACATTACTGGAGGTGAAAGCTGCACTAATAAAGACAGGAGAGCATCCACCACACTTGCAATCTGCAGACAAAGGAAGCTTCCAGCCAACTGTAGTTGTAATTCCCAGTAGAAAAGCAGGAAAAGCAAGTCTCTTGGTTGTCATCTTGTTTCTCTGTGAAGCTTCAGCGTTTTGGTTTTGCAGACAGGATATAGGGTATAACTTCTCCTCAGCTTCAGCACTGCTGATGTTTTGTTCTCTCAACAGACATAGCTCTCTATTGCTACTTCCAGAAGAACCCCACAATTATTTTAAATATCTCTGTGGCTGCAAAATTATTGCTCATGCCAGAGAAACCCCCACGCAAGTGAGATATAGTCTGTGGCACACAAAGTGACACAGCAAAACCCACTGAGGAGCAGCTGTTTTTTAGCCTGTTGCCAAACCAAGGAAGGATGTGGAGGTAGCTGAGGGATGAGATCCTCACCCAGCTGAGTACATCGTGTGGCCCTAACCAGAAGCTCAGACCAGATCATCAAAGGCATACAAGCCTCAAAGCCACTGGCTCATGCTGCTTGCACGGCCAGCATAATTCTCACAGCCTCTGTCTTTTGTGGAAGGACTTCCTGATAATCCCAGGCACCCTACACAAATCTCTGTCTTCCTACCCTTCTCTCATTCCCTGGCGTACTTTACCCCTCACACACTTGCAGTGGAGCCCTCTGGAAGGAGGAGCTGGACCAAGTGAAGCATGCAGCTGGGAGCAGATGAAGGCATGTTTCCTATAAGGAGTCTCTCTCAGGAATCCTGACTGATTACAAGCCCAGGAGCACGAGCCCAGGTGCTCCAGCAGCTGTTTGGCAGCCTTTCCCATCAGGAGTCCACTGATTCATGGAACCGGTACAGAATGAGACAGGCACAAACATAATCAGAAAAATCTCTTGCCTACCTGACTCCACAGCAGTGAAACCTCGGGTTTTTTACTCCTCATATCGACTCCAGGTCAATTAAAATCAGGGGTGCAATAGTTGCTTTCAAATTTTTTGTTGAGGTAGATTTTGTTCCTCTATATTCCATTTTCAATGCAAAATATGAAAGCTGAAAAATTACAATAATTCCTCCAGCACTGGCCTCATCGAAAGCAAAAGGTATGCTTAAACCACTATTGATTTAATCTCTGAGGGAGCCATACATCAAAGAGAGCTGACAGTCCCCACAAACTGCCAAATTGAAATGAAAGTCAGCAAGCCACATAATCATAGAAGGACAAGGGCAATAAACTCCAGAGAAGTTCCTTAGCTGGTAACAGAGTCAAAGTATCCATAAGACATATCCCTGGAGAAAAAAAAAAAAAAAAAAGAAAACCCTGCAAAGTCCCCACTCATTAGAGAATAGAAATACTTTAACCTGAAAACTTGTGATTTTGGTTGTTTTATTGTTATAATTGCCCCAAAATAAAGCAGATATCATAGAATGGTCTGATTGGAAGGGACCATAAAGATCATCCCCATGGGCAGGGAAACCTTCCACTTGACCAGGTTTGCTCCCTGGGTTACTCCCCATCCAGCCTGGCCTTGAACACTTCCAGTGATGAGGCAGGCACAGTTTGGGATGTTGGGATCCCTCCATGTGTGGGAGATCAAAAGTTTCAATACTTCAGCAGTTTCCTTAAAAAAGTCAACACTGAAATACAGTTAATGTTCTTTAAAGAATGTGATTTATGTTCATCAAAATAGATCAATAAAAGGTTTCTCACTGAATGCAATTTAAAGACATCAGGAGGGAGGCATTCACTACCTGCAGTAGTTTAAGCACCACAGATAAGTGTATCCAGCCCTAGGGGCCTTGGGCACCATGATTCCAGCAAGATACAGCTGTACAGATTTACAGATTTCTCCAAAGCATTCACTTTTACACAAACATTTTCCAAAAGAGATGATTAGAAGAAAAATCTCACTTTGAACTGCTATTTACTATACCCACTAAATAGGCAGTGAACAGATGGTAAGTATAGGACAACAGCAACAACATTATCAGCAGCAGAAATATAGAAGAAAATACCAGCAGCACTTATACTTCAAAGCCCTGTCCAGGAACATACATAATCAATTTTTAAAATAATATATTAACCATACAGACTCACAAGTGTTCCCAACCATTTACGTGCTTCAATCCTTTGTCTGGATGATTTTTTTTTTTTTTTTAATCAAAGTTACTATTGGATCTTGGGATGTGCATTCTAATTGCTATAAATAAATCATGAATGATTGGCTCAACGTATTTTTCCATGGCAACTCCTGCGTCAGACACAGCGTTACATTTTTGAAAGAGAGCTCTGCTCTTTGAGAGAGAGACAAAGATTCGCACTTAGGATGGGCCTCAGATCAATTTTATGGTTTCTTCTTGAGCAGAACATGTGTGAGCAATGAAACACAATAGTTTTCAACTAATTGTAAATTACTTAGGCACCAAAGTCTATATAGTGCCCTGCACCAGAGCAGGGAGCTGCATGGCAACTGCCCATACAAAATGCAAGACTTCTTAATTCTACAGGCACAGATTATCTTTGACTTCCTCAAACATGAAGCATCCCACTCCAGCAAAATCCTGTTCCATTTCTGTCTCACCCCAGAGTCCTGAGGAACCTGCCTCCTGAAGATGCCAGCAAGGATGGGGAAGAAATTGCTTTCCTGAGTTCTATGGTCTGGTCAAAAGCAGGAAGGTGACATCTGTGCATAGTAGGTTAGGCCAAGAAAACCAGAAGGAGCTCTTTGCAACACAGAATTTGGCCCTGGTAAGAAAACCTTAGATACGAGTATATTTCCTCTACCTCCAAAAAGAGGGACAGTTCTACATCGCTTAAAGCCACTCATCTGCATTAGAGAGGAACATTCCCAAAGTGCATATTTCCATCTATTTTCTGAAAGAGACACATGTAATATTTAGTAATTTACAGAACTAAAATCAGTTTTTCGCTTATGAGGTAAGATTTTTACACCAGTTTAGAAGTTTCAGTATCTGAAGCCAAGAAACCTTCTACTATTAACTAAGAGAAATCCACTTTAAAGACTCAGTTGTTTAAACTTGCAAAAGCCTCCCAAAGTCCCATTTATAGCATCAAGCAAGTTCTGTAGCTCAGATGATACAATTCAGATGCACTTCCTGAGAGAAAAAGTTGAACAATTTTAAGTTCAAAACTTTCCAAAAGCAATTGCAGTTCCAGGGCAGGATGAAGCCTTCAAAGAAGAGCTGTCCTCATCAGACTGTATCTGACCAGATGTTCACGAACATACCTGGTTCCAGACACCCTTCCACTTGTTAAGCTTCACCAGAGCCTGCCATGCACCTGAGATTTCATCCTGAATGAAAACCAAGCCATGGTTTGGCCTCAGTTTCAACTTATGCAGATTCAGATGCAGACACCTTGGAGCATCTCTAGAGGCTTACATTAAACAGAATCCACAGAAACCTGTTTAGAAAATTAATTGGAAAAACTCTCTCAATCAAGAAGATCAAGCTCTTCCTATTTCATGGTTTTCACACCGCTTGCCTCTGAACAAAGGTTTTGCCATCAGTTATTCTACATTTTCTAACAGATGTATATTTATAAGAAGCGTATATTTATGACATCCACTGCCCACATTACCCAGTTTAATTTCAATTTATTCAGAGGAATTTGTTTTTATATTAAGTAACCTGCAGGAGATGACACACCCTTTGTTAAACAGCCGTCTGAGGAGTAAAATTTACAATGATATGCAAACAAGCTCATTTATTTCCAGTTCATGGAGAGCATCAGGAGCACAGAGTGAATTATCCATGCTGGTAAAAATTCTGCCTTAAATTTTTCCTAGGAGGAAGCTGAGTTTTTACATAGATCAGCTTCTCTTCTTGTCTGATTTCCAGGGAAGATGTTGACCTGGTTTTAAATATTTTAATCAACACTTTAGTTTTAGATTTTTTCACTTGTTCAGTGAAGAAATCTGCACTTTCCATGCACATCTGTTTTCAAAAAGAAAAAACCAGGATAAATATATACCTCCGAAAATCTGCACTGGACAGCATGTTCCTTGGTGTTATCAGAGAAAAAAAGGAAAGGATTTCATTTGACAGGAGAGATTTTTCATTATAATCAGCTACGTGATTCCAAGTAGAACTGAAACGTTGCAATCTCTCAACCTTCACTCGAAACCAAGACAAGCTAACCATGAGGTTCCAGAGACAGGCAAACGTGAGATTTTTGCATGAGTTATGTAAAGTCTCTTGATAATTACAAATGATTGTTAACAGCAACAAAGCTATCTCAGTAATAACAATCTGGCTGGTGTTAATTATTACCACTCTCCTGCTAAGGTACCTTATTGTCTCAGAGCTTCTAGACATAAGGCCAAATGAGAGTGGCTCACACTTCATCACGCCAGTAAATCAAAATCACTTTAATTATTCTCCAGTGAAACTCCAAAGGCTTCAAGTCAGCATGGCACAAGCCATATGTTTCTTTCTGTTTGGGCAATGCTGCTAATTAGCAAAGTTGGGAAAATCTTATTTCAAAGTGATAAAGCACAAACCTCAGCATATGTTTACTTGAGAAGAAGGAGATTTAATCACAATGAGCGCATTTGCTGCTGGGTTAACAAGGAGGCTTTGAGGTGAGGCTTTGGAAGAACTTGGCTACATCCTCAGCTGGTGCAGGTCAGTGCTGCTTCACAAAACAGCTCTGCTGGATGAGGCCACTCCAGCTGGCTGTGCTGCTCATCATTAGGTGCTTACAACCATGTAAAAACTCGCTCACATGGGACAACAGAGAGGAAGGGTTTGTGAGAGGAATAGTGTCCCCTTCCAAGGTCTGAGGATGACTGCAGTCTTAGACCTGGAGGCTCCCTTCTCCTGAAGGCAAAACGAGATGTTTTACAAACTGGAAGATTCCTGTCACAGGCACTAGTGAAGGAGCCATCCTCCATAGCAAACGTGAGGACAAAATTTGTTGTCAGCCAGCTGACTGGGGATGGCTGCAAAAGGGCCAAAGAGCAAAGTGTTGACACCAAATCTTCTCATTTCATACTGGTTCAAAAAGCACTGAACCTTCCTGGGTACACTTATCTTGTGATTACTGCAACTTTAACCAACAAGGAAATAAATCTATTTCGAACTGGATTATGTTTGGATTTTTCAACCAGTTGCAACACATTGAACAAACTCAAGAAATTCAGTTTCAAGGTTGTGCTTATGGAGCACTAAGAGAGTAGCTGAACCTCACTGAAGTCTTGAAGCTGAACATGCATACTGCAACCCAGAGTCAACAGAACAGCATTCCCTCACACTACTGTGCAAAGCAAGGGAAAAGAAAGTAGGACAACACACCAGCAGTGGAGATACCTGACACTCTCTTGCCTGGTTTATTTTCTTAATCCCAGCCTCATCCCTCACTTACCACAGAAGAGTCTTTGAAAATCCATTTCCTTTGGTCCTTCATAAGAATAAAACCAGAGCAGATTAAATAAATGATGGTGAAAATAAATAAATAATAATAGATGATCTTTGCTAATAGCACTGTTGCTTCAGCAGCTTGAGAAAGAATGGTACTGATGATGGCTGTCATCAGGAACACAGAGTGATTGCCTTAATTTCTTATCTTTGCAGTCAATTCCACTGTGAATGCATCCAGATATATACAATTTCCCACACAGATGCTATTTCTCTGCCTTAAGCTCCCTCCAACATCTCCCTGTGTGTAATTGTTCACCTGCAATCTTTCTTGAGATTTTTCCAAATGCATATCTCATGTCCCACATCTTCCCCAGAATTTGGCTGCAAATGCCACATTTTTATCAAGCTTCACTTATTTATAAGTAGAATGGAAGGAAAAATTGACTTCAGCGTAAGAAAAAGAGGAAATCCTTCAGTTGTTTCAAGGCACTAATTACAAGCTAGAATGCAATTTTAAGAAAAAAATATACCTGCATTTAGAGCTTAGCAGGTCTAAATTATGCAGTTATGAATATTATGTTAGCCTAATTAATAACTTACTCTTAAGAGCACACTGAAATTATGTACTGGTGTCTAGTGGATATTGTACATAGGCACCCTCTTACTCAAAAGGATTTTGATGCATTTAAAATTGAAATGCTTTAAATCTGGAAAATGCTGTACTATCTGACAAGCCTAAGAAGGACTTGAAATAGAATAAAATCTCAGCTGCCACTGTTGGGGGAAGTAAAAATGCATTTGAAAGGCTGGGTTTCCATACACATTTTACCTTTGCTTTGTTATCATGGAATAACCTGGTTTCTATCAGCATTCAGAGGGCATTTCTCTAACCTAAATTCTTGAGGTATAACACAATTTAACTGTGATACCAAATACTGTGAAAGAGAAATAAACCAAGGAGAAGTTGTCACTGCCACAATTGCCTGGTCATGACCAGACTTCTAGGTGTTTCCACACTTAAAATAGCAGGTGACTTCAAGGAAGACTCCAGTTCCTCACCATAAAAATGTTCAGAAACACAAACATCTTGTTCAATTATTAACAAGATTTACAGACAGGTATTTCTCAAAGGTGCACAGAGATAGGACAAGAAAAAAAGGACAGTATTGTAATTCCAGCTAGAGACTGGGGCCATAAACCACAACCACCTCCTCCCACAAAAAAAAACCAACAAAAAACCCCAAACAAACAAACAAAAAAACACACACAAAAAAAGAAATTATAAAAAAAAAAATAAAGAAGAGCATCTTTCCTCCATGAGTTGAGTGAAACTCTGAAATGAGCTACCCCAAGCTGAAGTCTCCATACTTGGAGATGAATGGAACTGTATTTGACAAGGTCCTGAGCAACCCAAAGTAACCTATCCTTGATTAGAGGAGGGAGTTGGTCTTCCAGAGGCCCTTTCAATAATAAATCACAAATCACCTCATGAAATATTTAATGAGGAACCAAGTTCTGGTGACCATTAAAATCTGGTCTAAGGTTCTTTTTAAATCCACCCCTCACCCCCCAAATAAAGTTTGGTACAGTAAAACAACAAAACACTCATGGAGGAATTCAAAGTTCATGGAGGACACACCCTCCTTTCAGACACCTTTGGAGAAGACATAGTCACAAGCTTGTTGATCAAAACTAAGACTGAAGCACCCCCAACGAAATCATATTGTGGCAAACACCAAAATCAAAGAGGAAACAGAAGAAAGAAAACTCACAAAGGAAAAGAGAGAAGGATACAAGATTCTTCAGAGGAATCCGAAGTATAACTGTGCCTTGTTAGTGCCAATGATTGTTGAAGACATGATGTAAAGCCCTTGTAGTTTGGTGGCAGATATTCAGCATCATATAAAAGCATTTTCCATGCACTTAGATGATGGCATGATGTGAACATACAATCATTTTCCCAGGGTCCTTGCAGTCTACTCCAAATAAGTGAGACAAAAAAAATCAGGATTTCCCTGTCGCTTTGTTTCAAAGACTCTTCAGCAAGTATGGTTGTAACAAACACATTTCAATCTGTATTTAAATATGCAGTAACCAATCCACATACCACCCCTTCTCACCAGTTTTTCTAGAGATTTTATGGACTTCATGTAAAATTTTCTCTTTTCCTCCCTCCTTTAAGTCACTTTTATGTCTCTGACCAATCTTCATGTAACCCTCCCAGTGCCTTTATGAGCCTTGCTTTCTTTCATAGTTTGCATGCATAATTTCTTTATTAGACAGAGTCATTCCAGCCCCTCTAAATATTTATTTCCAGAAAGAACAGGTTCTGCTGAGCCATTAGCAGCTGCAGTCTTACCTTCCTGCTGACCTCCCCGCCTCCACCATGACCCTGCAGTAGCTTCATCCAATTATATATGCCCATCAATTCCCTCATTCTGGGGAAATTGGGTTTATTTAAATTCAGAAGCCTAGCTCTTGCCTTCACCTCCACAGCTTAATATACAAGGTCAAAACTAACAGTTATGTGATTTTTGTTCCCAAAAGTCTATGGCCTTTGCTGCTTCTTTTCCCTACTACCTGCTATCTCCAGGATTGCCTCATAACCATTTGTTTGTTTTGCAACTTCCATTCAGATTCTAGAATCCCCAGTTTACCAAAATCCTCGATTTTCTAACCAGTTATAACCTGATAAAGCAAAGTACTGTTTCTCTCAATTTATTCACTGCTTCGAGAAAAAATATGTATTTAAATACTTTGCTCAGAAAGGGTGTATTTCAGGGTAAGTAAAATTCTCTCTTTGAAGCTATGATAATTCACTAATGAATTGTACAGACTCATTCAGATCAAGACAAAGAGCACAAAAAGATGCTGCTCTTCCAAGTGCATCAGTCTCCCTGCAGGTAAACAAGCTGCAGTGGTAACCACAGGTGGAACCTGTTGTTATTGTAGCTCAGCTTCCCACACAAGCCTGAGCCAAGCAGGGAGGGATGAGTGCAGTGCTCTGGTGGCAGCTATTTTTGTGCCTTGACATATTTCCTGTGATACACAGAGAAATTGGTAAAGTGCTGTTCCAAATTTTCCTCAAACAATATTTTCATGTATGCGCACGAAATGGTTTGCGAGAAAAATAATCATCAGCTGGCAGCCAGACAATTCTGCAGGTAATGGGCTCTGAAGATGATACCTTCAGACTCTGAGCTGCCACAGTCATTGCTGCAAGGTCAGCATTTAAACAGTTAAAACAATACTAATTAAAACTGGGTTTTTTTCACTTTGATAATAATTAACTATCGTAATATTGTTGCTTAGCTGCCACGCTCAGAGACCACCTGATTTATCGCTTTGCCAGCAAAGTTTTGTTCTTAACAGAGTGCTCTTCAATTCTTTGGAAAGTCCCAGATTTATACATTGTAAGAAGTCACACAGCCTGGCCTGGCATGGCAGGATGACTGTCTTCTGTTCCCAGCTCTCTTCTTGATCTCCTCTGTGACTCCAGACAAGTTGCTTCACTCTGCACTGGTTCTGTCTGCTCTATTTGTAATCAGGGCATAGACCATGTCCCTGGGAGGTGTCTGTGAGTGCCTACCACAAACAAGGCTGTAAGTCTTAGGATCCATAAAAGTAGGTGACAAAATGGTGCGACATCTCAAATGAAGTGTCATATACCACTGTTTTGTAGACTATAAAAACTTCCTCCACTTAGTGTAAGGGAAAATAATGGCAATAAATGTAAGTCTTACAGAAAAAAATAGGGTAAAGCTTTCTCCTGGAGAATTAGCACTAACACATTTTAAATGTGCACTAGATGTTACATTTAAAATACAAATTTAAAAAATGTGTAAGTAATGCACCTATAAATCATCTTACACATATGAACAAGATGAATATGTATTTGTTTTCAGCAAGGAAGACTATTATTCCAGTTCTGAACAAACCACAACACATTTAGTGTGGGAATCAGACCCAAACTTAAGAAAACAATGTGTGTTGATTCTCAGTCTCCATAAACAAGACAACTGAATACCAACTTCAGCATTTCACAGCAAAGAAAAGGGGTAAATTCATTTTTGTATAGAAAGAGAAAATCTGAAGAGCTTTAACATTTTTGACAATTACATTCACTCTGCAATATCTACATCAATCACCACCCACGCATGCTTTGAAGACTGAAAGTAGATAGTAAGTCTAGCAGAACTTCGTGGTGGGAGTTGTGAGGCTTTTTTAATCAAACCTTGAAAGTAGGCTTGTAAAAAGTAGCTTTAAAAACCTGGTTAAATCCCAAGGATATTAAAATTTTGGACTGACTACTCATTTCCCAAGCTTTAAACCAGTGGATTCACCATTTTAGGTAATTCTTAATGAAGAGAGGATTATTTAATTTTATTTTTTTAAAACAATGGTTTACCTTAGTTCATGTAAGTGTTTTGATTGGGAAACATTATTAACTTTATTGAGGAGGAGGTCAGAATAAATGGCCAGTAATTCTCCTTCTGGTCCTGCAGATTTACAAATCCACCACTGAAATCAAAGCAGGGAGATAAGATGAAAAACATTTCTCATTACAGCTTGGATAGACCCTGAGATAAAGCAAAGGTTGGCCTTTCAGCCTGCCCTAAACTTGTAACCACACGGGTGATACTTCATAGCATTTCACCCATATGACAACCTCAAGGCTTTTGATTGTTCCAACACAGCTTCCAGAAAAACTCCCAGTCCTGATGCTTCAGCTTCAAATGATAGAGAGCTCAACATATGCAGTCACTGGTTCTGCTCATTTGCACCTGAATAGAAAGAAGCCATATGAGAAATTAATCCTCTAAGTCCTTCCAGTAGAGCTAGGGAAAAAGAAAACAAAACAGAAGAATACTGCAGGGGCTTAATTTTTATTGATCTGAATTTTAAAGCAGGATGAGAATCAGTTCTTTTTCTGTATGGGCCAGTGCACTAATCCCAGATGCAAAAGCTTATATGGCTAAAAAAGCTTAGCTCAAACTAAACTGTCACCACACACTTACCCTTGGGACAGGCTAAAATTCAAGGCTCTTTTGTACCTGAGCACCCAAGCCTGTAAAACAGAGCTTTTAGCAATCAACCCAATGGCCACCTGGTCAAAATTTTCATTTCTCGGTTACATATTTCCTTCTCAGAGCAGCCCTGCAAGAAGCCTTTACTCTGGGCTCTGACTTTCGCAGCTAAGGAAGGAAACCAGTTCCCTTGTGCAGGAGTCCAAGACAGTAAATTCACCCATATTAATGTAACTTGGCTCCAGGACTGCTACAGACCATGGCAAAAGCTCACAGCTGCTGGCTCCTTATGGAGCTCTTCTGCCTGGGGACACCTCTAAAGAAGATTCTCCACATTCACCATCAGTGCCAAAGAGAAAATAACTCTAATCCCCAGAAATGGTGGGTTGGGAGGCCACAAATTGGGCCCTCTCCTCTATCTTGAAGCAGCTCTGCAACAGCAACATGTCCCTGCAGCCCCTCAGCCCTGGACCTGTGGCTGTCAGGAGCACTGGAAGGTTGGTCTGCAGATTCACCAGGAGGGGCTCTCAGGGCTGATGTGGTCACTGCCAGCCTTCTCCCCAGCTCATAGCTGACATGGAGGATTCAAGAGGAGGTCCTCTGCCCACACTGCACTGAGGGTTACCAGCCTGGGGCTTGAGCATGTGGTGGCACCACATCATCATCACGATCATCATCATCATCATCATCATTATTATTATTATTATTATTATTATTATTATTATTATTATTATTATTATTATTATTATTGTTGTTGTTGTTGTTGTTGTTGTTATTATTATTATTATTATTTCTGGTTGTAGATGTGATTCAAAGGCCAGAAGCTTTTTTTATAAAAGACCTGCTAGAGTGGTACTCAGTGGCAGCAAGTGTCAAGACACACGGCTTGGTACAATAGCTGTGACCAGACAAAGACTGAAGGAAGGAAAATCCTACAGAACATAGGTGTGACCTCTCTAAGGTGCTCTGAATATCCTGAACTTCCCAGGGGAAGCACCTAGGAGGGTATGCCAAAGGATTCATGACAGAGATAGCCCAAGATCTTTGTTTTAGGACACAGACGGGCCCTTTTGACAGAGCAGCATGAACACACCCAGCAAGTGTACAGCAACTTGCTTGTGCTACGTGTTACTGCTGCTTTCTCAGAGCTTTTAAAAGCACAGAGCTCTGTGAAGCATGTTGGAACTCTTCCTAGCAGTAACTCCTCCTCCTAGCATGAAGCAGTGGCAGATACTCACTGCACTATTGTCTCCTCCTTCCTGACAGCTTCTTTGGCCCCACCCAGGTGGAGGTGACTGCTCCAAGGGATGTCACTGTCACGCTGCCCTCCAAGCAGTTTCTCTTCCCACCACAGGCCCAGCAGGGAATTTAGCTTAGATTTAACAATTGCCTGGAGTTTTAGATTCTGTTTGCAGTTTTGGTTTTGTTGGTGTTGACAATTCAAGGTGCATATATACATACACAAAAATACTGGCAGGGTATTGTCATAATAATCTTGAGGGAAATAATGCCTGAGAAACTGGAAGGTATTCTTCCTACACTTCCACATGCTCTGCTTTTACAAGGCAAAGGAGGAAAGGAGCAAGTAAAATACCAGTCACATCCTCTAGATAATCTATTACTAGATTTTCTAGAAGTCACAGAGCAAACTGAATAAAATGTCTTGTTATAAACTCTTTTTTTTTGAGAGCTTTATCATAATGAACTTCAAATAGCCCTTCCTATTGTTGAATTTACCCATGTTTTTGAACAAATTAAATTCATTCAAGGTGATGAGGTATTGCTTAGTTTTTACTTCTTTATGTCCCACAGAAAGTGTGAGAGTATATTCCAGCCTGCTGCAGGCTGTGCATAGCAGTATAATGTTGTTTTCCCTTCCTAATCTCCAATGTATTTCTCTGAAACTGCAGATGCAATGAATGATCAAGCTTTGTGTTTGTTTGCAGGGGATAACAAAAAAAATTTCAAGCACCAGTAACTTCCTGGTGCTTTCCTTTTATTTTCAGTGTTTCTGGATTATACAGTTTCAGTCTACCTCATTGATTTAGGATGGAATTAACAGGTAACATTTCTAGTCCAACATCATTTCCTTATCCAAAATATGCAGGGCTGTTGGAAGCAGGAGCAAGCAAGACAAACTGCTTCTCATCTCTGCTATTAGGATGTGAAGCAATGACTCCACTCTGATACCTCTCCCTCCTAAAAAGTTTTCGTAAGGAATGGCTCCATTTCCAGCTCTGAGCCAGGCAGCTCACAGATGAGCTTCAAGACACTAATAAAAATAATCAACAACCTTCTGGTGCTTGCATCACACCCAGTAATGATGTTCAGAGAACCAAGATGAAATACTAGTAACATGTTCAGTGGAGTTTTGACTCAGTGGAGAGAAGAGGAGCAGTGGGGTGAGGAAATCATACCAAAGAACATTAAAAAGAGAAGAAAGTGAATTTGTTTTTAAAACCTTAATCTAACAGAATATTTCAAAATGGAAGACACTTTTTATAGCAGTCATACTGCTAGAGGAGAGCTTGCACACCACACTAAAACTTCAACAGGTATTAAAAGCTGTGAAATTTATCTGCTGCAGAACAGAAGGACAAAGACAAGGTCATTCACTGTGTGCAAGTGGAAGAACAAGGCTCCAATCCCCAATCCCCAAACAAATCGGGATAGAAAATAATCTCCTTGGCAAAGCTTTGCAGTATTTGAGCATCAGGAGAAAGTCAGAAGCATTATTATTGACTAACCAAGCTGACATTTGGCCACTGTTTAATTCTTACAGTTCCTTTGAGATGAAAAGATACCACTTCCATCTCCAAGTGGTGGTTTGTCACAGTCAATAGAACATAGAATATCAACTTTTTTTTCTTAGTGGGTTGAGGAAGAGAGGACTATCCTGAAAACTTCTCACTTGCCTGTTGTCCTTTATCTTGCTTGACTGGTTGATTTTTCAGCAGCACTTGAGGTCTAATTCTCCTAATTAACCCCATTCTCATCTGTTTTCAGTCTTTCCCATGGGGAGGTTGGTGCAGAGAAGGTATCCCAGAAAGATGTGTGTGTTGGGTACTACCACCAAGTGGATCAAGCCACAGCATCCACAAGAAAGGGACTGATTAGATGGATGGAAAACCCCTTCCTGGGGAAAAGAGCCTGCGTGGCAGAGTGGTACTGTGGCAGAGTGCGTGGAGCAGGAGGCTGCAATGGTGGCTGAATGCAGCTTGGAAGGTGATACACCCAAGCCCTGGAAAGGGCTCAAGTCAGCTCAGCTCTTCTGATCTGGAATAAAATCATTCAACACGTCCCAGGCTCATGGCAGAAGCTGCTGAGAGAACAGCAGGTAAGTGTGAACCCCGTACAGAACAGTAGCATAGATCACCTGGCACCTAATAATTGTGGCATGTCTTTGTTGACATGATCAATGTCCAAAGACTACAGAATCTAAATAGTCATATCTGTTTTCTGAGAAAGCTCCAGCTGGGCAGCAATTCCACTATCAGTATTTTATTGGCAGAGCTGCAGCAGCACTTTATGATGTTCAGCCACAGATGACAAACTACATCCCAGTAGATATTTCATAGTAAATCACTCCAGTCATTCTCCACCCCCCACCTCTTCTTGTTTGCCAGCTACCTACAAGCAGAGTACAGGATTTTTTTCTTAGCTGTTTGCTAAGAGTTCCATGCACAATCTTTGATCTGTGGATTGCTGCACATATTTGAAATTCAGCATTTGATCTGCATCAATTGCTGACAGGGGAATTTCAGCCACAGGACTAAAAATGCAACTCTCAGGATCAGATTTATGGTGCAAATATTGAAATACACATTTAAGAAACAGTACTAACTTTGGAAATTAATGGCATAAAAGTCCCTAGGTTTACTTCACAGACTCAGTTATCATCAACATATGTGGGAGAATTCATTCCAGTTCTCATCTTTTTATTCATTAGCTTGCTGCTCCACCTAGTATTTTCCTGGTTTTGAAATTAAGAAAATGGAAAACATTGGTCAATTTTCTTACAATTTAAGACTTCATGCCTCCATGGCATGTTCTCTTTTCTTAAAAAAACCCTTTATTCTCTGCACTGGACAGACTCCCTTCAGGCCATTGTTTCCCAAAGGAACACCAAGGGTACTGGTCTGATGCTTGGGACCATCCTGTCCATGTGGCAACTCAGGCAGAGAGGACACGTACATGACCCCAGCCCTGTCCCCTCTGGTTCTCTGCACTCACTGGACAGCAGTCCCTGCTCTGTCAGGCTCTGCACCTTTCAGGAAAACTGAATTTACACCCACACACTTCCCCTATGACTTCCTTTAGACATTATTAAAAACCTTCATTTCCTGATGATTCACCAACACCTGGGAGCAAGTTCTGCTTTTTGTTCCTCTCCGACTCCAATCTTTGCTTCCCCTTAGCAACCGAGTGGCAAAGCCTTCAAGATTTAAAAGAAACAGGAATGAGTGTGTAAGTGTATGCTCGCTTCCTTGGAGTGCATGAAAGGCTAATTATAGAAATTAAATGCTAATTCCTCAAGATTAATATAGGCAAGTGAAAGGCTTTTGCATTATTTGCCTAAGAGGCTACTTGAAAAGCTTTAGTCCTTTTGCTCCTCACCTGTAATTTCTACCCTTCCTGCCCATGCTGGGTTACACTGGGTCAGGTTTTTAATTGGTGCTCGTTAGCCAAGCTGTGGATGCTCCTCTCTGGCCAGCCCCTGTGCCCACAGGCAAGTGCTGCCTGCATCTCTGTAGTGGGAGAGGAAAGCAGAGCCCCCTCCCAGCAACAGCAGCACTTTGATCTCTGTCACCAGCGCCTATCCTGACACCCTGTGGAGAACTGTAAAGGGGAACAAAATAGACACAACAGAAACATTTTTGCAGTCCAGCTCCTCCGTGTGCCAATAAGACGCAAAAATGCGAACACATGCATCCCCAAAATCTGCATTGTTTTGAGCTTTTTAATGGACTTCTGCAATTTAATGTTGTGTTCGACCATGCTCAGAATGCTCTGGTTCAACATATCCCATAAGCTGTCCCTTAAAGCACAGCAAATACCACCTTGAATTGAGGGCCTAATATATATTTATACACAACCTGGTCTAGTGGAAGGTGTCCCTGCCCAAGACAGAAGAGTTGGAGCTAAGTGGTCTTTGAGGTGCCTTTCAACTCAAACCATTCCATCATTCTATGATACGTATTTTACTACATTTTTTATTATACATCTGTTTTTATCTCTAAAAGATATCTCCAACACCACAGAGGGCCTTGGCATATCATACTCTGAATATATGTGAGTGAACATAACTTACATTGCAAGAAAAATATAATTGAAAAGTTATTCTTTCCCTTTGATTCTCTAAGCAGCTTTTGGCAAAACAGCATCTCATTGCAACCTGCCATCCAATCATGCTGACCAGGGCTCTTTAACTGGGGTGGTGACCCTACCAAAAAGCAGCAAACCCTCCTCACAGCACATGCTCTCTCTTAAGCAATAATGGAGAGACCCCAAACACATCAGGGCCTCACTCCATCAAGTCCCAATGGGAAAAGAAGAAGTGGGATGAATGGATGCTGCACTGTTTCTAAAGCACCTCAGTTTTCGATGCACCAAGCAGAAAGGTCAGAATTAGGTTTATGTTGATGGTTCTTGGCCTGTAAGAGCTACACAACTACTCCCAGGAACTTCATCAGAGAAAGAATAACAAAACTGCCCCTATTGCAGAGTTATAATAAGGCGAGGAAAGAGAAGGAATTAATTTGATATACCTACATGCACACATTAATTAAAGATAGCAAGAATAATTATACACTTGGGAAAGGCAAAGACAGGTCCTCAGAATATCAAGAGGTCTATAAAAATTCTGGTGAAAGGCACCAAAACCTAAATAAAAAGGGGTGCAATTATTCTCTACCACCCACCTCTGCTGGGAGTGGGAGGGGACAAGAATCACAGCAAGAGAAAGTAAATGTCACAGATGGGTAATAGGGACAACAACTGGAAGACACTCTGCAAGGTCTCTGCAACAGAGAACGTCTGAACTGAGACGATCCAGCAGCAGGATTTACTTGAAGGACTCAGACAAAGTTAAAGGACCTTTCACAACTCTCCCTCAGTGGTGGGAAGGGAACAGGCAACTTTTCAAATGGAAAGGATTAAGGTGAGCAAAAACTGAAAAGGGGTTTTAGCAGGCTGATGATGTTTTCCTTTCACCTCTTTCAAGATTAGGACATAAAAATAAAGCGAAACTTCTACATTCCTACCTTGTTAAAAAGCTCAGTTCCTCTTCCCTGCAACATTTCTGCTGCAGACATCGTGTTTGGATTAAACAGAAGAATACATACATAGTAAGAAGACTGCATGCAAACATCATGTGCCTCCATAATAAATGCATGAATCTAAGTAGATCCTAGCTGATAAACTACACAGCAAAAATCGGTTTATTGAGCTGATATCCTACACACGCCTTTCTACAATAATTGTCCAGGAACTGCAGCTGACTCCATAGGGATGATGAAGAAGCTGACATCATTAAGAAAGGAGAAGGAAGAGGCTTATAAGACATCCTTTGAGCACCAGCTACAGAAACTTTGCAGCAGTGATTTTAAACTCAACCGGATGCTGGTATTGGGTAATTAACACAATGACAACATACACTGGTGTAAAAGTGGAACCCCCTCATCTGATGCACACATCACATAGCTGCTCAAAATGCTTCAGAGAGCACAGAGAGGTGACACAGCTCAAATGAGAGTCTCAGGGACTCCTGTTGTTGCAGAACAGACATTGTAGTACAGAAGTTTAAAAGCGCAATGAGCAATTTAGGCTGTTGCTAAAATGTACATCCACTCTTACACGCTTCCAGCTCTGGCATAAGCAAAAGGCAACCAACACTTAGGATATGAACCTGGGATGTCCCTAGGCTCTAATCAAATTTCAGAATCTTAATTACATTAATTCTTGGTGTCAGATCCATGTACAAAGATTTCATATATATATATATATATATATATATATATATATGTATGTATGTATGTATGTATATATATAAATATATCTGATACTGTCCCACATGACATCCTTGTCTCCGAATTGAAGAGACATGGATTTGATGGATGGACTACTGGTGGATAAAGACCTGGCTGAGACACTCTGGTGTCCCCAACATGAAAAAGACATGGAACTGTTGGAGAAGGTCCAGAGGAGGCCATGAATTTGATAAGACAACTGGAGCACCTCCCCTACGAAGGCTCTCCCTGAGAAAGTTGGAGCTGTTCATCCTGGAGAAGAGAAGGTTGTGTGGAGACCTGACAGCACCTTCTAGTATCTGAGGGGGCTACAGGGAAGCCAGGGAGGGACTCTTTGTCAGGAACTTTAGTGATAGGATAAGGAGTATTGAGCACAAATTGAAAGAGGAGAAATTCGGGTTAGGTATTAGGAAGAAATTTTTTACTGTGAGGGTGCTGAGGCCCTGGCACAGGTTGCCCAGAGAAGCTGTGGCTGCCACATCCCTAGAATTGTTCAAGTCCAGGCTGGATGGGGCTCTGAGCAACCTGGTCTGGTGGAAGGTGTCCCTGCTATGGCAGGGGTGTAGAGACTAGATGGTCTTTAAGGTCCATTCCCACCCTTTAAGATTCTATGATTGCCTGTCTCTCTTTCTCTCTTTTTCTCTGCCATTTAAATCTAGCTGAAATACCAGAATATAGTTTATAAATCACATTTAATATAGTTTATAAATTACAGTTTAGCTGGAGAACATCCTAAACCAAGCCTCACTTCCCCAAAAGTTGCAGGGAAAGTCTGAATCCAGAATGAAAACTGTAGATCCAGCAACAAAACAGCCTCAGTATACATTTCTGCTGTTATCTAATCTCTAGGTAGTAACCAAGAGAGTTTCACTGCAGCCTTTGGATTATGCTAGCAAGAGCAGAGAAAAAAATCCATTGGTGAAGGGTCCTTGGTGGAACAGGTACAGATCAGCTGGAGGATTGTGAATAACCTCTTGTTCAAGAGGGTCCTGGGCTAAGCCAGCACACCACTAATGATTCCCTCACGTTCCAACACTATTTCAAAACAAAGGGCAGAATATGACACTGGGGTCTGGTTGCTCAGAGATTACAAAAGACAGAGTTCTGGAAAGGGTTTTTGCCAGATTACTGAGTAGCTTTGCTTTAGATAGTAACTTAGAATCCTTTTTGGCAGCAATTATACAGCATAACGTACAGATGAGATGTGGCACACATTCCACCATATGGGCTAGAAAAAAGCAGATGTCTGGGGAATATCTTCAACTAAAAATATTGTGTCTTATCTGGCTAAGAGAATTGTAAATATTTTAAATGATACTCAGAATATTTAATTGCACTCTTTGAAATACTGGAATTTACATGCAAAATAAACTGGCGATTAGATACAGCACCTTGAAAACGTACTTTTCTGTGATTGCATTACAATAAGGATACATTCAATGTGTGGGGAAAAAAAAAAAAAGAACTGAGATCTGGAAAATCTTCCAGTAAGAACAGAGGTGAAGGGAAATTCCAACTTCATCCAAGATAGATTTTGGTTGCCTTCTGGGAGACAATAAGAAAGACCTGATGAACCAGGAGACCTCTTCCGAGGCTTCAGAAATGTCTGAGCTAAAATTAATTTTTCTTGGAAGCCAGTTGTGCAGTCTTTAAGACACCATGACTTCATGAACATTACCCATGTGCTAATTTAGCAGACAAGAAAGATTGTCATGGAGGATACCAGAGTGAGTCACACTAGAATCTAAAAATCTCTTTCTACGGGGTGGTGCCTCTCAGAATCTGATTTCTTCCACTCGAGTGCCTGAGACAAGGCTCAGCTGTACACTTTACAATTCTAAATTTTTTCACATGTCAAGTGGTATTTGAGCAAACAACAGAATTTGGACTCTCAGTCGTCATTTGCTCAGGCAGTGATCTGATTCACATGTGAAAGCCAATGTTTGTAAATAAAGGCATAGGACCAAAGATAATTGTAGACTTCAAATAACCAAAAGCAATTGTAAGTATTTCTATTATTTCAACAACTAAGTTGGTTGAGAGGGACTTTAAGTACCTCTGCATCATATCTGGGGAGCAAAAGAGCCAGGGTGGCAGCTTTCTGTGTGAATAGATACACTCCTAATTAACCAAAGTACCATGGTATCAAAGCAGATCCAGATCCCAGCCACACCCCACTGTGAATTAGGGCTGCAGCAAGACAATTCCCAGCCATGGGAATGTACATAATCACCACAAACCCTTAGCATTTACAGTCAGCAGTTTTTAAATCTGTTTTCTCCACCCCAAACTCATGTGTCCGTGGCTCAGATGGTGTTCAGGGAAAAAGGTTTGGCAGAGGGACCTTTTAAAACAGCTTCTGCCCTCTTAAATATAGGGTTCTTTTACCAGAGTAAGAAGCCAGATGGAGAGTAGGCTCCATGGTGTTATTTTAGCCAGACAGTTTTGTCCATGTGGAGTTCCCTAATAAAGAGCTCACTGCTGGGTATCTTGTACCTGGCTTGGGCACATCCAGGATGAGAAGAATCCTTCCAGTCTCACTTCACCTCTCTTCAAAGCAGGCTCCTCATCAGGGAACACCAGCTACGACCTTCATCTTTTTGAGTTTAGAAGTTTCAGACAGGTGAAGCTGCTGCTGCTTCAACATGTTATAAAAGTAGTCTATAAAATGAAAATATAAATATATTGGCTAAAAGAATTTAACAGCTCGGGAGCGCAGTTTAAGACATACTGTCACAAAAATGCAGCAGCAGTGAAAAATATCGAATTAGTAGCACAACTTCAGGACAGTAAAAAACAGGATTTACGACAAAACTTACCCTCTCTGAGGGAGAGATGCCTGCATTAGCTATGCTTTCTGTCCATCCACTAGAATATTTCTTATGTGTTTGATTGAGGAAAAAGAGACATATTTAACTTTGGATGATTGTTAAGATGGTACTTACACATTCTTGAGCTCTACAGTTTCAGCTGGTCGAGCCTTAATTGAGGACTTTGTGAACAATTTTCTTCCCCTCTTCCTCACCCTCAGACACAAGCATTTATGCCACTGGGCAAACATCCAAAGTGTGGGGAACCAAAGAATATTTTTACTCCTAAACTTCCTGGAAAGTTGTGCAGATCATCACCAGAAAAGGTGCAGAGTAAGGCACAGGAAATCCATTTTAGTCACTATCACCTTCCCCTCTGTTCCATGATAACGGAATTGGTGAACACTCGTATTTTCTTCACCAAAATACATGGGAACACAGACTTCAGCATTTAGAGATGACCCCACATCTTAAGATTCAGAGCAAGCTGTCAGGACTGTCTGGAGACAGATCACCCCAGACAGAGCTGCAGGAACGTGGGAAAAGCACCACTGACATTAACCCATCCAATAAACGAAACCCTGGGACTCAGCAGCGTCTGCTCCTGCAGGCTCCCAGCATCACTGTGGCCCTGCTTATGCATCTCAGTGTCCCAGGGATGCTTGGGGATGGAGGATGGGATGGCATCCCCAAGCAGCTGTTCATCCCCTCTTGGTGCTATAAAGGATGATGTGCTTTGCTGGTGTGTTCAGCATTTTCAGGGGTGCATGAGATCATTTCCTCAGGGGTAGCATCCAGTCTGGTCAATAATACAAATAAATCCAAGGCCAATGCCCAGCAATTGAAAATTTGAATGCAGTAGCTGGTATGCAAATCCCCAGTAACACCTCATTATACTCTGGATAACAGGGAGGCACAGATGAAAAAATAAATTCAACGCTGCAAAAAAAAAATCACAATTAGGGAATGTCTTTCCACCATGATCTATGGAGCATAGACCACTTCTAAAGAAAGAGGGGGAAGATACAGAAGTTGCAAATAAGAGTTTTTTACTCCAAACAGAATCTTTCCATCAGGTTTAATGGAATAGGAACATACAAACAAAGCACTTGGAGAACAAAAGCATAAGACAGAAACTAGAGAAAACTAAAAGACATAATAAATCTATCCCAGAAAAATCTGAAATACAAACAAAATAGATTCCAAAACTCTTAGAAATCTTGAGCAGGAAAATGATTTCATAAACTATTCCGGTTTTCATGAAATCATTTCTTACTTGAAAACTCTTTGTTATTAAAAGCATTGGCTGTTACAGAGGTTTTTCAGCTACTAAGATTAAGACTGGACCTCTCTGTTCCTCTCTTACACACTTATTTCTCTGTACAACACGGAATTCAAGAGGTACCTCAGACTTATTTTTGTGTTGTGTGATGCAATATATAATGTCAACCTGTACAGCAAAAGAGGGAATTTAATCTCTTTTGAGTTCCACTGCAGATCACATTATGTTTTCAGGATGGTAAATTAATACAGTTTAAAGCCATTTTATACAAAGTCCACGAAAAGCAATCTGCTGCCTTTGCCATTTCTTACTGTATTAGAAAGTCTCAAAAGGTAACCAAAAGAAAGACCAGCTCAGACTGAAGAAAAGAAAATAGATCAAGTGGTTTGCTTAGGCCTGAGTTTTCAGTGCCCTTGTCACTTCAAGGCACATGAAGAAAATGTGATCTTGGAGCATCACAGGTGCTGGCCTTCCTTACCCACAGGAAGATGAGCTTTAGCATCCATAACTTCTCAGCCAAAATAGGGAATATTTCTCCTGTGAAAAACCATGCTCATACCTTTCTGATTTACCTAAAACTTTCAGCTTCAATTTTTTTGAGGTAAACTAAGAGGCCTATGTTGACTCATCAATTTCATTGTAACTTCAGATTTTTTTAAAAAGAAATAAGTGCATTAACTCTCTTGGAAATGGATTAGACAGGTCTTGAATAAATTGCTAACACTCCTTAAGAAACTCTTTACCATTGGTAAGAAACCAAACAGTTAGAAGCACCTTTACCTAGACCACTTTTTCCTCTAAACAAGAAGTGATACACACCATTAGCTTTCATTTCAATTATTTGGCAATAGGAAAACTTCATTTAAAATCCACCTGCTCAGGAAGCGCCTAACAGAAGCACGGCACTGTATATGAATAAAAAAGGAGTGAAGGAAAACAAAAAAACTGAAGGATGGATCATACTATTCCTATCCAGGAGCATCCTGTACCACTATTCTGTTCCGTGTCACCTACACAGCATCCATGTGCTGGCCATCAGTGAAGTGAAAAATCACCACAGGTCTGTCTGCCATGAGCAACCCTTTTGTAAACACAGATCTGGCTTCTTTTCCCTGCATGCTGGGTCATAGAGCTAGACCAAAAATCTGCACCCAGTATTGAGACACTGCAGGTCTTTTAGAGGCTGGCAGTCAGCTTCTCCTTCTTCACTGGAAGGAGCCGTTTTTCTGATGCAGAATCGTTAATGTGTGTCAGTGCTTAACTTCAGGTACAGCTGAAACTTGAGGCAAAGCAATGGCTTTGTTTGCAGCTGAACTGCTACCCTGGCATCTGTGGAGATCTGCTTGATGGACTACAGCATACACATGCAATCACTTTCTGCTGGCTCCAAGTCTGAATTACTGGCACCACTTTTCCATGCCTGACACATTCCAGATGTAGACATGAAGGATGTGGCCACTGGGCTGGAGGGAAAGAAAGAGGCTTCGGTCCCTTTGCCATCCAGTTATCTGCCTTCAACAGGGATCCTTGTTTCAAAATTCCTGATGGGAATCAGGCCAGGAAAGTTCTTACTCCTTCCCAATTCCTAAATCACCAGGTGCCTTAGGCAAGCTGTACAAAGTCTTGCCCTTCCCATCCAACTGCTGTGAAATTTGTGTTACACCACCACAGCCACCACTTCCCCGGTGCTTTGCACCGACCAAATCCCACAAAACAGTGTCCATTTTGACCCAGCTCTGGCCCCAGCACAGTACAGATTAACAGAATGGAGGGAAGGACTGAGGAGCTCTGCTTTTCCCATGGTCATCCAGTTTTTCCCTGCCGTTCTCATTGCAGCAACAAAGGTATAAAGAGCTTTAATGACTACATCTCAAAACACACAAGTTACTACTTTCCCTGCTTCCAGACAGTAGATTAGTGCAGCCTGGCTGCCAAACATGATTAATAACTCTGCAAAGGCCTTTGTACTGTATGCAGTGTTTGCCAAAAACGGCAGGAATCAGAAGAGAGAAGGGTGTACTGCAATGACAGTTATTTCAGAACCAAATGACTGTTTTTGTGATTAAAGAACAAACTCAATTACATGAAGAAAACTCAGTGACATAAGCTCTCCTCTAGTTCCCTCCTCCCCAGGCCCCATCACCCCTCCTCCTTTAAAGTGCTGCTTGAGATTAATTTCAGGGTTTTAAAATAAACACTTCCAAAAATAGTAAGAGGAAATGGTAATCTTGCAAAGTGGAGTTTGTTAGCTTATTTTCCAGAAACCAGAAGCCCTGCCTGCTTGAAACCCTTATTGCTCTGCACAGCAAGACACAGAAGATAAACGACTTTCTGTATCAGCAAAGACTGGGCTGCTGTTCTGGTGCAGAGGCTCAGGATCCAGGGTATGTGAAAAGCAAGGGAGCGACACAGGGCTCGGGGCCTGGGGCAAATCCCAACACAGAAGACAATTTCTCATCTATCAGACCCCAGTTCTGCTTGATGAACAGGTTGGCTACTGCAAGCCCAAGCTGTTCCTCAGGGCTGTAGATGTTCCTGTCAGCATCAGCACCAACTTCACCAGAAACAAGCCCAAAAAATTGTTCAGTTTAGTCTGTGAACACTGGTTATAGAGCTGAATATCCTCCACAGTCACATCCACATCCTCATTCCCAGCCACTTTTGACCATTTAAACTCTGCCCCTCCCTGTTATCCCAATCTCAGCTCTGCCTGTCACACTGAGTAGGAGTTCATTATGCCTGAAGTGGGAAAAGGTCTGTGATGTCAGTCACTCCCTCCTCCAGGTTATCCAGCAAGAAGGCAAAAATCACTACTACAAATGAGACAGGTGGCACTGAAAAATGTATGGTGACACTCCCTGGGCAAAGTGCAGCTTCCCAGCTCCTGTAGTCAGCTGCCAAGGCCACTATGCACCACACAATTCCTTCAGGCAGAATAATGGGAGTCAAAAACACGCAGAAAGGCAAGGGTTTCTTCAAATTGAGATTTCTAAATTGTCCTGTTTCTGCCTCACACAGTACACACACAGCAGAGCTCAGATAATCTGGGATGTTACTTGATAAGCATCAGAGTCTTTGGTATGGGGACTTGCATTTCTGTCTGAAGTCTAAATAAGTGCACAATTAATTCTTTGTCACATTCTGTGGCAGCAGAGAGGATCTGTTCTGTCAACGGAGCATCCCCATCTACTGTTGGAGAGCGGAAAGGGAGCAGCACAGCCCCCAGAAGGAAGCAAGGTGCAGGAGAGGGATCTGCCACCCAGCAGGATTGTCAGGAGCTCCTGTCCAAAGGTTGAGAGAGCAAGTGGGACTTACAGAGAAACTTTGGGTTCCCAATCTACTGTGACCTTCACTGGAGCCCCAGTCCAGTATCGGTTATGAAAACAAATTTCTGGGTGCCGTAGTTTTAAAAAAGCAAAATTTTAGGAACAAGTTTGCATGTGAGCCAAGAAAAATCACTGCTTTCCTAATCTTGCAGAGAATCTCAAATGATTGCCTAAGGAAATTTGAAGTCTCCAGGTGGGATAACTGATGGTGACAGCTTAGATGCTAAAATACATTTAAATCTTTCACTGCTGGTGATGACACTAAACATGCAATAGCAAATAAATTTCAACCATTTTTTCATAATAATCATCAAGATTCAGACATGCTTAAAAATTTTAAAAAAACCTAAATCTCCTGTTAATTAAGTTTCAAAGGGATTACAAAATGTATCTAAATGGAGATAAAGGATTTTAACTTTTTCATGGTTCTGAAGTTTACTGAATTCACACTCCTATCTTTGGTGATCTCCTAACTGAGCAGGAGAACATAACAAATGGTCATACTCAGTACTGCTTAGCAAGGCATCGATTTAGTAAGGGGCAAATGCAAAACTGAAATTAAGATATTAATAAACGTGCCTGTCAGAGAAGATGTCGAATGATTCCAGGCTAAAAACTTCAACACAGCTTTCTAATTACAGATTATTCCTCATCACAGCAGCATGATGAAAACAATCTTGATAAAGTTACCTATTCATCAGCTAACTGTCATTTCCACATAATAATCATAATCCTGCTTTTACATAGAAAGCAGGAGCTCAATATCTACCACTGGTACAGAAATGAACAGCTCCAGAAACTCAAGGGATGGATTTGGAGAAAATAAGTTATTCATCACTTTTCTATAGCCCTTTTTTACTGTGTGTGTGATGTAGAAGTGGGCTAAAAATTAATGGGACAAGACTTCTCCCATGCTGCAGAAGTTAAGCACCCACTTTAAACAGCGTCCAAAGAAGAAAGAGAATTGCTTGCACACTTGAAAAAACCTGCTCACTTCAAGGTTTTAATGTTGGGGGATGACTGAAAGCAGCCCCAGAAGATGCCATATTTTCATGATAGATTTAATTCAGAAAATAATAGTTTAATCTTTAAAGTGATCCACTGTGATTCTGAGGATGCAGTAGCTGTGCATGTGTACACAGCCACAGCTTGCAAAGGCATGGGAAGGAGAAACCCAAACACTGTTTTTAATTCATAAACAGCACTTAGCTTGTTTCAAACCCATTTTGGAGGTTTGTGTTTGGATCTACATTTTCTTTCTCCTCTGCCTTATCATGCGCTCCCCTCATATGAGAAAAAAAAAATAATAAAAAAAGAAAGCCAACCTAAATAATCTACATGAAGCCAAAATTTCAAGGTCAGAAGATGACAAAGACACATGGGTCAGATTTTTGCCTCCATGCTCCCATCTCTCAAGGATGGAGGGTTTAATCAGCTTCCTCCAAGTACTCAGGGAACTTGCTTGTCACTCCTCTAGTAAACCACAAAACAACTGGGATCTCCCTTCCATGTGTAAAATGGAAAGTTGTAACTTTTCAGCAGGGGGTTGGAACTGGATAATCTTTAAGGTCCCTTCCAACCCAAACCATTCTGTCATTCTATGATTCTATGATCTGTCAAGCATCATGCCCTGAGCAGGAGTTTCCTGCAGCAGGACTCCTCACACAGTACTCCCCTCTTGGAAATTATTGGTCATTAACTCTGGGCCAGAGGATCACAGAAGCCCCATGTTCCCAGGTGAGTCAACAGATCCACTCCTGCTCCTCAGGGAACACAAGACAGAGTCTCTTCAGGTGTCTGTACTGCAGCAAACCTTAAACAGACCCTCTCCTTAAAGACATTACTAGATGACCCCGTAGCAGAGAGGTTTTGCATGAAAGGAAGGACTCAGCATCAGAAAGGCTTTGATTCCTCAAAAGCATACACAGAGACAGTCCCAGTGAAATTAATTTGCAAAATTAAACACACGCATAAATGCTCGCAGAATTTAGGCCTGAGAGACAGCAGGCACTCACACAGCCTGGGAAAAGCATATCCAGCAAAAGGATATCCTACTTTTGAACCAAAATAGGTTTCAATAAACTTAACAACTCCATATAAACATTCTCACATGACCATATCCACTTACTGCTGGAAGGATATAAAAGGATTGAAATAGAATTGAAAATTATTGTTATTATTATACCCCTGCGCTGTAAAAATGATTGTTGAGGGCATCCAAGAAGTTGAGAAAATATTAAGTTTTATTAAACCCTGGGGAAAGTCAGGAGACCAGAAAAGGCCAGAACAATTGCACAAAGGCAGTGACAAATTCCTAGAAATAGAGGGGCTGGAAATCCAAATGAGTAGGTGTTGGGCTAAAATAATCTAATAGTCTCTCTCCACTGGCAAGTAACAAAGGGCAAGAGGAGAGTGTTCAAGGTTTCCTGAAAACTGAAACCTTTTTCTCCTTTTCTTTTGGGAAAAAAAAAAAAAAAAAAAAAAACAAAGAAAAAAACAAGAACTTTTTGCTAGATGGGGAAAATGGGCTACTATAGGAGTGGCACATCTCCAGCAGTGACAAACTGAAAAAAAACAGAGATGGTGAAACCTCAGAAATCTTTCACTCAGAAAAACAAGGGAAGGAGAGAGGACCCTGAACCTATAGTGGACTATACACAAATTTAGAGAGAGAAGGAGAGTCAGCAAGTGGCAGCTATCTAGGTTCCTGCAAAGGGACTGCAAACTCACAGAAACAATCTCAGAGTGCTCAGTGTGGCTTTGCCAAGTGGATGATTCCACTTCAGTAACAGACAGGCAGTAAGAGCAGGGACCAGAGACAAGAGCTCCAGGCATAAGGCTGCATAAAGGGGTGTTATGAAAAATATCATTAAAACCAGACAACAGATGCTTCCAGCACCGTGGGAGATGCCTTATGCAGCACAAAAGTCTCAGCAAGGAGGAGTTGCTATAAATGCCACACAAAACAAAGCCCTGAGCTCTTGAATATTACCCAGTATCAGGTGCCTCTGTATTGTGAGAGCACATGACCAGCAAAGCAGAAAGGAGACTTTGCTCTTTTCAGAAAACTACCTTGCAGCGGGCCATTTAAAACACAAGATATCAGCAAAGAACTCGGAGCAGCTGGGGTACAATTACCTGCAGGTAACTGCAGAAAGCTGCAGGCAGACAGGTGAGGATCTCCTGACGGCAGCGATTTAGCCGCTTGTTTAAGCCAGGGTGCTCCTGCCATAACTCCACACATTCATCCAGACCGCAGACGCTTCCCGAGTCTAAGCAGTTTTGCTAATGAATAATGAATTAATTCTTGTCTCATTCTGAGTATTCTTAGGGGAATTCTTAATAAATCTGTAATTTATTAGAAACACACTGCATTTCTTGATGAGAAACTCAGTCTTTTAAGGAAAAAGTGATGGTCCTATTCTCCCTTAAACCTGATTCAGATTGGGAGCCAACCCCACCATGCCCGCCCTCACCCCGACTAATCTACATGAGAATTCTAGTCTGGGACACAAGTAACAGAATTTCTTTTGTTGCAGTAGCAGATTTATTTGATAAAATCTAACACTTTGATGAAAGCAATTTCCTTGTGGATGAGGATACTTTGCTGTGTTAGGTAGTCTTCCCCCACCACCTAAGAGGTGGAGAAGGACAGTCAGAGAAATTAGAAGTATGGAGATGTCAGCATGAATTAAGTCACCATCAATAAGACTTAACATGTTTGGCTTACACGTTTTCATCTAATTTGGACTGGGCTTCTCACCTGAAAAACAGAGCTACTGCTACACAAGGTTCGTATTGGAGAATAATGGCAAAAGCAGAGCACATTTTTTCCAGGTAGAGAGTGCTTTTAGGAATGAGAGAAAATTGGATCAAAACTAGAGGATTATTTTTTACAGCATCCTGTCACTACCAACAGCAGGTACCAGCTGTTTCAACAGATGATACAACAGTGCTAAAGTCATAGAATAGCCTACCTACAGCAAAAAAAATTACTGTCTGGTATGTAAACAAGTTCTATTCTATTATTTTTTTGCCCTGTCTGCTGTAATTCTGGTGGTCTCTACCAATGATATAGCTGTCCTGCATGTCTCAGAAGAGGATTAAAAAATTATCTTGTCTGCATCCAGGCGTACGTGGAGTTTGATGTATTAGGTGCACTGTGTAATATAACTATTGCTCTCAGTAACTACAGCATTGTGTCAAACATGATTTCTCTGTAGGTAATTAAAGGCTTGAAAACCAAGAGCTACAGCAGCAGAGCAAGATGGGTTTTCTAAATCACCAAAAAGAGAAGGTTTTAGGTTGTTATGGAGTCTGTGGGTTCATTCACCTTTAGGGAGCTCTGCTGGGCACATTAAACTTCCCAAACCACACAGCCTGGGGCATTGCAAACATTAGTATTTATTGCTGCAAAAGCAGCATCAGTGCTCACATTTAATGCAGTGATAGTGGCTACTGTGACCTCTAATAATTTCCACTGGCAGTAGTGGGAGTTGCAGCTTTTCTCCCCCACATCAAAATAGGACCAATACAAATTTCCCCATTATTTTCATGGGGGAAAACTTTTGTCAGTTATGCTGTGTGCAATGGGGAAGATGGAACAAAACCTAGATAGGTTCCCACTCATGACATTTAAGCCACAATGTTATTTTGCCAGCCAAAGCAATATCTGCTTCTGCCTCCTCCACCCAGCACCTCACATTCCCCCTCAGTGTTGGTGGCAGGCAGAACAGTCCTGGTGTAGCCTGATGGAAGAAGCCATTCTGGAAGGGGACATGGGTTCCTGCCAACCCCATTACTTCTTGATTTCAAGTGGTTTTCAGCAGAGTGAGTTTACAATGGTCGGCAGCTCAGTTTCAGAATATTTGGTTTATTTAGTGTGTTCTCACAGATGCATCAAAACACAGGCACACTACCAACATATTTTCACCCCAGCTGATGGATGTTTTTTTCTCTTGCCTGATCAGATCATCTCCCTTTTTTTAATAAGACATCATTCCTCAATAGTGAAATGCCAACTCCAACAATCTTTTTGTTGTGCTTTGTATCCCTATCTCTCTTTCTTTCTTTCCCAAGACAGTTATTCATTCCCAATAAGATTTTTAGGAGCCTGCAGACATTCTCCCAGAAAATTTTCATCAGTCCAACTTGTTCTACTCAGAGGTTTAAAAACAAAATTTCACCTCCCAAGTAAAATTCACATTCCCTTTAAAGACGTGGTAACATCACCCCAAGGTTGGCAAATGTTCCTTAAACCCCTTGGGGATTGTCACTTCATGTCAGCTGAGGAACTGACTCACTTCACCTACAAACCTGACCTCAAAACCAAACTATTCTTTCATTTCTTCCATTCAGGGATCTCAGTGCACCCTTTAACTTGGAGCTCACCCCAGGTGAGGCCCTTTCTATGACCAAAGCACAGCTCAGATTTCAACCACTCTGATGTCCCTTCCCTCCCAGCAGCCTCCATCCCCAAGCCCCTGCAGGGTTGATATATTCACCTTTACAAACCAATGCATGTTGTCATTCACACAGAGTTTTAAGGCACATCCTACAGATAACACTGACTTTTCATGAGTATTTACCTGCAGGGAACATACTGAGATGGAGTTGCTTTTAGTGCTCTCCTCCCTCGTTTCTTCTCTAGATTCTGCTCAGTATTTTGAGATTTTCATTCACTAATTAAAATGTCTTGCAAAATAGAAACAGCCCCCCACTGCTTTTCATTAGCTCTGTTTCACAGGTTTGTTATCCTGTACCAACAAAAACAACTGACCATGTGCTGTATTAATACTCATATACAGGAAACATCTCTGGGCAGATTTTTCCTAGTGCTCAGCAGTAAGTACATATGAATAGTGGGTCAGTTTCAAAATATTTTTTAACAAGTGGTTGACCAATGGAAGCATTTTCATTGTATGGGAAATCCAAGCTTGTCTTGGGGTGACGTTATGATGTGTATCCCATATCGCTGCCTATGCCCAGAAATTAATTTTTGTGCCTTTCTATGCCTCTAAACTGAGTACCAGTACAAAGTACAAAGTACCAGTACAAAGCTACATTTGCACTGTAATCAGAAAAAAAAAAATGGGGGGTAAATTTTGTAGAATATATGAAGACAAGAATAAAACGTCTCAAATTTGCAAGTGCTCAATAAGTTGCCTGGTGGGGCAGAGTTTGTGGGCAAGTTCCCAGGGAGGTTGCCTTGCAAGCAGACAGGAACTGCTGGTGGAATGGGATGTCCCTCATTACATACCTCACATTTCCCCAGCTGCTCTTTTCCTGGGCTGGGTGGGACTCCCTTCCTCAGTGTCTGCCACTGCTGTCTGACATGGTAACTTTGCATCTATTGGACAATGACATGGAAAGGGGGGGAAAAACTTCAGAGAAATGATCCAAAGGACTGACCCGTGCCTAATTCTTAGTGAACAGCTTCTTCAGAGAGCAGATGGACACAGGCAGCCACCATTTCTCATTGAAATATTTGGCCCTACCTCTAAGGTGTAGGAATAAGGAATCCATGGAGATGGTCTGACAACCAAATGCATCTAATTAAAAAGCCAATTTCTAAGTGTTTTGCTGTGTCTGCTTTTCCTGTATTGAGGTGAAGACTATGGAGAAAGAGAATGCAGGATGCAAACCAAGGTATTTCTGCACATGCACATCCATTAAACTCAGGATCATAATGGGTAAAAAGAGTCAGATCTGTCAGCAACCATTCCCACCACGTCTAGGAACAGCACTGTCATTAAATGCACATTTCAGCAGACAATAATGGTGGGGTTTTTTTTCCTTTTGGGCAGACATTAAACAAATCAATGCAGTTATTCTTGCACAGTACAGCACATTCACATACTTGAGAATTTAATGGTAAATGCTGTATCACCAAAGTTTCATAAGTGTCAAGTTTGGGTTTGGCTTTATTATTTGTTCCTAGAAAGTTAAGAACACAGATATTATTTTATTTCACTGAATATTGATAAAAGGCAATCCTCATTTGGCTGTATCTCTAGGAATATTGGAATGACTATGCTTTTCTTCCTCCAACAAGGTCAGTTCAGTACTTGCTGGAGATGTAACAAGAGTTTGAGAAAGTGGAACATTAGATGGGATCTCATCATCTTAAATTTTTTCAGTGCCTGTTGTCTCCATAGGTGACAAGGTTTCTTGTGCTCTCTCTGCTACGTGCTCTTCCACTCCCGCAGACGTGTCCTTTTCAACACTTTCCTCTTGAAATTCTATTTCAGGATTTTCTCTAGCACTTTTTACATCCCTTTTCACTCCTGAAATGTCTACCATTACATCTCCCAGCTTTGCTGCAATATAAGCAGCATCTTCTGATCCCTTTCTTGCAGACCTTTCACACTCAGGCCTTTTTTATCAAATTTCTTGACAATTTTCTCCTGTAATTTTCATTTTACCCACAAACTTTCCTGTTTTAATTGCTTCCTCTTGACTTTAAATGTCCAGCTCTTCCTTTGGAAGACAAAAATCTATACATTTTGTTTTCCACCTGCATTGATTTCAGCTAATGATCACTTAAATCCTACTCCTGAATTGTATAACTCAGTAGATGTTTCTACTTTGGGGATCTCTGTATCCAGTGGTTTGACTTTGTGCTCTTGAAGAGTTAGAGAACATGTAGGAAATCTTTTGGATAAACTGCTCTTTTTTTGTCAATTTTTGAAGTGCATATTTCTGGTTTCTACAGCTCTGCTGAGAACACAGTGAATCGTGAATTATGCAGTTTTGTCCTTCAGCACCAAGATGAACTCTATCTTTACATATGACTATATCTGGTTTTGGAATACTCACTCTAATCCCTGTTCTCTTTGCAGGTAATAGAATATCTTCTCCCATCTTTGGCAAGCTAACACCAGAACTCTTCACATAATCTCATTTTGGAATGTCTCCTTTTCCAACTGTAACTGTGGTTGCTGCATAGGGAAGGTATTTTAAGGAATATTTATTCCAATTTGTATTTTGGCACAAGGAATACCTACCTGAAGCTTTTCCAAGATTTCTTTCAATATCAGCATCACCTTTTATTTTCCTGCCCTTAAGGATGTCAAGCCTAATGCAGGTATTTTGTATTTTGGCATTTAAAAACATCTCTGGAGTGCCTCAGTCTCAAATTCAACAGCTTTTATCTCCTATTCTCCTTTTAATGTGATTTCCTTCTCCTCAGGGTTCTCAACACCTCCCTCTCCTCCAGGATCTGACGTATGAAACTTAAGTTCTGATGTTGGAACTTGCACAGAAATGTCAGCAATTTCCAATGACATTTTTAGCTGGGCTTGCTCTGCTTCTGGAAAGCAGAACTCAGGCTCTTTCCCTTTTCTTAGGGAGATTCCAGACTTTTGCAAATTTCAATTTCATCTTTCTTCCAGCCAGAAAAAGATGATCATGATTCCTATTTCAGAATTCCTCAGTTCAGCTGAAGCATCTCTTTTGGCTTTTGAATGATGTCTTCATCAGCAAAACTTGATTTTTTTTCTCTAGGAAGTTTCAGATTCCATTTTAAAACTGATGTCACTTTCTGACAGTTTTCTCTTACAGCAAGAAATTCTAAATTTTTGGTTTAGGTTTAATGTATTTTAACAGTACATTCTGTGTCACCCACAGATATTTCAGGAGATGGTGTTTTCCCTTCTGGCTTCAGACTTCTTTGCTCCAAAGATCCATCTTCATTTAAAATTTCAAAATCTGTTGCAGATTCATATCAGGAAGAGATGACATTTTTGATTCAGAGTATGAAATGTTCATTTGATGTTTAGTGTTGCATTCCCTTTTGGTAATGCAGATTGTTGTTCAATTCTGGAAGAATGAATATCAGTGTAGGACAAACCCAAACCAGAAATTCTAAATACAGTATTTGTAGAAGCTCTATCTCCCTTGCAGATGGAAAGTATTTCAGATCCAACACTCCTTGAGAGGTTAGCAGGCATTTCCTCTGTTTCTGCATGAGAAAGATGGTCTGATTGAAAAACTTCTGTTCCCAAGCTACCCTTAAGCATCTTGAAATGAGATATGAAAGGATGTTTCAGTGTTTCAGCAATTTAAAATGTCCAGCATTTTCAGTTTCCTTAGCAGAGCCATTATCTGATATGCAAGCAGGTTTCATGTCTTCTAGAACTTCCAATAAAAATTTCTTCCCAAGTTTTCATAGTTCCATAGACATTTTCCCCAACCAGAATATCCCAAATTTTGGTTTTCTGCTTGTTTTTGTCTTGTTTCCAGTGTGTCAGGTGACACGTGTAACACAGTTTTATCAGTGCCAATTCCAGACCTTCTACCTGTATGGATCTTCTTGCTGTGTGGTCCATTACATCTATGTGGATTCCACCTTAGCATTTTCTTTTCTCTTTTGTTCATTTCTCTTTCTTTTGGGGGAATTTTGATGAGGCCTGTGGTGTTTGTTTATCTGGGCTCTTTTTCAGATTGGGTATTTTTAAACTGAGCTTTGATATCTGTTGTTATAGAATGCCACTTCTGGTGTAGTGAACTTTGATGTTGATTCCTCATCTCTGTTTTTTAAGGCTTTTTTCAACTTCTGGATGGGGTTTTTTTGCAGGGGTGGGAATGCCATTTTTCATTTCTTTAAAATCTTTTGTTAAAGTTTCCTAACAGGGCTTGGGCTGCTGGGGTGTTCATTTTTCCATGCAGTACTTCAAGGCTAATTACAGAAGGGATCCTTGGTATCTGGCACTAAGAATGAAGAAAGTATTACCTGGGAGGATTCTTGGGTCGGTTTGCTGCTGATTCTCTTGTTTTGTTTTTCAGCAGAGTTGTCTAGATCTAGAGCAATGCAATGTGGAGTTGAATGGCCCTGCATGGTTTGTGTGGTTGATTCACCATCCAGTGGGGCATAGCCACTGAGTCTAGAATAGTGCAGCTGTTCAACATGCTGCAAGAGAGGAAAAACTTTATAAACCAGATGCTTTAATCAAGGAATCGTTATATGCATCAGCATACCAAATTACCATAATCTGTATGCTTCAAAATCAAATTAGGAATAGATCAGAAATTGGAGTTGCTGCTAAAGAAACCTCAAACCTATAACCTCTTTTGTTAACCAGTTTCCCTTGCTTACAAATTACATCTTTCTCTCTACTAGACTCCTTACATTTGGGCTTTTGGCCTTCCAGAATGCAATACTGAAGATGCATATGAAGGTAGAGGATTTAAGCAGCCTGTCTTGTCTTTAAGAATGTAACTTTTCATTCCATAACCAAGCATCATCCTTACTGCTAAAAGCTGCTCTGTTTAATCTTTTCTTTCATTTTTGAGGGAGAGAACTGAAATGCTGCTGTTGTCTTGTTTTCCCTACAATTTTGATGTAGATCAGTTTAAATTGACAAGAGAAGCAGTGGTTACACTGCACATATTTTTGACACAGATGCAAGTTAAACATAGATCACTCTCAGACAGAGAGAATCTCTTCTCACCAGAAGAGGTTTCCTCTTGCCTTGTACTGGCTGGCATGAGCTATTAGGTTCACTTCAGCAGCTGGTTTCTCTTAACAGACAGAAATTTGAGCTATGATACACCCATGTGCAAACTTGTGTGTTTGCTCACACATTTATTATGGTTTGTTGATGTTATCAAGGCTACAAATCCTGTCTTCACTTTACAAGGCTTTTAGTGTTTGATACTTACCTTTTCTTAGCTATGACAATAACTGAATCATAAAATGATAGAATTATTTGGGTTGGAAGAGACTTTAAAGTTCATCTTTTTCTGACCCCCTGCCATGGGCAGGACACCTTCCACTAGACCAGGTTGCTCCAAGCCCCATCCAACCTGGCCTTGAACACTCCCAGGGATGGGGACATCATTGTCATTGCTGGAATTGTGTTGGACATGACAAACAATTTCCACATGCAGGTCAGGACTTTCCATAGGTCTCCCTCACGTTCTTAGAATTATGCATTTATCTTATTTTAAATAAGGATCTGCATCTCTGCCATCACCCAACTCAATGAAATTTGGTATAAATGGGAAAGTCAACCCTCACGTAGCCCAGAATGAGCCCCATCTCAGGATCTGCTAACTGAAAAATGAGTCCTTTGACACTTCTACACTTGGACAAATCTGTCATGTAAAGTAGATAACCACATTGAAGTATTCAGCTTTATCAAAACATCCGTCCCGTGTAAAGTAGGAGAGGTGTGAAGGGGAGAAATAACGTAAGTCAAGTTTAGTAAGAGATTATTTAATATAATTCCAAACCATTAAGAACAAAGTGTGACAGCTCCAAGTGCACAGCCCATGATGAGAACCACAGGAATTTTACAGTCTGTGTGCTGGAATGATGCAGTGACAGTTACTGCTGTAGTATGTAAAATTATCCTTCATTAAAAAAAAATAAATAAACTGCGGGGAGGAATTAATTCCATGCACTGCTTGTTGAACAGAACTCTAGGAATGGAAATGAGAAAACAAATGTAACAATCTCTGCTCAGTTCCTGACAGTCACCACAGCATTTATTTTTCACTCTCATATTAGGATCCCTCAGAAAAGGGAAAGTGAGAAGGATCTTCCGTTTCAGTCATTCTTCCAAGCAAGGCAAACCAGCAAGTAGCCCCAGCTTTCAGCCAGCTTGGAACTTGCAGGACTCAAAGGACTTGAAGAGAATTTGTTTCTTGTCTTTTGAAGAGATATGCAGGTAACTTATGCTTAAGAATCTTCTTAAGCACAGCCCATTTTTTCTGGCTAAGGTGAGCACCAGGAAAAATGTTAAATGTTTAAATGTGTTTTGTATTCAGAGGATCTGATATTCTGAATGGTGGAGGCTTCAGAGAGAGCCCCAGATGATTCCCAGGTTTGACTGGGAAAGCTGGTTAAAAGCAAGTATTGCATGCTTGACTCAGAGCAAATCCCGAGGATTTGTTCATCAAGGATCTGGTTTCTCCTCTTATTTTCCTTTAACAAGTCCTTTTCTGACACTCATTTGCTTTTATTGCTTTGCTTCTGATGGTACACAATCTTCTTGAGACTTTTTTTATTGGTAGCACACTGTGCAACAGAGAATTAAATACATTAATGATTTTTCTTTCTTTTTCTAAATGCAGAAACCTGTATCAATTGCTGGGTTTTACCCCTCATAATATCCAAACTCTGCATTCTGTTCCCTTATTCACAATGGGCAGATTCACATAGCTCTGCCACAGGCTCTGAGGATTCACTTTTATGAAAGTTCAGGGCTGCAGCTCATAGAGACTTGTCTAAACTTGGAGACTGAAATTAAGAAAGAAGTGACCTGGCTTTTGTTGGCCCTGGACAGCAGATCAGCAAAGCCCAGCAATGTGTACACAGCAGAGTGTGCTAAGCAAGGATTCAGATTGAACAGAGCACTGCAAAATGAATGTTTTCTAATTAGCTACTTTGCCGTTGCAAGCAACTTCCAGTTGGTCAGGTGTTTATTTCATTTATACAACTGATGTGGGACTAATTATCAAACAGAATTCAACCAACCTGCAAAAAAAGGCAATTGCCTAGCCAGGAGTAATTGGAAAGCCTTTCTGAGCAACACTGGAACACCAAATATTACATAAATCTGGAAGATGAGCAGGGACAGAAGGACTAACTGGAGAGACAGACCCTGAAGGGAATTGAAATATGAAATTGAAATATGCATTTAAAATAAAATGTATATTTGAATCTTGTTCCCTGTGCAAAGCAAGGAACTTTCTCTGTTATGTCTTTGTCAGACAAACTGATATTTCTTGTAGTGTCCAAACTGCCTGATGATGTAAGAACATCTCATGGTTGGGTCTGCCTGCAAAACCTCCTGTGTGTGACACTTCCCCTGCTGTGGGATTACCCCTGCCACGGCAACAGGAAGGCACTCAGTGCTGCAGGACAATTTATCTGCTGTTAATGTGAATACAGAAGATACAATCAGATCTTACACATGAGAAAAGCAGAGCTCCAGTGCCAGCACAGTCATTCCACGGCCCTGTTGATCCTGCATCCATATCCCCTCTAGGGTTGGTGACTTGGCCTTGGCTTGTCATTCCTGTCCTCACCATTGGGTGCCCAGTGCTGCACTCCCTGGTGAGGTGGTGGGACAGGTCTGGGCTGTGGTGGCCTGTCCTGCCATCCTGGGGAGCCCCCAGCCCTCCCCATGCCCTGACGTTTGCAACACTAATCTGAAAGTCAGTTTAAACAACTTGACTTTCAAGGTCAAATCCAAACTGAAGATAAGCCCCACCAAAAAAAATTAACCTGCTGCCTTTTAGGCTCTTATTTGCTCTTTGATGGCAACTTCCAGCTAAACTGGAAGTTTCATCTTTTTTTTCTTTTTTTTTCTTTTTTTTTTTTTTTTTTTTAATTACAGAGCTATAGAATGGTTTGGGGACCATTAAGATCATCCCATTCCAACCCCCTCCCAAGGGCACCAAACCTTCCACTAGACCAGGCTGCTCAGAGCTCCATCTAACCTGGTCTTGAGCACTTCCAGGGATGGGGCAGGTGGTTTGGGTTATATATATGGCTTTGTATATATTTGTTTACTTCTTGGTTTTATCTTTGGGTCATATAATTGGTTTTATACCCGTCTAGGTCTTTTTTAAGTCCCTGTTTACAGGAGTAGCTATCCAGACCTGCCCCAAACTCCCCATTTCTCATCAGGAATTTAGAATAATGTGTTAATTACTGAAGGTCTATCATTTGCAATTATGGTCATCTCAGATCTTCAATTTGACTGCAAACATAAAGTGACCTTTGGGAAGCTGGGAATTTACCCCACTGTATCTTGTTCTTGTACACCCCACTGTCTACAGAAGTCTGTTTCAGAGGAGCCATCCTACAATCTCCCAGGTTACATTTCTGCAAAAGTCAGCAGAACAACTTAAAACAAAAAAAACTTGGCAACTCATTCAGTTATAAATTGCATCTTTGCCAAGTGCTTCCCTGCTGCACAGAGCAGATTGTCACTTCTCACTTCAGTTCCTTGTGCTTTGTCCCACAGCTTGATAAGCGTTTTTGCAAGTGTTACAAGATGGGATCTAATCCCTTCAGACAGACACACACCTCTGTCACGTGCAGAGCAGGATGTGAAATGGAGAACACTCCACACAGGGGAATGCCAGACCAAAAGCAGATGTTGAATGAAATCTGGGGTTTTGGATATCACAAGAAACCACAAGTGCTCATAGACCCTTGCTCAGCACAAAAAATCAGGGATCAGAGGGGAAAGACACTAAGTTATCAAACTTCATGCCTTTTGCTGCTGCTGCTATCATGGCATCCAAAAGTTTTCCATGCACTAAGAGCTAGACAGTCAAACTGCTGTACTATACAGGTCCCTTGCCCCTTCTTCCTTTATCCCTGGCAAAGCTTTCAGTGCCTTAAAAGGGTGCCTGATAGCAATAGCATTCAAGCAGAACAGCTTTAAATCAAAGGTTTTGCATCCTCTCTCATGGTTATTATACCAGTGCCTCAGCTGCTCTCTTCTTGAAGCTGGTTCCACAGGCAAATCCAGGAATGCTTCAGCCCCTGACTCTTCTGCTCCTCTTTGAATCCTGTCTCAGAAAGCACCACTGTCTCTGCACAGTCCCACTGAAAAGTGATCATTCCCCAAAGAGGTCTCACCTTGAACGTGCCTGCCCTCCATGCAAAATCTCTTCTCTGTTATTGTCACTGCCAGATGGATTCTTCCTCCCCTGCAGCAGGAGAGTGAGTTGCTTTAGTTTCCTGCTTTAAACAGGTGAAGGCAGAAGTGCCGATTTCTAATGGGCACAGAGAAATCTCCTGGGGTTTGCTTGGTGATGGGGAAGAGATTAGAACAAAAGAGTCATGGGGTTTTGAATTCTGAAAGGAAAAACTTGTTCATAAGCTTATAGAAATGTCGCAGGATTTCATGGATTTGCACAATGACAGACCAACTAAGAACAGAAATACTTCAGTGCTTGTCTGTAGGGGCTCAGCCCATCCTGCTTTTTGCATTTTCCCCATCTCAGCTTCCTCACTGCTCAAGCTTCAGTGCCAGGGAAAACAGATGCTAACACCGTGCACAAACCAACACTACAAAGTCAGGATCGGACCAACACTTCTCCAGGCTAAAAAGCTGTTCCCAATGCCACTTCCCAAGACATGGAGAATTTTGAATCAAGCCTAATGAGCATGTGTTTTAAAAGGTGTCTTCTACTTCAGTATCTGAAAGCCCTTGGCACAGTGTGTCCCTGGGACTGTTTTGGTACTTAGCTAAAAAAAATAATTGTCATCTGTTAGAGCTTCCAGTTCCTAGCAAAGGAATCTACCGACTCTCAGGTAGAGAGATGATGGAGCATGTCCAGAGAAGGGAATGGAGCTGGGGAAGGGTCTGGAGTACAAGTCTGATGAGGAGCAGCTGAGGGAGCTGGGGGTGTTTAGCCTGGAGAAAAGGAGGCTCAGGGGGGAACCTTAGTCTTCTCTACGACAACCTGAAATGAGGTTGCAGCAACATGGGGGTCAGTCTCTTCTCCCAGGTAACAAGGGATAGGACAAGAGGAAATGGCCTCAAGTTGTGCCAGGGGAGGTTTAGATTGGATATTGGGAAAAATTTCTTCATTGAAAGGGTGGTCAGACATTGGAACAGACTGCCCAGGGGACAGCTTGGATCACTGTCCCTGGAAGTGTTCAAAAGACCTGTAGATGGAGTGTTTGGAACGCTGGTTACTGGTGGAAATGGTGGTGTTAGGTTGTTGGTTGGACTCAATCTCAGAAGCCCTTTACAGCTTTAATGATTCTATGATTTTATATAAAGGAAGGGAATGACAGAAATTCAAGTGCAAAAATTGCCATCTTCAGCACAGATTAGCAGAACCTGACAGTAATGTCCAATGTATAAACTCTATCAGGCAGCAGCTCTGTAGGTCCAGGATTCAGCTGCCTGCCTGTGCTCATTTACAGCTGTGTAAAACTGGTTCTTCTTCCCTGGAAAATTGTTGGTGAGCTCCAATAGTCCACATGCTAATGGTGTTCAGGGCAAGGACAGGAGAGGAACACAGAAATCAAGTTGCTGTGATTATAACAGTAACTCAAGCAAGCAAAAAATACCCATGTGAAAAGGCGTAAAACCCTAAGGAGCGCACCAGGAGAAACTGAGCAAGATTGGGACTCTGGCATTCCAAAAAGCAGTGCATTCCCACCTGAGTGCAGATTGCCTGGCCAGCAGAGACTCCTCAGGGGCCTGCACACCTCCCTAGAGCACCATGGCTATGTTGCCTGCAGGGTAAACAGAGCCATTTCACAGCATGGACATGACCAGAGACAGTTCTGGTGTGCCCAAGAGCAATGTTTATGAGGAAACATGTGTGAGGAACCAGGTAGAAACCATTCCTCAAGGGAAGAGAAGTCAAAAATTTTAGGGTGGCAATAAAGATAAATATTGTCTCATTCTCTGAGCCTAAAGAACTACTTTCTCCCCTGTAAGAACCTCAGGTATTATAAAACCCCTGTTTTGCACAAGTGCAACCTGCTGCAGTGCATAACTCCCTACAGCGGCGTCACGTCCCATTCAGGGGACTGAGCTTCCCAAAAGCAAACTGCTGCTAATGACTCCAAACAGCTGCTAATGACTCCAGAGCTCAACACTGCAAGACCAGCAGGTACCATGTGACACCAAAATGCCTGAGAAGGTCTCAGCAACACATGCCTGTCCTGGAGACACAGAGCCTTGGGCTGAGCACGCCTGTCTGTGTTAGTAGTGAGCGATCTTCTCTTTTTTTCTGGACTCCTTAAACACCTTATTACAGGGTTTCATCTAGGAAGCGTTGTCTGGCAGCTTTTTGTATTTGTGTGACATCGGTGATCTCAGATTTTGGCAAAGGAGGATTACTGCCTATTGCATTAGCAGGGAGATTTAAAGTGTGACTCCACATAATAAGGGCAGCACAGAGAAGAAATAGTCCTGGCCACTAAGAAAGTGCAATCTGCTCTTTTCTCTGAAGCATGGAGATTACAGTCCTCACCTGCATATTCTGGGGTGTATTAGAGAGTTGCCCAAGGTAACACAGGAAGACTGTTGCAAAATCAAGAACAATATAGGGTATTTTTTTTCCTCTTCTTCTGAGGGAATATTTAGACACTGGTTGCCAAGAATCAAAGGAGAACTCCCAAATTTACAGTTTTGTCCTAAATAAATAAATCCGTTGCTCAGTTGAAGGCTGTCATTTCAGATCAGGATCCCACCTAAACAGAGATGATTTGAGGAAGAACAAGGTAGCAGAGCTGAAACTCAAAGTGGAAGGAGAAAATAGATATAAATACCTTGTTGCTCCCCTGCCAGCCCCCATCAAAAAATAAGGCTGAGGAAAAAAAAATTAAAAACCTAACTCTGTCTCAGCCATCCTTGACTGATTTTGTTTGAAGAATTTAGGGACAGGTTGAATAACAGAGGCTCCACCTCCTATGCCAGTATTTTTTGGCTATACTTAGAGACAAAATTCTTATGCTAATTTAAACCTCCCTTGTTTTAATTTAAATTCATTATTACTGATTCTTCCCACCATGTACTTGAACATATTTTTCCCCCGCTCTTTGAAGCCACTTACACACTTAACACAATTGAGGACTGTTTTCCTTCTCCTTCAGCTTTCTGTTTTCAGGAGACCCCATTCTTTCCATCTTCCCACACAAAAAGTTCACTTCCTACGTCCACCATCAGCACCACACTTCCCACCTAGACCATGTCTCACTGGTCACATTCCTCTTGGATTGCAGTGCCCACCAGGCTTGTAGGGCTTCCCTGCTTCCTGCCTGCTTTTCCTGCCCTTGTGTTTGTGTAGCCGAAGGGTCCTGATCTGAGCCTTTGCCTTGGAGGGTGCTGTGCTGGTGTGCCCCAACATCAGAACCATGTTTTTGATGCCTGTGTTTCTTATCACACCTTGCTAGCCCTGACAATCCACATGTTCTTTAATGACCCCCACCCAGGTACCTTTTGCACTCTTGTGACTCCTCTATGTATTGAGAGTGACAAGCAAAGTTCCACAACCCTCCAGTCCCTGTGCCAGCCTGGGTGGGCGACATCCCCAGGGAAGATGTGAACATTTCAGACTCCGGATTGGTGGTTCAGGTGAAAACTGGTTTTGATTTCCAAACGTTGGCATCCACAGGGCTGCTGCTGATGCTCTCCAACTGTCAGCACCCTGGCAGGGCCCCTCCTGGCTCTCGGTGCCAATCTGTCTTTAGACATCACCTTCTGTAAACCTGCAGATGGAGTTTTCCACAAGCAGCTGACATGTCAAAAGCTTGACGGTGGGATCTGCTGGCCTCAATCCAGCAGCAGTGTCCCTCTCTCTCAGCAGGATGCATGCTGAGCAAACAGGCAGCTAAAGCCACACTCTTGGAGGGTCTGGGCACACCCCAGCCATCCCTTGGGCCCTTTTCTCCAAGGGAGGAAATGTGGCATACATTTATTGGTGCCACAGACAAGCAGCTACCAAGATTACACCCTAGTCCCCAGGTCATTCCAGCCTGTTGCTTCACCACACTAGCTATTAAACCCAAGTGTCCTGATTTCAGCTGGGATAGAATTCACTTTCTCCCTAGTAGCTGGAATTTGGATGTCAAATGGTGCTGACAGCACACTGATGTTTTCAGTTGTTGTTGAGCAGTGCTTTCCCTGAGTCAAGGACTCCTCAGTTTCCCGTGCTGTGACAGTGAGGAGATGCACAGGACTGCAGGAGGGGATACAGCCAGGACAGCTGACCTGAACTGACCAAAGGGATATTCCAAACCCAGTGTGTAAACTGGGGGCAGTTGGCCAGGAGGTGTTGGTTGGTGGCTGGGGACAGACTGGGCATTGGTCAGCAGGTGGTGAGCAACTGCATTGTGCATCACTTTTCTGTCTTGGGTTTAATTTATTTTCTTTTTTCATTACAACTATTTTTATTGTTATTACTGTCATTAGTATTATTATATTTTACTGTGTTTCAATTATTGAACTGTTTTTATCTCAATCCAAGAGTTTGGGGTTTTTTTAACTATTTCTCCTGATTTTCCTCCCCATCTCACGAGGGCAGGTGGGAGTCAGCAGCAGTTGTGTGGTATTTAGTTGCCATTTAGGGTTAAACCACACCTAGGAAAGCCAAGGCATTGAGACCTATCCTGAAAACTGGCAACGGGACAGGGACAAAGCAACATATTTACCTCTGCTCTCACAGACTGCCTAATTTTGAGGCCAAGCTTAGTGCAGACCAAGCTGTAAAAGGGATGGCTGAGGGATATATCAATGTTCTTCCAGCCTGAAAGAAAATTAGTTTAGAAAATGCTTACAAGCATTCCCTTAGGAGTGTCTTATCCATCTGACTTTTGAAAGTCAGATGTGTTTAAACTACTATATTGCAGCCAACAAATAAAAACACCTAATAAGTATCACTACAATAATAGCATTTTGGAACATGCATTTATAGCTCTTCTTTCTAGTTACCAAATATACACTCATTTCTAAATATTCAGCAGATAATTTGATGTTTCTGGATATGACACTGTGAACAATATCCTTCTCAAAATGGTGGGAATACATTATGACTCACACATGACATCTGCCTTAAGCCTGAGTTATTTAAACTGGAGTATTTTATCAGGGGATTATTAATTTTGGAACCTAAATTAATGAGCATTAACCTGGGCGAATAGCTAGAAAATATTACGAATGAGTGGGAGGGGAGAAAACCTACTTGGTGACTCAGAGCAAAGTTTAAAATATCACTTAAGTGGGTATAATGAGTACAGTAATAATAATTTGAAAACTTGACTCAGATTATGTCTGAGGTAAAATCTATTAAGGGTAGCAGCAGTGCCCCCCATTACCACAACAGGCCTTATGCCAAGACACTACAAGCAAGGAACAAAAGCACCTATTTTCCATCAGCCCAAGTTTGTTATGATCTGAATGAGAGATTTTCACATTTAAGGATACATAAGCACTGAGTTTCAGAGCTTGAGTCCACCAAAATGATTTCTTAACAAATGTGCAGAATTGCATTCCTACTCATACCAAAATAATTTTATGTGGCAGCATGAAGGGACCTAAAAGAGGACCTGGGGTTAAAAATCAAACATTCAGCTCAGCAGGTGGTAAGAGGTAGTGATGATTTTCCACCATGTTTTAGAGAATGTATGAAGTACTCCATCAGAAGATGGTTGTCTCTCTCACATGTGGGAATATGTCTAATTAGAAGCATTTAACTTTTCCATCTTACACTTGGAATAGGGCACCCAGGGCTCAGAACATAAGCACCACCTGACAAGCTTTTAATGGGAACCCAGCAAGCCCTCAGTTGTTTATAAGCATGACTGCTAAACTGAACTTCCCAACTGTATTTCTTGTCCTTTATGAAAAAGTAATGAATACTTTCTCTGCGAGTATTTATAGTACTTCATGAATTTGGGATGAGTACTAGCAAATAGTTTAACAGCCAGTGAAACAATAGTAAATAAATGCATAAAGACTTGGACTTAAACTTCTGGTGCAATTGTTTCTCATCCCTTGTCTCTAATTAACAAAGGGCGACTCATGTCAGGCCTTGAAATGCATGGTCTTTTACATGACACAATCATTTACTATTCAGGGACTAAAAAGAAGCTCCTTTTCAGTGTTTTGACTGCCTTGGTACTCACTGACTTATAAAGCATTAGAAACTACGTTGGTCATCCCATCTGACCTTCTGCTTAATGCATCTCGCACCAGGAACCACAAAATTTGGGAGCACTAGTGCTTAGACTGTAAGAGCCCTAAGCAAGGGCATGATCTCAAGGGATTTCAGCTTTGTTCTGCCAAGTGAGAACTATGGTGATTTAAACCTGGAAGAGAGAAAACTAGGAGGGGAAGGAAAAATCCTATTGGATCTACAGAAATTTCAGTGTCACTGGAATTTTCTCCCATAGAGAGCTGCAGAGAGGAATATGTCCTGAGGAATGAGCACTCAGTCTTGTCCAAGCCTTCCTCAGCAGCCTTGGTCTGAATTCCCCCATGGAAGGAGAACAGCAGCCCTGGAGTAAATAGTGTATGAGCCTGATCTGCACAGCCCCAGTCCAAAGTCTGTCCAGATCTCCACAGTATGAAGAACATCAGTCACAGGACTACTCTGTGTAAACACTTTGAGAACTGAGATTCAGAGCTTCAGCTGCAGTGTGCAAGACACTGATTTAGACTCCAAAATAGCCCATCTCAGGTAGGAGCAGACACAGGTGGTGCTTGCTGTGCTCTGTCCTCCCAAGTGCCTCCTTTACTGGCGCAGAAACAGCCGCAGCTTATTTGATTATTATAAACAAGATTTGTTTGCAGTATCAGTGCTGATGCAAAGCTTCCACACAGCCTCGTTTCATTTACAAAAAAATATTGGTTTGATTTGGGTTTACAATTTTTTTTTCCTCTGAGTCATATATTTGCAGCATGAGGAACAGCAAAGCTTTCTTAAAGCAGGAAGAGGAGCTGAACTGAAGTGTGAGGCTGTGGAGTACAGACAATTTTGATATGATGCTGCTTTGTTGAACACAATTATTTTTTAAGATGACAAGGCCTAAGAAAATGTATTTTAAAAAAAATAATACCCAAGCACTTTCATGGCAGAAGAAGTAAGTGCACTAAGATAAAACACACACAAAATCTCTCCCATGCACTTACAAGTTTGTCAGAGCTCCAGAGGGGAAATTGTTACCGATCCAATGACCTTCCTCCAAAACCACCCAGAGTTATTTGCAATATGACAGTGTGATGACTAAAACCAAGATGAGGGTAGGATCCTCAAAACTACCTGTTATGCAGCTCTGGACTCTGGTTTGAAAGAGCTTATGGTGGCAGGAAGGACAGCTGGCAGAGCTTTCCCTTGCTGAGGAAGGCTGGGTGTTGCTAGAGCTCTAACTCTCCTCTTTGCATAGCCGTGGTTGGATGCTTTTACTGATAATTTCAACCACTCATAAATATTTTATCTGAAAGCCATACAGCAAGCTCTTCTTAGCATGAAAGCAGGCATTTGACAGCTTGCAAAATAGGAGGTGAGTGTGCAAGATGGGCTGAGTGCCAAGATTTGCAGAGAGCTTGTGGGCAATGCCCTTTATTACCCTAAAAATCCAAGCAGCCTCAGGAGGAGGCTGTGGAAACCCTATAGACAGGACAAGTGCATTTTCAGGGCTTACAGATCTAAGAAAACTCTTCCATCTCCCTGTTGGCCTGAGAAAAATCCATAATTAGCAGGGCCTGAATTTGGGTATCTATCATACAGTTTCACATCCTGAGAATTTTGACAGAAAATGCAGGAAAACTTGACACAACGGCTCCAGTTCAGGCTCAAAATGCAGTATTAGCACACACCCACTTGCTAGGTTGTCTAGTCCTAAATAATTCCTGAAAACTGAGGAGTTGAAGTAATAGAAGGAGTGTGGGGGTGAAAAAAAATGCTGTTATAGAAAAGTGACTTTTCCTCAATCACAACATGTCACCAGTCCAGTACTTCTGCCATGTCCAAGTCCCATTACTTTAAAGGAATAGTCCAGGCAAATCAGGACAAGCAAAGCCAGGCTAAGCAAAGCAAATGGAGCTGGCAGAGCTGCTGACAGAGGCAGGTGAGTCCCAGCACTGTCAGCGCAATGCTGTGCTGCAGTCCTTGCTGCAAGAGCTAAGCTTGCACTAATTTTCACACTCTTTATTTTCCTTCCCTTCTCCTCGCCTGGCATGATTTGTTAAGCAGTGCCCCATCCAGAAGGAAGGGGAATTAATAAGGCATCAGGTTTTGCAGACTCCTGTTTTGAGGAAATCTAAATTTCCAAGCTCAGGCAAAGCCCTCCATCGTGCCCAGCTCTCCCCCTCCCCATCTGACCCAGCTTTTAAAAGCAGAGATGCCTGGCTTCAGCCATTAGGCTGTTAAGAGCCTGGCACTAACACTATAAATATCCCATACTCAAACATTATCATTGAGCTCCCAGAGAAGAAACTACCTTGATTGAAGAATGGACTCATTAAGGGAGTGAAGTGACAGCTCTGAGCAGGCTCCGTTTGCAGTTTCTAAGTGCATCTGCTCTGATGGGATTAAAGATGCGTTCCCCACCGGGAGGGAAGAATGGCCTTAGTGTCAGGTCTGCCTCTGGCTACATCATTAAGCAATAAGACATGACAGGCAGTGCGCTTTCAGGGGATTTTTTGCATACTCAGGTATGCAGTGTCATAATGGTCATAGCAAAGCAATCTTGGCCCCCAAGAGCTGTGCTCGCTGCACTGGTACAAATTAAACACAGCTCTCAGCCTGCCAAACATTGTGGATCTTTAATGCAATACAGTACCAGGATCAGAGAGCACCATTTTTCATGTGCCAAACCATTTTTTGGGTGCAATTCATCCCAGCTGCCCGAACCCCAAGAAAACAGGGTTTTGATTAAACATATGTAAGTCACTGTATCTATTAAAAAGGATTTGTGAGCAATCATCATTTTAGAATTGTTAATAACAGGCCAAATCCTGGAGAATTCCCTGAGCAAGTGCCATGCCAAAATACTCACAGATGGTTGTAGAGAGCCAGCACTGATCCCACAGCGTTTTGACACATCACTGAGCACAACTGCAGCAAACCAAGATGTATCCCCATGTGTATTACTCTTTAAGAGCCCTGAAAGAGTGGTACCTACACTGGCAGGGGACTCTGCATCATCTACTGCCACCTTGATGCAGGTTTGCTCTCACTTAACACCATTTCTGTGTGACAGTGCTACCCATCATCACCAAAGCAAATGAAATGGTTTTAGAGCATTCACCTTCTACTGCTCCATACACGGGGAAAAAAACATCATTTTTGTCCATACAGGAGGTGCAAGTGCAACCCCTACAGCCAGGGAATGCCTACCTCTGACACAGCCATGACTGCCAAAGAGAGCAAGACAGATGCTGGTGACTGGTTTAAGGGTGATAAATCCACCTTAAAAGGAACGGGGTGGTCTTGAACCTCTCAGATCCCAAATGGTGGTGAAGAAATTAATGTATCAGGGTCCACTTATAACTGCTTCCAATGTGTCAGTCCTTCTCCACACATCAGGTCTGGCAGCTCTTCTTCCCTCTGGACTCTGAATTGCTGAACTCACTACTGACTGCAGCTGCTTGAATGTATTCATAACCTGTTGCTTACTCAAATAAATTTTTCAAAGCAGAATTTCTCCAAAATCCCTCAAGCCAAACACCTAAAAATGAACATGCTGAAAAACACCTTCAAGATGCTTTCCAAAAAGCATGTACATTTTCTTTTGGACTGCTATGATTGCAAAATGCAAGCTACATATTTCATATCTTCACAAACCCAAAGCAAGTCTGCTCCACATGCAGTTTGGCTGTGTGATTTATATGCTCTATGTGAGCAATTTAGGAAAGAAAACTACATTAAAAAAAGATAGTCAATGGGCAAATTATTCCTTAGCTCACAAAGGGCCAATCATATGATCAGACACCATATCCTGGAAGAGCCAGGTGCTCACAGCTGCTAAAATATTCTGACCACAGCAATTGTTCTCATCAAGCAAGCACCCTTACTTCAAATTTTGAGGGCTTATACCATCCCAGCAAGCTATGAAATATGTAGGGTTCTCTTACAAACCTGGGGATTTTTTAAAGTTGCTTAAATGAATGCACGTGGATGGGCTTAGGGCTGGCCAGCCCAGCAGAACCAGCAATGGGCAGCTTTAGACTCATTTAATACAGGAAAAGACCACCTGAGCTATCTGAGGGCTTAGTGCTCCAGTCCTGAGAGAGGCTTAGCCAGAACACATATATTTCTCTGCTGGGTCTGAGACTTGTAACCAAAGTGTTTCCTAGCAGTGAGAAATCACAGAAACAGGGAAAGAAAAACAAATATGACTGATTAGCCCTTTTTTTTGTTTTGGTGGAGCGAGAAAAGCTTAGACCACCACTATCATCTCATTGCTCTACTCAAACAGAAATGTTCACTCCAGTATTTTAGTCAAGAGGCTTCTGTTTCTACCAGGAAAGGAAATTTCCATTCACACAGATGATGAACTCAAATTACACCCTGGGAAGCCTCCTACCCTATCCCTCCTGTATGTTTTTATCAATCACCCAGGTTGGTGTGCAGGCTCCCAGCCTAATCCCCCACTGTAGTGCAGCCACAGCCTCATATTAAAGCATGAAAATTTAAACTCCTCGTGTTTTGCAATATTTACAAATCTATGAAAGTAATGCAAGCAAATGGCAGTTGTCTGGAGCTGAGAGAAACTGCTGCACTGGGACATTTTCCACCAGAAAATCTGTTCCCATCTTTTATTTACAGGAATTTAAGAGATTTCATTAGTCATAGAGCAATTCACATTTCAAGACAAGTGAAGCCACACAATTGTACTACATTCAGTAACTCCCCAAATGCTCCCACATTTTTGCAGGAGGTGCAGAGGTTGAAACTTTTCAGGCTAGAAAGCCCCAGTGATCAAACCTAGCAAGCAACCCTACTGCAGAGGGTCCCACCCAGGCTGTGCTACACAAACCTCTCCAAGTGGAGGGGGTCCTGCTGTGGAACCTGGAGCTGGCCCTCCAAAGGAATCTGCCTGTGCACTGTCATCCTCTGAAATTTTTGGCAGTCCCTTCTTGCTACATATTTCCTACTGGCCTATTCCCAGAGAGATACAGCCTGGCACGGGAACTACTTTGCTAAATTCATACCTGTCCAACTTTTTTGAGCTTATGCAATATTGGATAATCTTTCAATTTTAAATTGAGGCAGATTTTTTAAAAAGCTGTTTAAATTCTGTGCCACTCAAACCCTTTTTACACGTTTGCTGTCATGTTCCTAGAAGCAGAAGGGCCACGTTGCAAGAATATTCCCATTTCTTTTATTCGCAGGCAGCTTTGTGTTACAGGTTCCTTTGGCAAGAAATACCAGTAATATGCTTCCATCCCTGAAAATACTCATCTAGTGGGAGATGTCTTTTTGCAATGGGGTTGGGCTAAATGATCTTTAAAGGTCCTTTCAACACAAATTGTTTTATCATTTTATGCTGGGACAGATTCTCTGCCACCAAATGGAAAAGTGATTTCCTTGATAGCCATCACAACCCACCCCACCATCATCTTCTGAAAATATGTACCCTTTAGGGACCAGGCAATGGAGAGAATTTGATTCATGCCACAGGCAAATTACCTTCCTGAAAATGCCTTGCTTCTCTGGATGCCATTTGCTGTCAGATAGGATAAAGCACTGTCATGGGTTAGCAAAGCATAGTCTCGGAAGTGATGTTCTGGCAAAGGGGTGCTTACAGCTTCCCCTGTGACCTAACAGAACCTATCAGCTGGCCAGCTTGAATATGGACAATTCTTTAAGCCACTTAAAATTGTGACCGCCTCTGTGGTCCACATTTAAGAATAGACAAACCCCGGGCAGAGCTCTGTCTCGTTTCTGGTGCTGGGACAGGTGGCTGTGGGCCCCGTGCAGGGGCTGGCGGGCCCGGCCCAGGCCCTGCTCCGGCCAGGCCAGGCTGGGCCATGGTCATCCTGGAGCCGATGGGCCCTGCTCCACCCGCGGAACCCCCCCACAGCCCTGCTATGGGCAGCCGGAGCAGCCCGGCTCCCCCTCTCCAGTGCAGCCAAGATTCAGCTGAAGCTGCACCGCTGTCCGGCAGAGGTCAGGTGACCAACAGCGATAAGCCACATTCCAGCTGCAAGGCCTGGGTGAGATTAACCCTTTTAGTGCTGTGAAGAGCTGAAAACCTGAGGGAAGAGAAAGAGAAGATGCTTAAAGCTGAAATTCTGTTGTAAAGCTATGATGTATCAGAGTACCCGTTGTAATTTCATGAAGGCATGGGGGGGTGGAGTGTTCAACTTGTACTTGTGAGCAAAAGCACCTGCGCTGAGATAGGCAGATGCTGAAGCAGCTGTAATTTGATGAGAAGTTTGAACAGGGAGAGATGGAAGCGATGAGGACTCTTACTCCACATGGAAAGGGGAAGACCTCTGTTCCTAGAGATGCTCCCAGAGATAGTCCTAGAGATGAAGATGAGGAAGACCCTTTGCTCCCAGGGAAGGAGAAGGGCCTCTATTCTTAGAGATGAAATGGTCCCAGAGATGGGTGAAGAGAACTTTTGTTTCTGAACGGCTCAACCTTAAAATTGTACCCCAGTAATTCAAGAGTGGACCCTCGAAAGCAGTTGCGGGAAAAGCTGCAAGTCGGGGAAGGGACTCACATGCGAGCAGAGAACCAACCCGGGCAGCTGTCTCGTTGTGATACTGTTTTCATAGCATGGGCAAGAGAGACTCCTCTTCCTAAATGGACTGAACAAGGTTATTATGGAAGTGGTAACAGACTGAACATCTCAAGGGTTGTCTTTTTACACTGTCAGTGGGAGAAGGGAGAAAGGTGGCGGAAGGAGAAGAGTTCTGAAGGTGTGGTATGATTTTATTTTTTTCTTTTTTCCTTCTTTTAGGTCTGTTAATAAACTTATTTCTATTCTTTCAAGTTTGGTGCCTGCTTTGCTTTTCTCCTAATTCTTATCTCACAGAAGGTAAATAGTAATGAGTATTTTGGACCAAACCACTAAAAGCAGCCTTTGAGAAGAGGATGCTGATGAAGAGAGCTCCATAAGCAATGAAAAAAAGTGTGTATTTACCAATAGTTTATGATTTATATAGGATGAGAATCCTCTTGTCTGAGGATCTTCAAAAACATGAAGCTGGGAAACATTCAAAGATTTCCAGTTACAGAAAACAAGAGGACTCATAGCATTTGAAATGGATTGTTTTTTTAACAAGAACATTTGTAAATCCAGAATATATAGATAATAGGAATTATATAGACTATAGGAACTCAGAAACCTCCTTAACTTCAGTTGACTTTAGCTTTCTTTCCAGAATTATCCAGGCTAGTTTTCTTCCTCCTTGTCTTCTACATCTTTTCTCTCTTCCAGACTCTTCAGAAATATTTTGAGAGCCCAACACACAGTCTATGCAACACATAGCACCATGAGCCCTCTTCTTGATTCACCCATAGGTGTTACTGGAAGGAAAAAAATATAGCCTCCTCATTAGCACATGAGTTATTCCTGGAAGGCTCAAAGACTTTCCCATCAAGCTCAGACTGTTCTGGTTTAAAAGGTTTCAGCAATATTCTTCTGCCAGCTTTTGTCCATCCCAGTCATAACTCATTAAATGAAACTGCAAATCTCCTTTAATCACTGTTCCTTCCCCTCATCTCCTCCTCTTAAGAGGTTTCAGAATAATCATAAATTAGCTTTATTCTTGCTTAAAGCCTTAGAGCTGTTCTCTACCTTCCTGACATCAGAAATCCAGGTAAACACAATCAGCCTTCAGGAAGCCATCTAAGATAGACGCAACTCTCCTGGCTCATCTTGGAGGATGCACAGAACAGGGCAGGCAAGTTACCTCCACAGGACAGGAATTGCCCTCGCTGTACAGCCTACACGTCCTTGGCATGTTGACCTGAACAGATGCCAAGCACTTGCTTTTGGCTTCACCATTAAAAAATATCACCTCATTTACCACGGAGACGCCTCTCAGGCCCTGTGGTATGGAGCAGAGCTGGCTGAAATCTTCCTCCCCCATCAAATAAAGATCAGTCCTGCAACAGGGTGCACACAGGCCATAGGTCTGTTGAGAGTCCTGTAATGGAACTTGAAAAACAATTATCGTACAAGAGGAAATAGTTGGCTTGCTCTGGGAATATCCTGCAGCTGTGAATACAGCAGCAGTCCTGACAGCCTGGGGAAGTGTTGTCATTGCTGCCTATCTCAGTGCTATGGAAGAGTTTCCTGCCAAAACACACTCTGGTTGGTGTGCTTGATGTGAAAGGACACCCAAGGACACAGCTGCTTGTGACTGTCACTGCCCTACACTGGGGAGGTGTCAGCCTCCAAATCAGGCTGGAAATTTCAGAAGATGGGATTATTTTGAGACTTGCTATCTGTCTGAACTGTCCTAGAAGAAAGACAGCCTTCTCCCTTCACTCCCATGTGTGCTGGTGGACTTCCACATGAAGGTCTCATTCCATCTCTGGATTCCCTGTGTTTGGGAAAATTCAGCATTTCTGCAGCTGGAGCTGGGCTGGAGCTCAGTTGGCTCCAGCCAAACCTGGTTGTCAGAAACGACAGAAAGAAGAGCTCTGGACAGTGCCACTGTGCTTGAAAACACACACACAGAGCCAAATTCTGGCACTCACACAAGTCTGAAATTTAGAAGACTGGCAAACCTGGACTTGAAAACAATCATGGCTAATTAAAAATGAAGACACAGTCCTGAGCCAAGTACTGAGGTGGGGAGACATTTCTGTTGGGTGTCTTATCCCTTCCTGCACCCAAAATGATTCCTCATTATCGGTTGTAAAAGAAAAATAAATACCACCCCTTTTCTCTCAGTTTACCATTAATTCTTCAATTTGTTTACAAGGCAGCAAGTGAAAGACTCTTTCTACAAGGAGCTAAAATGCTTACAGATCACTGTGAGTTCAAAGGATGTGTCGTGGAAATACATTGGGGAGAATTACTATTTCTCATTGGTGGGATAATTGCAGGCAATCCATCTGAAGGTTAGAACACAATATTTGGAAGAAGTTATTGCTTCTACATTTCTTTATAGTCTGACATGAAAGATCTGAAACTTCTTCTTCATGTGACTCAAATATGAATAAAGCTCATAACAAAACATAATAGAGGAAAATGAAAAATTCCTGCCCGATATAGAGGTATCTGTGCTGTGGTTAAATTATATTTCGATTTTCAGCTCATTTGTTTATTCCTCCAGACAGCTACTGACCATGTTCTAGAGGATCTTAACTTCATTGAGGACCCCTCGACTTTGCTGACTTTTGATTGTGCATCAGGGAGACTTTAAATAAATCAGCCACTGATATTGGCCAGTAATGAAAAAACAGAAGATGCAAGCAGCATCTACAAATTGCTGAGGATACACACAGAGCTGTATTCCCTACCCATGGGACAGATACTTCCTCTGCAAAGTCAAAGCTACCCAGGGGTCCTGGGCTGCTTAAACCAGGCTTACCAGAAGCTCTCACAACTTTCTCTGTGTGGGAGCTCCTGTGGTGACTGAACCAGCAGAAACATGAGCAGATTGTTGTTTTGCCAGACTCGTCATAACAAAGGACCACAAACTGACCTTACCTGCGAAGAAGAGTAAGACAGTTTTTCCTTCTCACACCAAGAGTTCACCTCTTACAGTTCAGGCCTTAAAAGGCCGTCTCTGGAACCCACTAAAAATATTTAAAATTTACTAAAAATCTGGCACTCGTCTGAGCTTTCCATCCTTCCTACTTCAAGCATGTGTAACAGGCCTTCTCACCTTCAAGCCCAGAGTGGTTTCTTTGTTCAGACCTGATCTCTGAGCACAGGAGTCCTCTGGAGTTCAAGGTGCCTAGGAATCAGAATGCCAGGCCATGAAGAAAGGCCCAGGAGAGCTCTTTTTCACTGTACCATGTCATACCAAAGCCAGGGTGGCAAAGAACAGTCAATCACCTCAGAAATGCTGACCAAGGTTTTGGAGATCTCAAGAAATGCATGTCCAACACAACTGTGTTGGAAGAGACTTAAGCAATCTGACATCCTCCCCCAGTCTTCACTCCTCAGCATTTATTGCTCGTAGTTGGTGCAGATTCTTGCCTTCAGCGATTTCTCACCCAAGCAAGTGCAACTAAAGATACTGACTCCCACCCTGCTGGGGGAGCACGCAACAGCCTTGGGCACTAAACACTTCCCAAGAACAACCCCGAGCAGATGGCATAAATTTAGTGAACCGTGGATGGGGAAGGGAATCCCCAGGAGATGCAGTGACAGCACAGACACTGCAGAGAAGATCTTATTTCTGTGTCTTCACAAACCATTTCCATACAGCTCTCAACGTTCCTCCACATAGTGTTTGGGACTTGAGCATCTCTAAGGAACCACTCTTATTTGAGGCAGTGATGAGGAAGAGAGGAATAAGCAGTATTCCCCACTCTTGAAGAGAGATCACTGAGACACTGAAGGCCGGTCTCTACCATATGGGGTGAGAGAGGCTGCTTTGTGTCAGCATGTGGATGCACCAGCAGGATTATATTAGCAGAAGCAGTAAAATGCCCTGACTTCTGCTGCCTCCAGGCCTCAATTGTTCCCTTGCTTAGCTCCAAGCTCTGAAACAGATGTACAGATGTCTCTGAACTCCTCTGGGCTCTGCACGCTGTGCTGCTCCAAGGGCTGAGACACCTCCAGCAATTGTCATGAAGTACCTCTCATGTACAAGATCAGATAGCAGGATCATAACCATGGAATAAAACAGCTTTCTGGGCCCAGCTGGACTACATCAAACAACCTAGCTACACTTAAAAGATATTTTCTGCCCCTTTTCTGAAAGCCACCTTCTCATACCTCCATGCACAAGGGCACAAAAAGCCCCAGGACATGAGACATGCAGGTCACCTGCTGGACAGCAGAGCTGGGCTGGCTCCAGTGCTCCAAGCTCTGCAAAGCTCTGCCCATCCTGGAGATGTGCACAGCACCAACACACCTCAGGTTATCACATAACTCACCTGAGCAGCTGTGATAAAGCAGGAGGTAACCTAACAGAACACAATACAGCCCTCAGGATTAAGAGGAGGAATCCTTTCTCCTGTTAGAAATGTTCGTGGTTTGGTTACCAGACCACCTTGGTGACTCATGCCTTTAGGGAGCCTTTCACCTTAACCAAAAGCTCAAGCATCCCACAGTACCAATAACCCCATCCAGAGTGAAACCTGGATAAATGACCAAAAGAGTGCTGGCATTAAAACTGGCACACTGAAGTGAGTCACTCAATTAGCAACCTCTGTGCAATGTTTAGTAGCCAGAGAAGGACTGTCCTGTCTCATAAGTGACTCACAACATGAAAGAACAGAACACAGTAGTGATCAATCACAAAGGTGAATAAGCAACAGCAGTTTAGTCCAGAGGCTGAGTACCAAACTCAGCTACACATCAATATGGTCCATGGCCCTGCTTCTCTCCACTTAGTTAAACGAGCACTGCTGAGTGTAAGCCCATTGTATCACGCAGTGTCTTATCTAAAGGGTGGAGATCAAAGACCAGCAGAGGGAGAGGTTATCACACACTCCACATAACTTTACTGTTGCCAAACCCCTATTGCAACAGTTGTCTGACTCCAGATATGCTTCAGAAGATCACAGGAAAGGAACTGAGCAAATTCTACCCAAACAGAGATTTGGATCCACCGGGAAAAGGCAACAAAATATAATTTTAATTCAATATAGTATTTTTACCATCTTTTCTGGAGATAAAGTCTGTTCTTCTCCTACTCCTCTATGTTCAATCCTGTTATAGAATTATAGGACTCTTTGGGTTAGAACAGACCTTAAACACCATCTCTTTCCAAGCCCCCTGCCATGGACAAAGTGTTTTTTCACCACACCAGGTTGTCCAGGCCACGTTAAGACTGGACTTGAGCAGTTCCAGGGATGGGGCATCCCCAGCTTCTCTGGTCAACCTGTGCCAGCTCCTCACCACCTCACAATCAAGAATTTCTACTTAATATCTCACATAAATCTCTCCACCTTCAGTTTAAAGCCATTACCCTTCGCCTATCAACGCGTCTGTGTCAAATTCCCTCTCCAGATGTCTCCCCACTACCTCCTACTGTAACTCAAGAGCTGAGCAGCAACAGGGTCTACAGAACAGCATAACCAGGGGGAGCAGGGAAAGTTTGCTCTCTTAAAACAATAAAGCTGTCACACGCCCTCCCACGCTGCAGTTCCCTCAGTGGTCCCAAAAGCTGAGGACAGCTGGTGGCTGCTTGGGAAGAGCTGGGTTTGCACAGCATCAGACAGGAGTTCACCAGAGAGATGGAAAGTTTGTGCTATCAAGGCACCCTCCAGCTAAGCCATAAAATCCTCCTCTTCCTCTCATTATGAAGAGCAGAATGGCTTTAAGAAACACAGAGCATAATGGAAGGGAGAGGGGTGTCTGGGCAGGTGGGCAGTGCCTTGAGCAAATACAAGTTCCTTCCATGGTGCTACATGTGTTTGATAATTCCGTGCAATGTAGGAAGACGGATACGGACTCAGTGTAATGTTACCAGATCTCTTTGCTTCCTTAGTAAAGGAAAACTCAGCATTTCATACCACAGGCAATCAACTTGACAAAAAATAAAAAGGCAAAAAAGCAGAACCCAGAGCCAAGTTCTTTAGCGCTGAAAGGTTGATTCTACAACCTTAGTACCTTTACTTCCTCCTGCTAAGACATGCAAATATGGATAAAAATACTCCAGTGATGCTGATAAAACCTTTACAATGCTGTATCTGGGGTGATCACATTATTCATAGGTTAGCAAGCTTTATATGAATAGTGCAGCTCATTTGGTTGATTTTTTATTCAACTTTCATACAGTGGTAGATAATGGCACAGCATGTCATAAACCCTTTAGAATCCTATTTTAATGTCTTCCCCAAATATTTCTAACTTAGCATTACAACAGTTGCTTTCAACTCCGGAGACAAGTTCTTTGGAATGCACAAAGGCAAATGGGCAGAACTCAGAAACAGCCTCAAGATAAACTAAGAAGCAAGAAAAATCCTTTTTCACACTTAAAGACTTTGTATTCACCCAGAATTTCCAAGGATAATGATGTTTTCTTCCCTTCAACTGCACACAAGGGCCAGATCCATCTGCAGAGATGCTATAATCCAAACCAGCTGATGTTGCAGTCTGGTGTTCAGGGGGAAGACACCTCGAGGTCTCTTTTCCACTCCCCCATCCCCATCTTATAAATCCATTCAGATGTGAAGGCACAAGGTAAGGGCTTATTAGGCTTTTTTAATCAACACTAGAGGCAAATGAGAGTCTGTAAATCGCATCGTTTTGTTATTAATGCAGAAGTCCGTTCACATTCAGCACTATGTTAGATTGGAATTTAGCCTGAAATCTTCCATTCCACATCAGTGCTTTCAATCTATTAACTAGACAGGAGAAACCCTAACTACTCTCCTTCATCCAGACAAGCTCTCACTTTGATAGATTTCTGAGATAACTTTAAAGAGCTGCACAAAAGGCAGCTCCAAGGGAGGCTTCCTGTCTATCTCACGAGCAGTGCCCAGCATGTTCTCCAAACAACACCTCACACAAAAATGCAGGAAAAAGATTGAATTCCAAAAGAGTTGCCATGACCTAGTTTCATGTCAACCTTCAAGAGACCTCAATGTGTGCATTATTTCTACATTTTTATTTGATTCAGAGAAATCCAACACTTCCTGTCTAACCCCAGTTTAGAGGCCAAGGCAGTTTTGGGTTACTACAATATAATCCCCCTATTAAATGATGGTCTGAGTTCAAAAGGCATTGGCTTTAGGGCAGTCCTTCCTCTGGCTGAGTGCAGAAGGAATCATGTCTAGAACACTAAAAACTCTTCTGTGCCTGTTCTGCTCAAACCCAGATTACACTCAGCCTTTGGAAAAATCAAGCTCTCTTCTAACTTTTCTCAGTGTAATGGAATCAAGCCCCAGAGATTTTCAGCAGACCATGCCTGAAGACCACTTGTGTCAGATCAGGATCTCCAGAGTCAAACCATTCAAACTGTGTTTTGTCAGTTCTTATGCAGCAGCACCATGTCAGCTCTTCTGCATAACAAAACACAGGAGCAATTTCCATATTGCAAGATAACAAGGCAGGTTAACAAAAATTATATTTAAGCAGATTACCCTCAGATAGGAAGAGTTGCTCCACATTCAGGTTTTGTTGGCAAAAGCAACACTCTGTACAGTTATGAAGCACACTTTTCCAATTCTTGCAACCAGAAACAAGATCATTTGGATCCCATAGACCGTTAGTCTGAGTAGCAACAATCCCAAAAAGAAGTCAAGGGGAATATAATACTTGTGGAACAGCAGTCAGGCCCATAAGGTACCAATTGCTCATTGAGCTTGAGATGGAAGTGTCTGAGTCTTAAATGCTTTGGTTATGTTAATTCTGCCTTCAAATAATCCTTAAGCTACAGGGAGGAACACAGGGTGCTCACATAATGCTGTAGCTTGAGTCTTTTAATATCTTACTTAACATAGGCAACACATTTACCATAATGCACTGCCACATCCAAAAAAAAAAAAATTGTTTTGAGAAAAACCTTTCCAGAAAATGTTAGTGACCTTACCATAAATACATACATTTTATAGGAAAAGCTTTGATCAAATAATTTTTTTTGTTTAGCCAGTCCCAAATATCCCAAATTTACACTTCCACTTAAACAACAACTTCGGTCCTCATATCCTGATATCTCAGATCTAACAGTAACCTTTCAGAATTGCTTTTCCTTTTTTTAAAGATTCAAATAGTGAAAATAAGTGTCCGAGTCTGAAGACTAGTTTGAATGTATTTTTGTATATAGGAGGATAAAGTACAGAGAGGACCATGAGTTTGTGCATCTCAAAAATAACCCACCTGTTTAAAAGACTTCATTACTTTGGCCTTTTGAAACTTCCACCATATTTTGAGTTGTTGCTTGCCAGTGTTCATTAGTTAGGAGGAGATCTCTGAGTCAGCTGAGAAAGAAAAAAAGAAAATGTGAGTTTCAGCTTTCTGCAAATCTGATTGTTGAACATTTTCAGCTGATTGCTTTATCCCCTGGCCTAAGCCGACTGATTGCTTTGGCTCAATTGAACGATAATTGGATTGTTCCCTGTAGTTGTGGTTCAATGCCACAGCATTGTGCTATTGATAATACAGTAAAAGCCTATTAAATCCATGGCCTTGCTGTGGAGAATGGTACCTTTAAAACTGACATTTGCTTCTATTGTGCATATTAATGCTGATTTTCTTCTTACTTAAATGATAGTGTAAGGGCATTACAAATATATAGCAAGGTGCAGCAGAGTGAAAGAGCAGAAACTGTGCCCGAGTGTCCTTCCAGGCCACAATGCTAGAAGACCTTTTTCTAAGGTTTCAAAAGGTCTCAAAATTCCAAAGAGTTTCATAATTGTATTTTAGACCTTTTGCCTGGAAAACTTGTATTTAAGGAATTGCATCCCAACATTTTTCATGTTTCTTGTGACAACAGTCAAAAATTCAAAACAGAAAGGTCTCCACAGCTTTACCTGCAGCTCTCTTTAATATTTACCGAGAAAACAGGGATTTCCCTGAGTGCTCTGCAGAATGCAGCACACCCAGAGGGTAAACTGTGCTCCAGGTAAACGTAGTTATGGAGACTTTTCCATAACAAAGGAGGAGAAACGGACTTTTTTCATGACAGTGATTCCAGCCTCTGCAGAGCCCAGATCCTCACCAAGGTGTGGTGAGCCGGAGAGCTCTCAGGTGGGTGAGGGTGAAGCACCCCTTGAGAAGATGAGCTGTAGCTCAAGTTGAAGAGCCACCACTCTGGGTGGCAGTTCACAGCCCAGATTCCCCAGAAAATCCACCTGTGGCCTTTCCATCCTCCTTCCACAGGCTGCTTCTCCTAATCAAGATGCTCAAAAATGGGGCTAAAGCACATGTTCAGCTCACAGTACCTGGTCCTGACAAGGCAACATTAATTCTGGCAAAAGAGTTCTCAAATACAGATAATTTGAATCAGAAAGAGTTATAGATATCTGTGAGACAGCAGGTGGCCTGGGACAGCCTTTGCCATAAATTTTCATACAAGTTCACCTCAAAAAATTCTCTGATGTTTTACCATTTTCAAGAATCATCTCAAGGCAAACATGCCTGGGTCCATTTCATGGTTGAGAAGTGTTTGCCTCTGTAATAAAAGAGAACTTCAAACCCCCCTGCACCACCTGAGATAAAAACTACCTCCTCTCTGAATTTCTCTGACTCCTGTTAGCATGCTGTGGCACAACTGTGCTTAAACCTACATGCCTTCCAAGAGCAGAGACTGAAGATCTCTAAAACCCCTGCATGAGGTGATTAATTAGATGATTATTCACACACAGAGCTTAATCCCAAACCCAGGGAGACCTGTGGGAGTTTACTGACTAATGACCTGCAAGTTGCTACCTGGAGACTCCCCAAAGATTAATTATGAGCCAGATCTTCTCAGATTATAGGCCTGATTTACAACACTGTTTGGTATTAAGCCTGCCCAACTCTTTCTATTTTTCAGTTTAACAGTAAGTGTTTGTGCTGAAGTGTTCACGTTGTTGTGTTCACATTGTTGCTTCAAAGAGCACTTTTGGAGAACGTTCAAAGCCAACCATCTTAGTGACTTCCAAGGAGCCAAAAAAAAAAGATAAAGACAAGAAAGTGACTTAAAGGTGTTGGCTTCGTCCCTGATGCCAGACCTGGGGGAGAGGAAGAGATTTTTAGGCTTTTATTTTAGACCTTAGAGCACACTCATGCTGCAGGATGTCAGCAAATAGGAAGGGGCAAAGAGACACCAACAGCTGTTCTTTCCTTCACCTCATCAAGATCCACACTTGTGATTTTTGGTATTTCAACTCCTAAATAACCAAAAGACCCTGTTCTCAGCTCCCATGGAAGATGGCACTTTCCCTGCCACTCCAAGTGGACATCACTGTGGGCAGTTCCTGGTTTGGATGCGAGTGAGGGACCTCTCAATCAACAACCCACATCAGTATTTCCCTTCTGCCTGCACGGTGTGGCAGGAAAGGAGGCACAGTTACCTTTGAAGGCCAAGGTAACTCCCCAGGTCAATGGCACACAGACATGGAAAGGACAGAGAGAGATGGTCTGGAGCAGTAAACCTCCTCTACATGAGTTATCTTCTGGGTGCATAAACCACTGGGAGAGCTTTCATTAGAACATTTCTGAGGGAATTTATCTCCCTGACTAGCCTTAATTGGGTTGGCACACCAGGAGCAGGACCAAGGCATTTGCTCATTTGTAACAGAGTGGGTTCATGGCCCATTGGGTTCTGTTTCAGCCTGTGCTTGGCTTCAGTCCACCAGCTGGACCACAAAATACTTGCAGAGGGAGGATCCTGTTACAGCAATCTATTGGGTTGGAACTTTTAAATGAAAGTTGCCATGAGACTATCAGGAAAGGTAAAAGAGCATCTCTAGAACAGAGCCTGCTTCACAGCTGGCATGGATTACAGCCTGTGAGGAAGTCCTGCATCCCTTAGGAGTTAGGAATTTGCAGTAGGGAGAAGTCTGGAAAGCCAGAAATAAACGTCAGGGATTTCCCTAATAATAGGGTTTACTCATCGAAACAGCACAAAGGGACCGAGCTGGCTTTTTCTCCCAGGCAGGAAGAGAGAAAAAGTGAGAAGGAGGCAGTGAGCACACATAGGTACAAAACTGGGGCTTCATCAAAGCTGCTCTTTCCAGTTTCTGGGGGACTGGGATTTCATCAAGCCTCCACTTGCACTCTTTAACCACAGAATCCATGTCTGCCGAGCAAAGGGAGGCAAGGGGAGGACATCCAGGAGGCAGATCTGTCCTCATCCCCAAATAAATCATTGTCCACTTCTGGTTCAAGGCAGAGGTAAAGGCCTTCCTACAGAAGACCATTCAGTCTGTGAACAGGATTCCTTTTGCTGTACAAGACAGTCGTGTTGGATCTACATCGTCCCACCAGCCCCACAAGGCACGAGACAAAATACTGCAATTATTAAATAGAAGATGCTAGAGCTGTACAGTTCACATCAGATACAGCAGGCAGATACAAGGATCTGAGTGTCCTTGCTCTTTCTTTGCTCTTCAGCCTAAATTGTCCACAAACCCCTTTGGTGAGGATGGACTGTTTCCCAGAAATATGCTGCAGCATTACTCACTCAAGTGCTTTACATTTTCTCACACCGTTTTTCAGCCTCTGTTGAGGGCAGGTCACAGGACTGGGCAGACTGTCATCACCCAAGAAACAGGCATCAAGTCCTGCACAGCCTTCAAGTCCAGAAATTAGAAACAGAGCTGGGGAAAAATGTCTTTCCTAGATTGCCTTGTTGATAATCTCCCCAACTTCAAAGCTCACATCTGTCTCGTGAGGTGAGGATGGTTTCTAACTTCAGTCGACCCAAATTACTTCCAGCCTTCCTCTGCAGCACACAGCAACACTGAGTCTTTGTATCATGCCTTTGATCACTGCATCTGTGAAATAAACTGGTCTGGTGTCTCTGCAAAGAAAGCTTTGAGGTGAAGCCCATCGCTGAGTCAGCTGTCATTAACACAATGATTCTGCTTTGGAGAGGCAGCAGGGGGAACCTGAGCACAAAACACACTTTACCTGGAAGGTGCTGAGCTTTTGGGCACTCCTATCCTAAGGGTAGTTCCTCACTTAAGAGGAAGAGTCATTGTCTGGTTTTCCAGAAGGTGGTCCTGCAGATAGCAGAGACAAGTTTTCCTGAAGTTTTAATTAGTTAAAAATGATGAAAAGACCTACAACCTTCCTCAGTCCCAGAATAACTTTTAACTTCATCAGGGATGGGAGGCTGGGACATTCTTCCTTTGTATCCTGAAATCTTTCCCATCCCTTGTTGTCTCAATCCCCTCAATGAACACACACACTCTGTAAATGCTGAATTTACAGTCACCTACGAAAAAGATGTTTAGAATTAGAGAATTTATTACAGGATTTTTATTATTCATATTTTTCTCTGAAATTAATTTCTACTGTATTTTGCAGTTGTATTCCTGGTGAGCAGGGTGATTGTGGTGGTTGTCCTTCCATACCAGGATAATTTTTGGTCATCCTCTACACTTACAACTTTGCTGACTTAGCCACAATAACAAGAAAGTAGCTAAAATTCTCAGGGATACTTGTGACTCTCACTTCAGTTATTTCAAAGAAAAATTAAGCTCAAGCAAAAAAAACCAGCATCTTAGAAAAGGGCAAGGCCATTTTTAAACACCACAAATGAGCAGAGCACAGCACAATTCAAGCTTTTGCCTATTCATAGATGTGACCCTTCTAAAGAGTGAGAAAAGGAAGAAGAGGATTTTTTGTTTTTTAAAAAAAACGTTTAAACCCTTAAACAGCAGGATATTATGTACCTGCTATTAAGCTCCATCTGCCACTAACCATGCAGGCGAGTGACAAGCCAAGACAACTATTTTCTGGGGGGGTGTGAGGGGTGGGGAGTGGGGGAAAAGACTGATTTTAGCAAAAGCTGTAGAACAAAAATTTGTTTGAACTGTTTCTGCACAGCTTTTCATCATGCACTTGCAATTTTAAAAACTATTTTAAGATACAGTGGTAAATGTGTTAAATAGGTCACTGTCTGTGTCCAGCACAGAGATAAGAGGCTGTTTACAACTCCAGCTGCAGAACTTTGGCTTCTGAGCTCAACTGGTAACTGCTTACATGGCAGGTCCCCAGTGCTTGCCCAGAAGGCGAAAGTTACAGGCAGAGAAAATAAATAAATCTGACTTCTCTCATGTTCAGCCTTGCTCCAGCTCACCAATATTTCTATATATGGCAGGCCTAGAGCTCTGGTGCACAGATACCACTGAGGAGCACATGATGAGTGGGAAAAGCAGTCCAAAAATGTTAAAGCATTAGGCAAGGAGGCAAATTGGATGGTTTTCCAAGAAGATGAGAAACTAGGTGACATTTCTGCCAAAGTTCTGCAGCTGCTCCCAGAAGTGACATGCAGTGACACTGTTTGTTTGGTTAAAACAGAAGCTGCAGGAGGATGTCTGAAGGAGAGAGACACTCCAGAGACACATGAAGCAGCATCAGCATTGATCCAGCACTGCCTAAGCCAGGACAAAACTGAAGGCAAGAGCTATGTGACCCACAGAATGGATGTATATCAGGGTAGGCACAGCCTTGGTATCCACCAAGGAAAGTATTCTGGCCAGTGCATGTGATGGAGGAGCTGGCAGAGAGTGTAAACGTGTTAAATGGGCCACTCCCTCTGCCCAGCACAGTGATAAGAGGTTGATTATAACCCCAGCTGCAGAACTCTAGAGCCTAGAACCACATTTTACATTCCACTGAGATTACTCCTATCTCTAAATTGAACTAAAGCCTCACAAAGACTGTGACTGAGACCTGTAGAGAGAGGATTATAAAACAAGGTCTCTGCTTTCTCTCCCCTTGTGCCTCCCAGAGGAATTATTTAAAACAGGAGCCCTAAGTCCTGGTCGTGAAGAATCCATGATTCTTAAGGCTTTACAAACTTCCAAGACTTCATCGCAGCTGGTACCATTTTGTCGTGGGCCAGTAGTGCATCAGCCCATCTTTGGGCTACACTGCACCTTGTTTGCCATTTAAGAGAAGGGGTTTAATCACCACTCTGATTGCCCAGGAATTAGCTAAACCACTATCTACCTCCTGTGTGGGCCAGTTGTACCCACAAAGAGAAAGGAATCCAGGAGGTTGTATTGCACCAAAGTTCTGAAAGCAAAGTGGTGTCTGGTCCAGAAATACCTCGTTTAACAAATCCTGTGGGAGTTATCAGGGAGCATGGGTAGAAATACTTCAGACACTGAAACTGTAAAGTTGCAGCTGATGACTGACATAAGCTTGTGAGATGTTTTGGAGAAGTAGGAGACCAAAGGATGTGGTGACTATGCAGGAACAAGGAATTAGAGCCATAAATCCTCTCGCCACATGCAGCCCTCCCTGACATAAAAATATTACAAAAAATCTCCAAAAGTAAGCCCTGTGGGTGGTGAAGGCTGTTCTGGGTCTTCACATTTCTGCTGCTCCTCTGCCCTTTTGTTCCTGCTTTTGGGCACAGCAAAAGAAGCGTGGAAACAAATCAAGCATCAGTCATACACAGGAGGAGAAAAATCTCAGACAGCAGCTAACAGGAAGCAGAACATATGTTTACTGTCATCTTCCTCCCCACATTTGAAAAGCCACCTCACTTCCAAGGGGGAGAAAAATCCTTTTGCTGAGTCCCTTGGAAGTGAGGAGAGCACCTCATCAGCTGGCTGCTGGCTCAGCTCTCAGCGGTGGCTCATTTTCCTTCTGTGCCACCCTCCCCAGCGCTCTGGTGGAGCCTGTGATTAATTCAGCTCTTTACTCGAGTTTAATGCTGTTCCACAGTCATTTTGTGGAAGTCGTTTCTCTCCCGTGGCAGAAAGCATCACATTTTCATGCATGCCTGTGGGTTGTTGTTTCAGATTGATGGCTCGTTCTGCTGTCAGTCGCTGAAACATCCCTTGCACAATCCACATCCTGCCACTGTGCAGGGGATGGCTCAGTCAGTCCCTGTTGTACAGGAGGGCCAGGAGCCCATCAGAGGGGTGGGACTGATCCAGGCTCTGCAGGGGTATGGGACAACACAGCACCCTAAACCCAGACCCCACAAACCAGAGCAAAGCTTGCAGACACAAACTCACCTGCACATTGCTGCCTGGGGAGTGAGAGGAAGGAAAAGGAGGAATGAAGAGCAGAAGTCACAATTTTCACTTCTGACACTCTCATTTAAGCACAGACTGCTAGATAATCTCTTTATTCTGCAATCCAACATTATCAACAACCCTCAATTTATCCCACAGGGGTGACCTCTCCTACCCAAGTGCAGGGCATGCATCTAGGTCATTTGCACAACCAGCTCACTGGGAGGCCATGAGGTTGTTCAAATGTGGAACTGGACCCAACTGGAATTCATTACAGGCTGCAGGAGCAGGAGGATTAAAACTGGACCATGCACAAACTATGAGAAAATGACAAATTGCAGTTCTGGGGCTTCTGTGTATAATACAGCATTAGACACATGCAAAGCAAGGAGCATTTTTATGTACTTAATTCCTTCACAAAAAATATAATAAAAAGACCATGTATGTTTCCACCATTTGATTCTCTGGCTTGTTTCATTTTTTCCCCATAAAGTTTTCTTGGCCGCAAAATGAAGTTATCTGTGGAATTAATTACCTCGGGTCTGACAGCAGCACTGAGAAACAGAAGCATAAAGCCCTAAAGTGCTTCAAAAATAGGCAAATATTAAATAAATTTTAAAAATAATATCAAACTTAAAATATTACACGTTAAGATGAGGGTTACCCTGTTCACTGTCACACACTAGTCACCTCAGAGAAGAACTTACTCCCATGAATGAAAGGAGACAATCTTTCCAAGGAGCCAATCTTCCCCAAATATAATCCATCCATGTTTTCTCCTGTCTGCTCCAAAGAAAATGAAGGTTTCAGTTTTTAGATGATGTCTTGGGGTGACTTTGGGATGTGTATCCCCTATCGCTGCCCTATGCCCAGAAATTAATTTTTGTGTCTTTCTGTGCCTTTAAACTGAGCCTGAGAGGGGGGAGGAAAACCTGAACAAAACTTTTTCAAAGCAGTTTGCAGCTTGTTCAAGGTCACACAGAGATAGTGACTTTTTTTTCAGCTGCAGCAGGAGAGCGGGAGGGAAGGGAAGCACCCGCCTTGCTTTTCTTTTCAGCCAGCTTTTGGCAGTTTTTTTCCCCAGTTCCTTTTCCTCTGGAGAGTTGAACTTTTGTTTTCCTGGGACTTCATTTTTTTCCCTTTTTCTCTGCTGGACTGTTTCAACATCAGAGTACATTGGGAGGACTTTCCACCGAGGCCTTGGCCCTGGAGGTGGGCCCATCACCCCATCCCAGCTCCAAGGACGGGGAGAGAGATCTACGGAAGGACTCTGAAAGTCGCCCAAGTTTCTCTCAGCAGAGTGAGAGGTTTTATTATTTAGCATCATTATCTTTTTCCAGTGTGTTTGTTAAATAAATAGTTTTTATCTCTTTCATTTTTCTTCAAGGAAAATTTATTTTTTCCCAAATCTGGTGGGGGAGGGGTGGTTGGAGCCTGCCTTCTCTCAGAGGATATATTTCTAGATTTGCCCAAACTGGAACAGATGAGTAGTTCTTATTTCGTATTCTGGATACTGTTTTCTCCTGGACAGTCCCATTTAGCAGCTCCACAGCACTGCCACGGTCATTTCTGTGTGAAATCAGAGCAGAAAGTACAAGGAACATTTGGCATCATCAGGATTACACAAACCTTCACACCTGGAAATTTATCTCAGCCGGGATATGAGCAGCAGGGTCATCGGGACATCTTTTTGTTGTTGCAGGAAGATTTCATGGCACAACTTTCTTTTATTGTAAGCTCAAATTGAACAGGTGCTTAAAAGATATTCAGAGAGAGCAAGAATATAGGATTAAAGAAAAAAAAAACACCTTGAGCTGACAAATTAATGAGAGTATATGAAACAGAAAGAAAAACAATACTTAATGAGTTGTTATGGGACATTGTGTTTTGCAAAACATTCATGGCCACATGGTCACCATGACGTGTCACAGACAACTGATTCACTTGTTATGGATTTTTGGCTTCAGCTGCTCACCAGAAAGATGGAAGGTGTTCTCATTAGAAGGACCATTACTAGGAAATGGAAGCTTGCTAATAATTACAACTCACCAAGAGGGACAATTCAGTAGTGTAAAGTGGTATTTATACATTTATTTCTGAACTATTTGCTTTCATCTCATAATTTCTACTATTTCCATGGTGTCCAGAAGGAAATCTCTCTATTTTATTGATTCTTTCAGAGATGGGAAGCATGCCTGACTTCCTCCTAACAAATATGCAACCATACATGTTCCTTTTCCTCTCAAAAGCAACCACAGTGGCCAGGACTCCAGATCTGCCTTTGGCATCATACGTAGTATATTTCTGGGTTTTGTTATTCAGTCCTTGACCTCTCCTTAATTTGGACTTTGCAGCCACAGATTGTTTGATGGCTTTTCTCTCCCACACAAGTTTGGAGAGTTTATCTCCTTTTTTTTTTTTTTTTCAGTGGAAGGCAGGAGAGTTACTAGGATAAAAAAAAGAAAAAGGCTTGGCCTTTTAATTTTTTTTTTATACAGTTATTAAAAATCTTGGAGCTTTATTCTAACCATTTTTGCTAAAAGATAAACAGAAGTATAAACCAGTAACCATTAGGAATGAGAAGAACCTTACTGGTTCTGAGAGGGAACATGGTATCCTTCCTTGTGTCCTCAGGTGCTGTCTAGAGCATAACTAGACACACACCACATCTGTACCTGTGTTATGTGCCACCATAATTCTTACTGGACAGAGCAATATTTTGCTTTTTCTCCCTCTCTGCATTTCTGTTTCATCCCCAGGAACGAATCAGCCAGCTGCAAACCCATCTGCACAAACTCATCCATGTGACAAGGCACCTTAAAATGGTTTCTGGCCTCCCCCTTGCTCCTGCATTCCCACTGCACATCCCAGTCCCCATCCCACCACTTGCACTGTAAGTCTGCACTGCATCAGTGGAAGTTTGCTTCACAAAAAGGATCCAACATGCCTCGACAGCTACTTGAAGTCTTCTGAGTTTTACACACAGCAGGTTTTCAATGCAGGCGTGTTCTGGATAGCATTAGTGCAATAAAGGGCATTCCAGAGGAAGAGGAACCAGCTCCTGAAGCAGGAATGAGGATAAATTTTTAGTATCAGTGTGAAGGCAGATTATCTACCCATCAGTCATATCACTATAAATATTAATTTAACGTTGATTTAGCAGGAATTTCTCCTGTTCTTGATCTGCAGTAGCAGGTCCTATCATTGAGTACAGAACCACTCAAGAGTTTCTGAAGTTCATATTACAGGGACAAAGTATGATTTCCCAGGCTTGAGATTTCCTGATTAACACTGATCTGTAACACCTGGGTGGTCTCAGAGAGCTCTGCACTGCTGTGAGGATGAGGCTTTTGGGACTTGCATGGTCCCCTGAGCTCCAACACTCGTGGATTACAGACAACAGCTTGAGCAACACGCAAGGGGACAACACAAATTATTTCACCTGTCTCTTTTTTCTCCTGTGTTGTCCATGTTTTTGAACAATTTTTTTCCTTTTTCTTTTAATGTGCAGTAATTTTTTTTTAATACCTTTGTGGTAGAGGGAAAAACAGAGCTCTTATCTGTGAAGAATTTCGTGTTAGAAATTCTATGCTAGGAAAGCACCATGTAAGGCAATGAGGAGCTGTTATGAACCCCAATAATGGACCAATATAACCTTAATACCTCCTACCCATCACACTGGCACTTGCAGCAGCCAGAAGGAGCATGAGGCTTTCCTGAGTTCAAAGCTGCACTCTGTCTCCCTGTCCCCTTCCAGTAGGTGTGTGTCCTTTTACCTTCCCTCTCCAGTATGACCTGGAATTGATGGGAACAGGAAATGTTCTGGGTTGGACAAAGGGATCTGCACCCCAAGCCAACAACCTGTCTCCTGGCACTGTAGGGTGATATACCCAGAATCAATTTTGCATCACAGAGTCCAAACCACTGAAACAAACATAAAAAGACAAGAGTCAAGAAACTGGATTTAAAAAAAATACTACACTCCATATGGGCCAAGAAATTCTTAATGCTTCGTGTTATGCTTCAGAAAATCACTTTAGCTCAAGACTCACTTAGTGATTAGAGCCCCATATGAGGCCCAGATACCCAAGTGAAGCTCTGATGGAAGGTTTAGAAAAGGCCTTTTAGCCACAGACAGGGAGATCAATCTGTTTAGCCTCAAAAGGGAGAGAGTGGGAGGCAACTTGATTACACTGTCTTCACATGGAGAAGATAACGGGCACTTAAATGGGATTCTTAATCTGGGAGAGCAGCTTGACAAAATGCTCCTGGCTAGAAGCTGAGTCCAGACCAGTTCCAATTAGAAACGAGACACTTTAAAAAAAGGAATTAAAAAAAAAAAGAGTCACCTTTTTAAGTGGTTGTGACCACTGGGACAGTCTGCTCGGGGAGGACAGAGTCTCCAAACCAAGACTGGACACTTTCTGGCAGTTGCCCTTCTGTCACCCCTTAAGGAGCCCAAAAAGGAAAGCCAGCTAGAATTTACCAAAATTTCACCTACCAGCTCCTTCTGAGGCCTTTACCTAAGCCCCCAAAATAGCTCAATTAAAAAAAAAAAAAAGATTAAATACTGCTTGCTAACAGTGACAGTGCAGTGCTATTTTGGTCCACATTTACCTGGGCTTTAGCAGCATTTATGCCTCTATCAAAACTATCCTTGAAGTGAAGAGGCCACCCAAAACAGCCAGTCCAATGCCTGTTTCACTGTGTTGATACCTTATCCCAGCTGCTTCTTGTCTGCTGTCATCCCTTTCGGTGCATGTTTGAACTGGAAGAGAAGCTGCCTTTTGTAAAAAAGCAATACATTTACAGCCTGCTGCAATTCTGTCCTGCTCCCACCACTCCATAGGCAGGAAGGGCAAAAGGGGATTAATTAAATGCATGCACAATGGACAGACTTGTATTTCACTCAATTTATGCCCATTCATAGACTCATAGAATTTCTAAGCTTGGAGAAGACCTCTAAGATCATCGAGTCCAACCACCAACCTAACACTGATGTGTTCACCACTAAACCTTGACCCTAAGCACCGTATCCACACAGTTTTTGAACACTTCCAGAGATGCTGATTCCTTGAACAGCCTGCTCCAATGCCTGACTAGACTGTCAGTGAAGAAATTTTTCCTAATGTCCAGTCTAAATCTGCCCTGGCACAACTTGAGGCCATTTCCTCTTGTCCTGTCGCTTGTTAGCTGGAAGTAGAGACTGACGTCCACCCTGGCATTTCAGGGAGTTGTAGAGAGTGATGAGGTCTCTTCTGAGCCTCCTTTTCTCCAGGCTGAACACCCCCCATTCTCTCAGCTGCTCCTCACAGGACTTGTGCTCCAGAACCTTCACCACTCATTCCTTCTGTTCAGTCATGAGCACTGCCCGCATTGCTCATACCAGCATCCAGCATTACTCAGTACAGAGGGAGCTGCTGCCACCACTCACAGGTCTGTAAAATCTCTGTGTGACCCAGAAGGGGTTCAGCAGGAACCAACAGAGCTACATGGTTGTTTCTCCCAGCACATTCCTTCTGTATGCTGAAAAGAAAATTATGCCATGGGTTCCCAGGGAAATGAAATGGCTCAAAGAATCACAGAACTATTTCAGCTGTAAGGGAATTTAAAGACCGCCTAATTCCAACCCCTCTGCCATCAACAGGGACACCTTCCACCAGACCAGGTTGATTAGAATCCCATCCAACCTGGCCTTGAACACTTCCAAGGATGGGACATTCACAACTTCTCTGGGCAACCTAGGCAGGCAACTGGGCAAACAACTCCAAAAATGTGAATGACAGAAGGACACAGGGTATCTAATACAACTGGTTCCCTTTCTGCAAGGAAGCAGTTTGGCAGCTGACCAGTGTGAGATCCCCTTAGTGATTCTGAAGCACAATGCTGTTTGATTTATTTATCAAAGCTGTTATTTTCAAAGGCATTTAAAGGGAACCTGGGCATCTGGGAGGGGAGGGAGAGAGACACAAAGGTGCAGCACAAAGAGCTCTCATATAATAAGGCCTTTTCAAAATTTGAAGTTCCATGAAAGATTTCTTTAAGAAATCCCCAAAAGCTTTCGTTGAAGCAGTTACACACTTCCCTGCCCAACTCCTAGCAAGAAGCACAAACACCAGGGTGCAGAGGGGTTTGTGTGCACATGCAACACCTTCAAGCAATGCAGACGTTATCCATGGAGCACTTTAGTGTGGTTTTAACCTGGCAGCCCTTCTTGCTTGCTGCTCTGTCTTTTCAGGGGAGAGCACAAACTTATGTGGCGGAAAAAAAACGCTAAAAATCCCACCATAGTCTGGAAAACACAAAGCACAATTTTCCATCCCAGGTAACTTCTACTGGCAAACACACTTCCTCAGGAGTTTGTGGAGAAGAGCCACAGGTTACAGCAGCCATCCTCAGCGAGGAAGGTGGCCCTGCTGTCACTTGGTCTCTGCACTGGAGCCCCATTCCTCTTCTCAGCTGCAGGGAACTTCTCCAACAGAGCTGCAGCTGCTAAAATAAGCAGGGGATGTAAGCTCTTGGATTCTGAACGATTTGCTGCCCTCTGTAGTCCAAGCAGAGCTTTATTCAAACAATGGCAGGAACATTACTGCTCTTACCTGAATTCCTCCAGCAACCCTTGGAGGTGAGAGCCAAGGTGGCGTGAGAACAGGTGACAGGTCCAAACGAACAAGCAACAAAGTCACAGCCAAGCGTGAGTCTTCACCGGGGCAGTCATCCCAAGGGTTTCCCATCCCCAAGGAAGCACTGCCGGAGAGTCAGTCATCAAACTTCACAGGCACCACCCTGCAGTTAAAAAGGAGACAGGCATGGCTTTAGGCAATACCTGCCTTGCTGTTCCTAGTGGCTCTGCTGTGTCTCCGAGCTATAGGAATTACAAGCTAGAATAGAAATCTGCAAAGTCTGTGTGAAGCTGAAAAAACCCCCCACAACAGTCTGAGCAGAGAGCCCCAGAGAGGCACAACTCTCCAGCACACTGTAAGGCATCTGCAGATGAAATATTTCACTTGTCGAGCTCCTGCTGCCCAACTGCACCTTTCACTCCTGTGAGTTAAGCAGGAAAGGGAGCTCAGCCCATTGCCAGGTTCTGCAGAAACCTGATCCCAAGGGGTCAGGGTTGGGTTTGGAGACCAGAGGGGCTGAGCCTCAGGGAACCACTGTCCAGCTCAGGCACGACACAGAAATAGTTGGCTGGGAGTATATTCAGGAGATCAAGGACTTCTTCATCTTGCAAGGCCCCAGTATTTAATTTATGAAAGAGGGAACGCAGCTCAAAAACAAACTAAAGCTCCTATTTTCACAGCTCTGCTGTCCTGAAAAAACTTTCCCCCTCTTCCCTCCCAACCCGCTGCCTTTATTAGAACTAACCAGAAAGCTTCCAACAGTAGGGGAAAAGTGCTTTCACTGCAAACCAATGAAGTTTACAGCCAGATTTTTCCCAAAAGAAAACAGTTTCTGCTTTTCAGCATCCCCCAATTACGCTGGCACAACACATCTCTCAAGGTGACAGGTGCTCTGGGTTTAGTGTAACCTAAATAGAGTCTGCAGGTAGATGCAGCCCTCCAGTGGTGAAGAGAAAGACACACAGATATGCATTTTTACTGTGTGTGCATAGAGACAGAGTTACCAAATTGGACAAAGAATTCTTCTCTCTCTTGGTGGCCTTTGGGGGTGCCAATGCACAGAAAACTGTAAATCCAGACCCAGCTCCAAGTGGGTAAATGGGCTCCATCCCACAAGGTCCATGTCTCGGGGGCTGAGGACAGACAGAACTCACAAAATCTGAGCCACACAAAGCTTTCAGAGGAGCAATTGCATCCATGTCTGACCTGGAATGGTGTCCTTCTGCCAAGGAGGCCTCCAAACCGGACACATGGTGTGCCCCAGGGCACCCTCCCACCCTAACTCAGGCCCAGGCCTGTCTGCTAGGTCTCTTGGCATTCAGGTAATGCCCAAACCACCAAGCTCAGGTTGGACACTGCCTTTGGGCTATTTCTTGCTCTGTCATGAGCCCTAGAATGCATCACTGCTAATTCACCCTGACTGCAGTCAGTGTCCCATCACCTTTGCGATGAAACAGAGCCAATATTGATGGTCAGACAACAGACCTGGGACACCTTGGTCATCTGGGGGCCAGGGAGGGTCATCCTTCACTCACTTCAGGGTCTAATTCTTACCTGCACAATGTAGGGACCATTTACTGCTTCTTCAGGTCCTTCAAGAAGTGAAGGGGGAGCAGGACACATGAGCCCAGGAAAGACAACTTTATTCGCACATTGTGGCTCTGACCAGTGATATTTTACTTCATGTGAGCACCTGGGCAGAGCCTGGGTCACACTCCCATCCATCTTTTAACTACCAGAGCAAGAAGGGAATTGTCCCTTGTAAATAAGGGCAGCCCCTTGCATTTTGTCCTGCTCGCACCAGACCTCTGCAGAGCTCAGCAACCAACACACACCGTACAGCTTCTTAAGAGAGCAGAGGAGAGAGTTCACACCAAACTAGCAAGATTTGGACACTCTCTGTGGCCAAAAGCTAAGGAAAAACTCGGGATGATGTTGCAAACAGGTACAGAGTGAGCCTTGTTTGGGAGCTGTCCGTCCGTGGGCAACAGAGTCCTTCGAGCCCCGACCCAGCCAGCAGCCACCACTGCACCCACACCTGGGTTCCCCTCAGCAGCTCCGCCCGCCTGCTTTTCCACGCAGCTCCATGACTGCAGCTTTCCAGCAATCCTTCAATGTAGCAGTGCCATCTTCAGGCACAAAGCCTGCCCGGCACCGCTGGGGGAGTAGGGACCTGCCCGGGGAGGATGGGACCAGGCGTCCTCCAGGCCAGGCTCAGTACCCAGGGTACCAGCGTTTGACTTACTATTGCCCCCTGTTAGCTGCAGCTTGCCCTCACTTTCCAGGTGATCCCAGCCTTGAGAACTGCAAATGCAAGGTCCATGTGGGCTTTTTCAGCCTTGTGACAAGGCTCTCTCCCAGCACTTGCAGCATTGCTTTTTTTATCCCAAGTGGAACCAGAGCAGACACCGCTGAGCCAGTCCTGGTCATGGCTTCAGTCAGACCCATCTCCCAAAATACAGATTACCAGGTAAAACAATCCCAGGAGAAGAGTAACTACTTGGTAGCAAGTGCAAGGCCCCTGAGACCTTCCACCACTTCCAGACCAGATTTTTTTCCTTATTCAGGTGCTCCCACAATAGCCTTTTCATTCTGCAGCCCACCTGCCTAAGCAGCAACTAGATACAGTCTCTGGTTCTCCTCCAGAGCAGCCACATCTTCACCTCAGCTGTCTGCATATGGACCTGTGCCCCCAAATGGTACCAGGATGTCCTTTGGCCTTAGACCCAAAATTTTGCAGAAAAAGAGCTATTTGCACTAATGCTGTAAGCAAGGACCCCATCCCATTGGGATCATTAGGAACAGTTTTAGCAGGGTATCACTCTCTACACCTGGCCATGCAGGACCTGCCTTAATACCTACTAACCCAGTGCAGGTCCTTTTGGCACTGACATGGTGGGTGCATTCACAGAGTCCCACCCTGCAATCCATGTACCTACAAAATCCCAATGTTTCCCTGGATAACACCACCTCAAGATGCCACCCTGCCTCCACTAGAGAGCTTTGGGAGAGACCATATCTGCCTGGGGCATGGTGCATCCAGCCTTTGGGAATGCCCTCTGTGTATGGGACTGATGATTCCATGAGTGTGCAGGAACAGGTTAAAAACAGGTTTTGGATTCCCCCAGCATCCCATCAAGGGCTGTGGGCTTGTCAGATGCCCAGACTGTGCTGGGCTGGCCTACCCTGGCACTGCCAGCCCAGATTCATGGAGCAGTAGGCACAGAACCCAGGGAACCTTGTAATGGGATGGTCTCAGCACACCTGAAATGTCTGCATGGCCCTGAGCCTCAAACATGGGAGAGCATTAACAGCTTCCCCACTGTGAACAGGGGATTCTGGCACCTTACAGGGAGAGAGACCTTTTCCTTCCCAGCCATCCTTCCTCTTCCCTCACAGCAGATGTTACACACAAACCTCCTTGCAGCAAATTGGCAATGATTTCCACTGAGCAGTTTGTGTCAGGAAAAAGACTCCTTCAACCGATAAGAGCTACAATTTGGCACCACTCAGCTCAGCTGGGGACAATTTCCCATCAGTGGCACGTCAGCCTGCAGGCAGCAAGGCAGAGCAGACCTCCCCACTGGGCTAGGAGAGCTGGGAGGCTGCAGGGCTCTGCACAGCACTCACTCTGCAGCCAGAAGCTCAAAGCATCACCTGGTTTGGCCATCAGTGCTGCTTATCTTGGGGCCTGATTTAATTAAGCCCTGAAATGCACCGAGGGTGGGATGGAATGGTGAGTTACAGCTCTCGGCTGGGTTCCCTGGGTCCTGTGCCAGCTGCTCCATGAATCTGTGCTGGCAGTGCCAGGGGTAGGGTGGCCCAGCAGCTACTTCAATTCAAAGTGGCTGTAAAGAGCTAAAAAAAAATACATCTGAGCACAGAGCAAGCCCAGGTTGGTCTGGCAACAGCATCTTCATCGCCTTCTTTAGCAGCAGAGGAATTGGCATAGAGGACCCCACCTTCAGTCTGCAGCCAAATTTGCTTTTTGGCAGGATGATTCACAGGACTTTGAAAATATCCATAGTAGGAAAGTGTTTGTCTGTGTTGGACAGCCCAGTACCTCTCTGCTGGGAGGTGGGAAGCTGCTCTGTTGCCTTTTGTTTCCGCACTAAAGCAGTTCTCCCCACAAATGGACCAAGGAAGCCTCAGCATCTCTTACCAGTGTGGTGAATCCTCAGAGGTGGCGGCTCCTACCAAGGATCCAGGAGGAATTTCTGCCATTTGAATAGATTTCTCTGTGCCAGGGCTATGTCACCCCAGAGACCCTGGGTCATTCACACAAAATATGGGAAGAAACCAGCCCAAACCTGCAGACATGCAGCAAGAAGCCCATTCCTCTAAGTCATGCACATCCCCAGGCCAAGGTCCAGGTGTTGCTTTTTGGTTAAGGAGTGGTTCAGAGACAGGTAAAGGACTGCGTCTGATAAAGAACATCCCAGGATTTGGGTGGTGGCTACTAATCCTGGCAACACCACATTTACATGAGGCATGTAGGGGCCTCAGGATCAGTGTTTTCAGAGCTGTCCTCAGGTTGAAACATCCAGATGTTTTCTCCTGATGCAACACCTTCAGAGGAGGTGACTGATGTGCTGCTGTGCCTATGGCACCTGCCTGGGATGCTCAGTCTTTACAAAACCTGGACCTGCAGCCCCAGGGGGTACACAAGTCCTGGTTGGAGATGGGAACTGAAGCACCTAGCCCTGGAAGATGTTTCCCTTTCAAGAGGCTCCTGCCCACAGGGGAAAGCCCATCCTTTTGTAAATATTTCTCCTTTTCAATATCTTTTATATATTTTCAGTGTTTCACTTCAGCTTCTTCAAGAAAATGGTCCTAAAGAAAATCCCTGATGATGAGGAGAATCTTTCCATCATAATCAGGATTTTTAGTAAAAAAATCCCATTTTTCTGAACTGCTCCAATAGCTAACTATTTTAACTTCTGCCCTTCGGCAGCATCTGGGGCATACCCTGCAGAACATCATTAGAAAAATGGCTCATTGCAGATTTTTAAATAAAATACATAAACAAGGAAAAGAAGGAGGGTCTTGCAAATCTACAGGCAAGTTGGGGTGCAAACAATGGGATCAGGGCAGGACAAGTGAATGACAGAGTAGTTACCCCAGATTCACCCTCCGATCCAGGTCCCTCAAAGAATCTGTGGTTATAAGTTTTTCAGGGGATTGATGGGGTTAGAAACCTTTCTTTAGAAGCATTACATGTTAACTTGTAAACCAAACAACATACATTCAGCAAGAGTCCATCTGGTTCAATAGAAATAGATCTTTATTAATAACATGCACATCATACGTATATTTAAAATACATATACATTTTTTCTACTATTCACTTTAGAAAACAATTTCATAAAAACCTTCAATCAGGCCCCAGGTAATTTTAAACATTAAAAAGCCTTTTTTTGTTGTTTTGTTTTGTTACAGAACCGGTAGGTATTGTTCCAATTACTTGGTGTATAATCACCATGTATTTAACATAATGCAGGCTCATGCATTTCAATAGAGATAGGTGTTCCCTTCTCTGCTTTGTCAATTGTGTCAAATATATGATGATATACTTGACAACACCTGCCACAGTTGTTGTATGCAGCTGTGATTCCCTCCTGGGAGCGCTCTACAGGTGGCGTTTAAAATCTGGAGACAACTTTTTTACAACTTTCCGAGTTCCTGTGGGGGGCTCCTGGTGCTGCACGTGGCCCAGAGCCCAGCTAAGGCAGGAACCAGAAAAACAGAATTTCATGAATACCGGAGAGGAAAGCAATCCAAAAAAAGAAAAGAGGGAATTTACAAATCCCCTCTGTGTTCATGGCAAACTGAGGTCAGGGCTGGGTTTCCCAAGGTCCTGCCAAGTACCAAATCAGATCTGTAGAGAGTGCACAGAGATACCAGCGATAGACGGCTTGCGGATTTACAGAACATTTACAAAGGCTCATACGAAGGTGGGACTTTAAGGCACAGTAGTCCATATACTCAACACATTCATTGGAAAACAGAAGTTCAATTTACAGTGCAATAGAGATGTACTGAAGAGCTCAAGCGGCAGCTCGGCGACCGCGGTCACCGGTAACGCGGCGATCGAGGGCGATCTGCGACGGGCGCAGCCCCAGCCCTGCACAAGCTCATGCACATGCTGAGCATCAAGCGCACGAGGAGCCTCGAGGGCTTCAGAGACAGGGTCTGTGCGAGGAAATCGGGTGGTAACTGAAGCATTTACAGCATCAGGGCCCTCCTGTCACAGAATCATGGAATCATGGAATGGTTTGAGTTGGAAGAGACCTTAAAGAGCTTTGGTTCCAACCCTCCTGCCGTGGGTGGGGACACCTTCGGTTCCTCAAACTCAGCGTTGGGGTTCTGCACCAGGCCCCATCCACACCCACGCTGTGGCTCCCATGAAGCCACCCCCGTGCACCCTTCACCAGCATGTCCAGCCAGAAAAGCAGCACGAAGAAAACTCAACTCATAGAAACACTAATTACTGCCCAGTGTGCTGCTATTCCCAGGTGAAAATTAATTGCCCTAAGCCAGTCATTTTCAAAATGATCAGCTCTCCTCACCAAGTCTGTCCTTGTTACCCAGCTCGTCTATATTCTCTCTGATGAATATTCTATCTCCAAGGCAACTGAGTCAAAGAGAAGCAAGGACTTTCTTTACATCCAGTGCAAACATAGCCCATATGTAGGAGTTCCTAATGCAGTCATAATAGAACATATATATATATAAATCTATCTCACTGAAAGCTGACCACCTACAGACAGATTCTCACATCAGAAGCCAGAAGAGCTGAACTGTAGCTACAAACCCAAAAAAGAAAAATCACTGTATGTAGCTGTATTAAAATGCTGGTACCCAGTAACTTGGCAACTAAATGTTAGAATCAATATAAGTATATAATTCAAAAGGTGTCAAATTAAGCATTTCGGGAGTCACTTGCAATGTTATTGCACATTTGTAGTTCTTTATCACCCCATAAACTATTTTTAAGCACTCAAGTCAAATTTTTCAGATCCATTTTTTAGCAGCACCAATCACTGGACAAAGCAGAAGGCAGTAAAAACTGAAGCAGACTCAAAGTGTTTAGAGTAGTGAACCTTTGATTCAATTCCATATCAAAAAGTCAACCATAAAAAAACCAATTTATTCTCTAGAAAGAAATAATCCATTTTAGCGGCTCCTGGAGCAAGTGAAAATTTTAAAAAGAGACAATGTGTTTTGTTCAAGAAAAAAACACATGAGAAAAACATGAGTAAATTATCATTCTCTTTCCTAGGTAGCCCAAGGAGTTTTGTGACCTGATGCAGATTTTTGTCTGTTATATCTGTTAGTTATCAAAATGCCTTATCAGAGAAGCTTTCAATAGGCAAGAAAGTATCTGCCTCTTTCAGCAGGCAAAGAACCTCTTCAATGGTGAATCTGACAGGGGCAATGTTCTCTTTCAGGTGAGGTTAAAGACTTTGATCCTACTGAGCTTTTTTCATTTCATAGCAACATTTCTAATTTTAAGTTAAAAGTTTTGTTTATTCAAGCCAGAACCATCCTATGAATATAAAAAAGTCAGTCAGTGCGAGAAAAGAAGCCTTTTAGCATTTCCTATACATGCTAGATCATTATGAAATCAGGTGAAAATGGACATGAAGAGGGAAAAAAAGCGTAAATCAGACCACTTCAGAGTGGAAAATTACATGGTTTGAAAAATCAGAAGACAGGAGCAGTTTTCCTTTACCATTCCCCAGTCCTGGGGTGGCACGAGGCGTTCCTGGTGCCGCAGAGGCCGGACAGCTCCCGGGGGATAATGGCACCTCTCACAACAGCAGATGGGCTTCTCTGCCAGCTCTTACTGGTGGTACTGGGGCTGTCTTACACACCTGATCAGAAGCCTGGGCTTCTTACACACCTGATCAGAAGCCCCCTCTTGAGGTGGGCATGGCCCCTTTCCACTGGAGATTTCTCAACCATTTCTCAACCATTTCTCAAACCATGCAACTTGATCAGCTCCATAATTTGGGGCTGGTGAAAGCCCAGGGGCAGCAGGAATCAAACCACACACAACCAGGAAGCTCTGAGGCTGAACTGCACTGGCTGAGGATTGAAAGACACCCTTTTCTAAGAGATAAGTAAATATGACTTGTCTCAAAGCAAAACCAAAAATCTGAACATTCATCATGGCTAACAGCACCTCCCAAACAGCACTGCCCTGTTTTTTCAGCCTTCCCACAGTATCTGAGATGTTTATATTCACCAGTTTGCAGGTTATCCTTGTTTTGAATTACACTGCTGACTTTCTTTTTAATTTAAAAAAAAGTCTGGATTTTACTGCTTCCTTCTCTCTCCTAAACCTGTACTGACTTCTAACTACTGATACCAGAGTTAACTTTGTTCTTCACACCTTTCTGCTCTTGCTTTTCTGCCCTTTCTCCAGCACTAACACATGCCTGGAAGCTGTGACGATATGTGCGACACACACGACCAGGATGCTCTGAGCAGGGTGACAGGAGGAATCTGACACAAAAAGCACGTTCTTGGCAAGCCACAGTATTTGTTCACACTGTACAGTGCTTCAGAAATAGTATCAGCCACATCTGCAAGAGCAAAGCCTTTAAAAATAAAAAACCCCTAGGTTCTTAGATCTATATATATATCTGCCTCCAGCTGAGTGTGCGCTGTTATTTACTTTGCTTTAAAGCTTTAAAGTGGTGATAGCCAGCGAGGCAAAGCCATTTTCTTCACTGTAAGCCAACAGACCTGTAGGACTTTGACAGGCTTTGAACCATCTTGTATATTTGTTCAGCAGTTCTGGGATGCAGGTCCCCCGTGGGGGAGCTGCAAGTGTATCACTAAGAGCTGATTTACAGGCTCATTAATCACATTCCCCCAGATTATAGTGCAATCTTTGCTTCTGACCCCATTTCTGGAGCATCATCTTTCCCTTAATGTTACTCTTTGGTATTTTCATGACGTAGCTTTGGCAGCTATGAAACTTTCCACTGGTAGTCATTCCGTTTGCTGAACATCCCACACATGCCATAGCTTGTGAAATATATATATTTACATATTCTAAAGTTAATTCCCAGATTGAAATTAGACATTTCACTTAACCTGAAACATTATTACTAATGCTGAGCAGTTTCATCAGGAGAACCTCTGAGGTCTTACCAGCATCTGTCAGACACATTCATCCTCTATCTATGAGAGTTATCATTGATTTGCTGCCTTTTATAGTCCACATAAAAAGAAATTGCTGTCTATTCCCTAGCACCAGTGTGAACCTCGGGCCAAACAGCAAATTAGCATGCAAAGAAGTATCAGGGAAACAGCTAGGGAAAGAGGCAAATGAAGTTAAGGGAACACCAATGATGGGCTGAAGAAACAATCTTTCCTGTGAGTCATTCTGGTTCCTATTAAAATAGCAAAGTAGATACCAGCTAAGAGATAATATAAGTAAAAGGTGAATGCAATTACTTTTTAAAAAAACCAACCCACAAACCCTTGCAAATCTCAGTATAGAGTGTCTGTAAGTAGCAAGCGAGTTCAGTCTCTGAAAATCCTAAGCTAAAGACTGATTCCTTTGGCACTGACTCCTTCATGGTCAAAGCAATTCTCAAAGAAACTTTCTGTCTATACCTTTACAGCAGATAACTTGTGTTTTACTCCTCACTGTTAGACTACTCCACTGCTTGGGGGCTCCCCTTGCACCGGGCACGGCGTAATTTAACTGCAAAAGTGATTTGGAGCATCTGTATCTACACACAGGTGACTTAAGTGCAGCTTTGTTTCTACAAACCGCCTTGCACGCAGTCTCTGCAGGGTAGGACCTCCGTATTGCACCTCTCTGTGTGTACAGCAAGGTGCTTCACACCGGGGGTCAGCAGCGGGGGCTGCAGAGCATTATCCAAAGCACCTTCCGCTCAGCTCCCGGCGCCTCCGCCTCTGATCTCAAACACATCTGCAATTAGTGCCTCATCTCAACACCTCAACAAGCAGTTCAAGCATTCAGAAACAAACATCAGTGGGTCTAACAGCTACTTTAATTCATTTTATAAATAAGCAACTGAGAATTTTGCTCCAAGTGGCTGCCCGTGTAGCCCATCCCGTAAACGGCGTTCTCTGCAGAGTAAGGCACGATGCGATACGAGTGCAGCTCTTCATAATAGAGCGACTGGGAACAGCACTCCTGCACCATAAACTTCAGCCGTTTTCGTGCGTCAGAGTAGGCAGTCCTATAGCACGGAGCCTCCTTAAAGTATTCATAGCTCTCCCTCTCTGTCTCTAGGTGAATCTTCCTCAACAGATTGTTAATTAATACAGACCTACGGAGATAGGCTTCGGGGTCATCCAGGAAGCGGAGCTTCTGGAGAGATAGTTTTAGGATACAAGTCCGGTCCTCTGGTAGTATCAGGTGCTGGGGAGTAAATGGATGGGTCTTTAGCATCAAGGAGTGAAACTGGGGAGAGGGTGGGGTCTGGAGCAAGAGGGATACTCACTTTTGGACAATACTCATGGTAATCTTGATGTAAATGTTCTTCTTCTGCATATTTTCTCTTAAAGTAAGCTACTTTCGACGTCGTTAATGTCTTTGGTAGGCCCCGATCAGATCAGCTCTGCACAAAAGAAGAAGAGAAACAAGGTCAGTAATGCTTGCTGCCAGGGTGGCTATAACATCACAGTCCGGGGTGTGCAGGGGAAGGAGGGATCCAGAGCGGGAGTGCAGCCAGGAACAACACTCAGCCTCAACCTGCAGCCCTCAACCCACTGGAAAAACAGTTGAGAGGTTGGCAAACGTGAAACTGTCTCTGAAACACCCACACTGAGGCTTGCCAGCGCAGCAAGCCCCTCTCTGGAGTGACCACCACAGCACTGGGCACAGGCAGGGTTTCCTGGTCCTAGTGGGATGTCCTGGCCAGCCACAGCCCCACAGAGCAGGCAGGAGATGCCCTAGATGAGAAGGTCACCATGCACTGTGGAAGGGACCAGGATGGGGCCAGCTGTGTGCAGGACAGGGGACCCTGTGCCCCGCTTGGCTGAGGACTGGGTTTTGATTTCCACACGCCGTGCACGGAGCTCCGTGGCTTCCCTGGAAAACCAATGCAGAGTGTATTCACTAGATGGTAGTGTCGTCTCGGAGAAGCAGGAGAGCCCCAGTTCAGTGGGAGGGTGATGGAGTTGGTTTGTTTTCTGGGTGGCTTCAGTTTTTCAGGGCACAAAGGACAGAGGCTCAACATTTGGGATAAGAGAAGGAATTGTTGGGCTTTTGTCCTGTGACAAGAGCCCAGTGGAGGTCTGTTCCTCCAGAGCAGAGCCCTGCAGGGGACCAGGGCACTCTGGGCACCTGCAGCCAGGCCTGCCTGCCTGCTCTGAGCTTGCCCATCTCCCTGGAAAGGTGACATGGTGCTAATTCAGCATCTTAATGAGGTCCGTAATTCCAGTGGTACTCAGCCTGGTGAGCACTGGGTCCCTGTGAGAGCCAGGACTGGGCTTTGCTTGGCTATTCACTAGACAATACAAGGAGCCATGTGCATTTCTGGGAGGCACCATCTCCTCTCAAATCCTCCGTTTTATAAGAAATTTCTGTTATTTGCTTTTAAATGCACCTTTTAAAAATAAAAAAAAGAAACAACCAAATTTTATTATATCGATATCTAAAGGCAATTCAGGAAAAGAAACTACACAGCGCCACTTCATAGTATAACTCAAAGTCAGGTCCTACGGGAAATATTTTCTTCCCCAAATTGGGATCTCCTTATGGGAGCATTTGAAACTTAGGTTTTCTGAGGAAATAAAGGATTTGGTTCTGGACAGCTCCCCTGATACAGTAGAAAAGCCAAGAACCATTGCACAGCCAGAACACGGACCTCATGTTGCTGGAAGGATCCTTTCATGGGGCATGAGGGGCTCCTTGAGTCTTAGCTGCTGGTGGGAGTGGTGATACCCACACAGCCATTCCCAGGACTGACAGCATCTCTTCTTCACTGGCAAGAAGGAGCAATGTGCTCTCCCTTCCTTCTTCTATGCCAAAAACCCACAAAAACAGGCTGAAGAGGAAATCCCCTCAATGAGAGGATTTTCGTGTTTTCTCACTGAATTTCATGTCTGTGAGGATGGAGGTTTCTCATAAAGGATGCTGCAGATTTGTGCAGGAAACTGGCTGGTGGATTAACACCCCATATGGAGTCAAGACCCCTCAGCCCTGCTCTGGGACCCACCATGGCAAGGATTGCAGAGAAGAGCAGCATTTCTCCAGGAGAGGGACTACTGCTCTTGCAGTGGGACAACACTGCTAAGGTTGTCAAGGACTACTACAGGCTTCTAGTCACCCTGGACCATCACACACACCAGAGATGCTCCCAGCACCCACCTCAGCTCTCAAGGGCAAGGGCAAGGCTTTGGTCTTCACCACCCCATTGGCTTTGAGTAGCTGCAAACACTGGTTTAAATTCATATGCAGCAACCTTCTCTGCTTGCAGATTTTATTCCAGTATTTGAGTTGCACCAGAGCCTGGGCAGCCTGGATATTTAATTACTCTGAGATCATGTTCTCCTAGGTGGAAACCCCACTGCTGTGATAGCTGAGCACAACAACAGATGCATTTATCTCCCAGTGCCATGGGATGGGAGAACATTATAGTTTTCCTCACACTACCCTGAGGAAGACAAAGGTGACAAAGACAGATGAAGTGACATTCCCATAGCCAACCAGGCTGTCAGGGCTGGAAAAGGAGCCAAACCCAGCACACAGGTAGATCCTTCCCCTCAAACCAAGCCTCTAAATGCTAAAACACACTCTGTAGTGTTTTTCAGGGAAAAGGCTGGAAGCACAGCCCTATCACTTCCTGTGTGCAGTGGAAGCAGAAAATCAGCCTGAGTACAGGGGCAGCACAGACAACCACAGCATGCAGAGCATCTCAGCTCAGTTCTGCAGCTCTGCCAGCTCCATGCAAAACTCTCCCTTGTTGCTCCAGGCCACGGGAATTCCCCCCCCCGCCCCAGAGATGGAGGGTGACAATGTGAAATTCAGCATCCCCTCAGCACAGAGGGTCCTGGACACATCAGGGAGCCAGGACAAGGGAAGGAGCACTGCCAGCCTGTGGCTGAGAGGGAAGGAGGGCTGTGTTTTTGCCCATACCGCAGGCTGGGGGCTGGTGCTGGCTGGCAGGAGCAGACGGAAAAATTGTATTTTGCTGAGGGACACGTATGACCATCCTGGCAGTGGGTTCATTGAGCACCCAACTAGCACCCTCTTCCTGGGGTTATGTTCAGCACCAGCCTGGGACACACGCTTGGTTGGCTGTATTTAAATTCCTGAAGACCTTCCATCATCTAAAACAGCAAAGTTGTCACAACCCCCTCACCCCAATGCAACTTTAGGAACAAGGAAGGGAAACTACGACCAAGCAAACACCAAGAGCATCTCTAGGCTGCAAGTTTGGCTTGAAATGTGTTCCCAGTTTTAAATGAAAGACTACACTCTAGGAGCAAAGTAGCCCCAAGCTGCTCAACGCCACACCATCTGTTAGCAAATCCCAGCAGTTCCAAATCTGCAGAGCTTGGAGCACCCACTTCCCCAGCTCAGCAGCTCCCACGGGCTGTCACAGGTGGCTCAGCTCCCCAGGAGGGAGGGGGTGCTGCCTGCACACCTGCAGGGTGAGAAATTGAGCTGAGGGCACACAAGCCCATCCCAGGGCTGCTCAGGAGAAGCTCAGGGTCTGCTCTTGTGCTCAGTGCAGCTGCCGTCTCACAACCACCCATTTCATCACCATCATCTTTTGTGGATGCTGGTGGTGCCCACACATCTGTCTGCAGGTTCAGGGAAACAAGAGCATGAACTGTGGCCTTGCACTGTGCCCTCTACACCAGCACCGATGCTAAAGCCCTCGTGGACTCCTCTCCATGCAGGAGGCTCACAAGGACCAAGCCTTTCTCTAACACTTATTGGAAGTCAGCACTCGATGGCTCTGTGCGTGCCTGGGAGCTGCTTGGCTGGGGTTACAGCCATCCAAGGCTGTAGTAATGCCGCAGTGAATCAGACCCTCAGTGTTTTGTTTAAATATAAACATATTGAATCAGTGTTTTTTGTGTAGAAGGCTATTCTCGCGAGCCAAGTGTTTTGACAGCTCCAGCAAGGTGGTATGAGTCACTGCCTCTGCCTCACTCAAGCTCAGAGACAGATACATCTTAATCACGTTACGTTTTTTTCAGCGCTACACCACAAGTCAAGGCACGGGGCCAAATCTCCCCACGGGGACCAACCAGCGCAGCGCTGAGTCCTGAGCCTGAGGTTTGTCCTTCCAGCCTGGATGAGCGTCGGGAAAGCGCGTTCAGCATCCCGGCAGCGCTCAGCCGCAAGCCCTCCGCTGCTCCCCAAGGACTCGGTGCAGTTTGCACCAGCGGGCGGTGCTGCGGGGCTCGGAAGCCCCAGGCGGGCGCTGCCGCTCCCGCTGCCCGGTGTTTACACCCCGCCGGTGCGTGCCTGCTCGGAATGCGCAGCGCATCGGGGCACGGCGGCTGGAGCTGCCATTAGCGCTAATGGAAGTTTGGAATGTAAATCCCACGCGCGGCAGTGGGGGAATAGGCGCCTCTGTCTCAGGCTTAGATCTCTCGGATACAGTTTCTCAAGGGCTTTAATTGGACCTTCAAAAGACCAAAATGTGTCCGTTCCTGTTTATTTCTCCGGGAATAATTATGGTGCTCTGTGTGTGGTACTCGCAGAGTTATTAGGCATGTTTGGACAGAGGGCTGTCTTATCTAAATTGGATTGGAAATAGATTTATAGCACGGCAACTTCCCATTTGAACTGCAAATTGCACCAAAGTCACTTCACCTGCGCTCCTGCATCGCCCCAGCGACAGCAGCCCCGCTTCAGCATAAATTAATGCTGGCGATTTCCACAGGGCTGCAGCCTAGCCGAGACAAGAGCTAACACGGAGTTTAACAAATGGTTGAACAGCCGGGAAACAACACACCTGAGCTTGTGCTTTTGTATCTCGGGCAACAGAGAGGGGTCTGCAAGCCTCAGCTCTGCACAGCAGCTCTGTCCCAGAACTTTTACGTGAGCCCTTGGGAGCATCCCCGCACCTGCCTGCGCCTGCACGTCCCCTACCTTCCCCCGGGAAGAAAATTCCTCCCTGCCTGCTCAGTGCTGCAGTGAAAGGGCTCGTCTGAGCCGATACTGTTTGGTTGTTGATGCAGACATCTGCAGGGGGTGAGCACGGAGCCGGCTGGCCGAGGCAGCCCCGCCAAGCTGCGCACGGAGGTGGTGACTCAAATGTGCCGCTGCCCTGCAGGGTTCCTATCGCAGCGTAAAGGAGAGTGATCAATATGCGAGCTAAGCTGGCTGAGACGGAGACCATCGCTGAGCATCTCTTGCGTGCTCAAATACAAAACCTGAGGCTTCTGGGCACACAGAAACTGGCCTTTATTATCAGCAGGAGACGTGGCTTTGACATGGCAGGACGCAGCATCATGTCCTTGCGACTGCTGTCAAACTGCGGTGATAAACTCCCCCGTCTCTGACCTTCAGAGCACTCCCAATTAGGGGATGCTCAGCTGAAACCTGCCCCTGGTTTCACATGCTCTGCTGCTGCTCTTCTCCTCTCCTAGGGCAGCATAAGCAGCTGGTCCCACTGTGGGATTCCCAGCTGATAATGCAAAGCTACCAGACCACAGGCAGATGAGCATGTGGATCGAAAACACATGCCAGCCCCAGGATTTCACATGGCTGCCAATCAACTGTAGCCCTTCCAGCGTATCGAGCCTTAGAGCAAGCCCTCTTTTATTGACTTATGGGAAGGTGGGGACCCTCAGCCGTACTCTGGTCTGCTGGCTTTGCACTTTAAAACTGCCTTTTAGTTTGCTGATTGCTCTGCAGACCTCCCTAATTGCCGATTCTCCCTGGGCACACATGTGTACAAGGCACAAGCATCTGAAGAGCTCTCATGAGGGCATGAAGGCATGAGACTTAATGGCTGAGTGACTATTCCTGCCTCACCCCCCCATAGTCCCACTGCTTTCATCAATAGAATAAAATAGTAATTCCAGGTTCTCCCCCTTTCGACATTAACCCCAGTAAATTCCCCTCACTCAGCCCAACCAGCTGAAGTTTGCAAACTTGTTAGTTACCTGAGGATGCGGAGTCAGTCTGCCAAGGGTCTTTCTGGGATAATCTCAGCAGTTCTGGTAAGATTTCCCCCTTGCACGGGCTCAGCGAGCATTTCTGGCAGCACGGCACTGCTGAACGGTCACCTGCCGTGGTGGATCAAGGAGAAACACACATGGCTCAGGTGGCAAAATCAGGACAAACACGGCGAGCAGCTGGACCACAGGAGGAGAAAGTGCTATTTCAGCATCCCCACAGGGCTTAGTAACAGGGATAAATAAGTGATGTTACACCCAATTCTCTAACTTTGACCTTGTTTCCTGCAATCCCTTTCACACATCAGGAAAGTAGATGAAACATTAAGAAAAAAACATTTCAGTCCCTCAGTGGTGTAGCTATAATCCTCTCAGAGCAAATGCTGCAAAAATACAGCTTGCTCCTCTAAATATCCGGACGTTCCTGGAGCTAGAACATTAATTCTGCCCCAACCACCTCTTAAAATGGCACACTATTTTCTCCATTAATTCTTGTCAACCTCCGAGGAAAGCTAAAGGGCTACTATTAAAACCATGCCATTATTTTGAGTAGCAGCATTAATTTTCTTTCATACACACTCACACTGCCTGCAGAGCAGTACAGGTCTGGGGAAAGTCAGATTCCCATTTCTCTTTAACAGGGTGCACATTTCAGAGTTTGCCTGATATACAGTACAGTTTCCAGGCTGATGCCTTTCCTTCTGGGTGAAGTATTTGGCACGCTGTAGTAAGAATATCTCCCACTCTTGGGGGAAAACTATCACAGATATATGTGTGTACCTAAACTCTGCACTTCTACGTGTGTGTGCCAGAGACACTCACACTTTTTGAGCACATGAACGAAATTAGGCATGTCTAAATCCTGCAAGGGAGAAAGGAAAGGACAGCTCGTATGTGTGCGTACTCGTGCCTCTCAGCTATAAGACAACTATATTTAGACAGTTGTGTCATCCCAGAGGATGACAGCATTAGCAGGCGATGGAAAGAGGAGCTATGGTGACTTTTCAGAGTTCAGCTCTGACCGTGAAAAGAGGACTCTGATCGAAATGACCTTTCGTAGAGTCCGGCAGAGCAGCAGCACCTCTGCCCGTGGCACTGCGGGACGCACGGAGCCTCCCTCTCAGCTCTTCCTTCTCCCACACTGCAGCAAAGCCACGAGAGCTCCCAAACAAACGCAAAACTTACTCCACGCCGACAGCCACCTGCTAAACCCTTTGGAGTGGATCCCACCAACAAAGCCCCACACCACCTCGCTGCCACGGGCAACCCCACAGCTCGCTGTCCCCGGCCACCTCCGGCTCAGTGGCACTCACCCAGCGAGCCCCGGCTCCAGAGGGAGGGCTGCTCCGTCCTTCCCTCGCTGCTCCTGGAGGAGGTGGTGGCGGTGCTGCTGGTGGTGGTGGCGGCGGTGGTGGTGGCGGTGGTGGCAGCTCCTGCGGGTCCCTGCAGCCACTGAGGAGCGCATCACCTCCCGGCCGCAGCCCGCGGAGGTGGGTGCCCAGATGTTCCCCGCGCGGATTGGTCCAGCGGGAGCAGATGTTGCTCGGTTGCTAGGAGCGTTGCTAGGAGCGCTGCTAGGAGACGGTGACGCTCTCTCCATCACTGGCGCGACTCGAGGCCGCGGGGAGGGAGGGAGGGAGGGAGGGAAGGAGGGAGGGAAGGAGAGAGAGAGGGAGGGAGGAGGAAGAGGGGAGGAGGGAGGAGCAGGTCCCGCCACCGGGATGCTCCGCGCCTGGCCGTGCCGTGCCGGGCTGCGGGGTGAGCCGGAGGATGGAGCAGGTGCCGCGGCTCAGAGCTGGACAGGTGGTGAGGAGCTGCCTGGGGCTCGCGGCTGAGGATGGGGATGTGAAACGCCAGAACCGGGAGGGGGGAGCAGCCCGGGGAGGGGGCGGGCAAGGGGGACCATAAAACCTCCCGTCAGGGCGGGCTGAAGGATGCGCGGAGCGGGCCGGCAGCCGCGGGGGTGCCGAGTGCTCGTTGCGGCACTGAGAGAGGGCGAGAGCTCTGCTCGCTTCAGGGTAGGATTGGGAGAAACACAACCCAGTGCCTGGATGGGCTGGAGGGAGAGGAGTCCAATTCGGTCTTGCTGGCAGAGAGCCAAGATCTTCTGCTCTCTTGCTGGGTAATGTTCCTCTTCCCTCCTGATTTATGGTTCTCCCTTTTTCCTCCATGCCCGCCATCAGATCCTGGCCCACTTTTTCCCCTGAGCTTTTGGGATGTTCTGCCACGGTGTCCTGGGTCCCACCCTGGGATTTACACCCATGATCCCATGGGGAGAAATTGGATTGCTGTAGGAAAAAAACTGCACAGCAAAACAACCCAGACCTCCTCCCAGATAAAAGAGCAGGTCACTGTGGGGTGGCACAACTCCTGCATCTCAGCCAGTGGGATTTTACTGCTGAGCACCCTCCTTAGGGCAGTAGGTGGGATACCAGGCTCAGCCTACCTCTGGGTCCAGCCAGAAAGACCCAGAAAAAGTTTAAAAGGAGCTAATAAAATCTTACCTGTATAATACAGTGTGCAGAAAGAGGGGAAATCCCTTTCCCTGGAAGTCTAACTCTGTATGAAAACACTGGCAGATAAAAAGGTAAAAAAAAAAAAAAAGTATTTTTTTAAAAACCACGCCAGCTATGTGTAAGGACCTTCCCTGAAAGAAGGAGGTCACTCCCAGAGTGAAAAGGAGTTGTACAAGATGAGCTTTTCTGGACAGCCAGATTGATGCCAAAGGCTGCACTGGAGTTAACCAGTACAACACTGGCTCAGATCAGCCCCAGCACCAAGCCTGGGCTTTGATCAGGACTTTTCTCCAAGAAACATCTCTAGACAATAAATTTTCTTCTCCACTGGCCAGCTGTACCCATTTCCTCACAACTACCATGGATGACACCACTGCTCCTGACAGACTGACGTTCATGCCATAGCCACCCCATCCAAGCAGTCACTCAGTCCAGCCCATGGAATCTCAGAATGGTTTGGGTTGGAAGGGACATAAAGATCATCTTGTTCCAGCCCCCTGCCATGGACAGGGACATTTCCTACTACACCATGGTGCTCAAAGCCCCATCCAGCCTGACCCTGAACACTTCCAAAACAACTTCTTTGGGCAATCTAGTGTCATCTCCCATCCTGCTACTAAAGGTGACTCAAAGGCTCAGACAGTGCCAAAAACAAGGCACGGTGCTATGGGAATATATTCATTTTGACAGCATTTGAAGCTCCTGGGCAATTCCCTGTTCCCCTGTGATCTGTAAGATGTCCAATGCATATTCTATCTGGTCATGTCACTGCTGGAAGGACACAGAGAGGGAGGGACTTCCCCTCCCTCTGGTTGCTCCCTAAAGGTCCTGCAGTGGATTTTGCACCAGGCTTTGTCCTCCACTCTCTTAGACAGTGGGAATGGAGGCACACTGCATTTGGGATTCACCTGGATCAGTATCGCCCCCAAATTTTAGCAAATTGGGTCTTGGAAAGCCTGAGACCCAGCTAGCACATACCAATGCAGCAGCCTCAGACCAGTTACTGCCTTGACCTGGAGCACCTGGCTGCATTTGGTACTCAGTGTGCACAAACGTGCACACATGGCTCCCCTGGTCTTTGCACCTTGAGGAAAGATCAATCACGGCCACATATTTACTTCAAATTATCTCTGAAGCTCTGCCTCTTTTATTGAGAAGTCAAATGAAACTCCAACTAATTTCAAATTTGAATTTTCCAGGACAATAGGAAGGCAGTGGAATTTAATTGATTTTGATTACCTGCCTTATTATTATGCTGCCAGTAGCAGTAGTTCAGGTTGGTGTAATTTTAAATTTACTGTGAGATGAATCTGACATTTCTCTACTGCTGAATCGAGGACTCGAGCGATTCTTCAGCTCTTCACAAAGACATGGTAATTAATTCAGTAATATCACTTCTGTAAGCAGAGATAGAAAAGGAAGACACAGAAGCACCTACTCCGTGCCTAAGAGCTGAATGAACGACAGCATCACTTACTCCAATCTTTGTGAAATTTACTGCATTTTTTTTTAACATTCAACACAATTTCAACTGCAAAGACACATCTTCCCCTCTCCTGTCAGCACACAAGCAGGACTTATTAGCAGGCAATAATTTACAGCCAAAAGGTCAGCTATGTTTCCTCAGCTGGATCCAAGAAGCATTTCCATCCCCTGATCAGCCCTGAGGCAATTCTTCCACAATCCCACTTTCCAAGGGGGCAGAGAATGCAGGGAAGCAGATCCCCTGCCAGTGTAAACCAGCACTGTTCTGCTGGCTGAAAGGGACCTCCACCAGGAAGAACAGAAGATGCTCCATCTCACCACATACCATCCCCTTCCTTCTGCCATGGAAGCATGAGAAATCACCTCCCCTCCTTGTCTGAAGAAGAGATTTCCCCTCTGCCAAGGATGGCTGGCCAGGGATCAGTGCCCAGCTGACTTGCACAGTGCTTTAATGCAGCGGAAATTAAACAGGCCCATGAACTGGGACCAAAGTCTCTATTGACAGGGATATTATTTGAGAAGATAAGATTTTAAATGTGTGCTGCACAAGAAAAAGCCTGGACAGGCAAACAATAGAAGAGCAGCTTTTTTCTTTTATTTTAGTCTTCCCAAAGCAGGATTGCCTGACATATTCAGTGCTATAACAAATACATGTTTTTAAATGGTTCAGAGAATTGGGAACATAAAACCCCAGAACATTAGCATTTACTTTAACTGTCTCACAGAACTAGAAAACAAAAAAACCAGTTCCTTCATTTCAAAGCAGTTATGTCTCCTCAAGTCAAGTGTTAAAGAAAAATGAATTAAATTAATGTGCCCTTTTGAATTCAAGCACCAAACATTCAAAGGATGTGTGTATAAAAGCACCAGCCCTCCCAGGCAGCATGTACCTACACAGGTGCAGCATTTCTAAACACAGCACGCAGGAGGTATGTTCAAAAGATAAAATGTATCCAAAATGTTCAGCACTTGTACCTGAGAAGTTTCAGATGTGAGGAGCTGCATCCTGGGCCAGGTTTTATCCTTGGCCTGGCCCGCTCAGCTGCCTCCAGCAGACACAGACCCTCAAAAGCTTTCCCAGCCACTGGCTTGTCACAGCAAATGAAGATGAGTAGCTCCAGTTTCTGGACGCTGTTCGTGCCTCCCAATGGTTGGCCAGCCTCAGAGGAACCAGATGCCTTGGGAGGCTAATCCTGCCTCCATCTAAAATGCAGCTTTTGCATTTCATTTTAAAAGACCAGCTCTTACTCTTTCTGCTCTTTCTGCACTAGAATGCTATTTTTCTCCTCTCTCTTCCAATTCATTGCACAAGAAAATTTCTTGTTATTTTAATTTTTTTTTTCTTTTACCTTTGTATATTTGAGAAAAACTTTAAAAACCTTCTGAAACAAGCTGGGGAAGAGCAGAAAAAATGAAGCTCATTTTCCTACATATTTTTCCTACACCCTCCCCACCACTCCCAACCAAATTCCACCAAATTCCCCTTGAACACCCCCAGCTCAACCAGAGGCAGCAGGTGCTGGAGCTGTCACAATGGACCAGCTCACTGACCCTTGGCCATCAAACCCACTTCTTTCTGCTTCTCTGGAAATGATCCTCTGCCAGCTGACAAAATTTGTAGAAGCATAACTGTCTTTGAGACAGTTACCCTGCTCTCAAATGTGATTGAAATTGGCCAACCTGTTAAAAAGTGATGGTGGTGGAAGGGAGACTGGCGAGGAGACAGATGGCAGACAGCTCAGCTTTAGCCTCCACTGAGCTGATTGAGAAGTGGGAATGCTTTCACCCTCTCGTGAAAAATGATATCACTCTTCTGCTGAAATTCAAAACTTAGTTTCCTGACATTAAAAATGTGACTTCTCCAAGTGGTCAAAATTAGGATGAAAAAAAAAAAAAAAAGAAGGACGTCTTGACAAAACAGCACTTGGTGCTTTGCCAAGGGATGAAGTCATTCTAAAGAATTAAAATGCAGCTGGAGGAAGGACAGGATAATCAGAACGATAAAACATAACGCAGCCAGGGGCCTGGAGGGGCCCACACGTGCTCGTGCTGAGCAGTGGGGTCCCAGCAGGAGCAGCAAGTGGAGTCCTAAGCCCTTCCATTTGCATGGTGGTGTTGTACACCAAGCACACAGAAAACCTGAGATTTTACTATCAAATTTACGGGCAGCCTCATTTAGGCCAAGCTGACCAAGTGCTGGCACCAAGACTCGTGGCCCAGTCTCCTCTCCCTGAGCTCGGTGCCAGCAGCTTCACCGTGGTGTGTGCTGAGCTTGCACAGGGACACAGGCAAGGCTGCCTGCAGGAGTAAAACCAACCCTGTACTGGTTAGCCCTGAACTGGGAATCAGCCTGGGAAAACCCACCTGAGGCTGAGGACTCTCCCACAAGGACAGGGTGAGGCTGCAGGAACAGCAACACAAGCATGGGTGTCCCCAGCAGGGCCCAGGTCTTCCAGAGCCATCCCCAGCACCCCTTGGCACTGGGGTTACTTGGGAGGACTAGGATGAGCTGGTGGGAGAATTGAGGCTGGTTGATTGGGCAGGGAGAATTTTAAGTGGTTTTCAGAAAATGCATGGGGTGAAGCAGGATAACCAAGGCAGGAAGGCACTGTCCTAGTACTGGCTCAGACCGTGCCACCACCCCAGCAGCAGCACCCACCTGAGCTCCCAAACCCCTGAGCAACTTGCAGACAGTGCCTGGCTCTGTAGATCCCCCTCTGTGCCTGGAGGAGCTGCTGGGGGAGTGCTGCAAACCCTGAACAAACCCCAGCCCACCCTGCAGCCCCTGCCAGCCCTCTCAGCTGAGCCTGGTCACCCACAAACATCAGCCCTTAGCAAAACACCTATTTCATCCCCAGTTTGCACCAAGGAGGATGAGTTTTTCCAAACTCCCTAGTTTCTCTCTGAGCCTCCCAGCATATCACATTTCTCCACTGTCTAAAGATGAAGGGCCCTGGGCTGGGTTTTCTGTGTCCTCAGACATGTCTTATATCAACTGCCTTTGCTGAGGTTTCCAGGCACTGAAGCTACCAACTATTGCCAGAAAAAGAAACTCTATTTCAGGGCTGGTCCTGGAAAGACAACCCTGTGGGTGCCAGCAGGGCTGCAGAAATCGTGGTTTCTCATGTCTCCCTCAAATGTGGCACTGCTGTTCTGAGAGGAACAAACTAACCCCACTTCAAAGCCACCAATCTGGGAATTTTTATAGCTTCTATCTTTCTCCATCTTAATGTGGGCAGGGATTACAACTGCAACCTGCCAGAAGTAAACCACTCACAACTACATCATGACCAAAGGTAGATGCAAATGAAAGTAGCCGCCAGATACAGACAGACCCCTTGCTGGTGCAATTTTACCTCTCCAGCTCATAATTTGAGCTCTTACCTTTGTTTCTACCATGTGGCCACCCCAGCTTCTATGGGGACATCCCTCTGTGTCCCACACTCACAGCCAGGACGTCAGCAAGGCTGGTATCTACACACAGCAGGAACACTGGTGACACTGACTCTGTGTGCCCTGGTGCAGGTGCCAACATGTCATTGGTGTGTAGGAGAAATGCTGAGTCCAGAGTGCCACCACAGAGGGGGCTGGAGGGGCTTCTCCCCCAAATCCTGCCAGGGCTGGATGAGACAGTGGGGAAGAGCAGACATCAAAGGCATAGCCAGCACTCTTCTTTCCCCACACAGAGTTGGCTGAAAGGCTGGAGGAGGGGGAAGCAGAGACATGGTGGGACATGGGAATCTCTTCAGGCCCTGAAAAGCCCCAGCCTGCTGCCATAGGGCCCCTGGGTCAGTGTGGATGGCCAGGGGCACCAAGTGCAGGGCAGATATTTCCCATTCCTCCCAGTCCTGCATTATGCACCAGGCACCTGCATCCCTGTTCTGAACAAAACACATCCCCCTCTCCTAGATGCATATTCACTCTGTTCTGCCACAGCCAGAACAAAAAGGAAGATACATTGGGTTTGCATGTCTACATGAGCCATCTGCTTCTATTTTATTGATAAAGACCTGTAACAGCAGCATTCTCCATAACAAAATAAGACTGTTTCTAAGGTGTGGACAGTTGTGCATGTGCAGGGGTAGTTTCAGCCCAGAATTCTGCAGAAGCTGGGTTTAATGCTAATCTTTTTTTTTTCCAGTCAGATATCATCAGACATTAGTATTCCTAACGCAGCATATAATTAGCAAGAGGCAATATATTGTATGATCATGCACGTTAGCACTTAAGTAGAATAAAAATGTTTCATTGTCAGCTACATGAAAAGCTAAGAATAAGCCCATATCAGTTCTTCCATTTGAATATCCAAACATCTTCTCCTTGTATTTTTCATCTTTTTGTCACAGTTTTGCACTTCAGATATCTCTTTCAATCACATACCCAGCAAGTGAAACAGTGCTCACACCATCCCAGTGGCCTCTCACCAGTCAATACCAATAATTTATTAACTAGATTCAAGGTACAGTTTTTAATGCAAATCTTTGAACTTTACATAAGTGAATAGGACACATGAATTTGTTTCTTATAACCTTCACAGTACAAACAGTTCTCCCTTTATAGATTTATTTATCATTAAAATAATTCAACAATAAATGCAAGCTCTAGAAGCCTTTCTTTTGCACCAACAGAAGTCATGGACCTGGCATTTTTATTCATTTGTCTGTACTGTTATTTTTTAAGGTAAACAATTTATAGATAAATTTTGTGCTTGGCCTGAGAATTTGTGGATGCTCATCCCTGGAAGTGTTCAAGGCCAGGTTGGATGGGGCCCTGAGCAACCTGGTTTAGTGGGAGGTTGCACATGGCAGGGGGTTGGAATAAGATGGTCTTTAAGTTCCCTTCCAACTCAAACCATTTTGTGATCCTGTGACCTCAGGCTGGGAAAGGGGAGCTGAGATCTCCATTGATCCAGGTGCTCCCTCAGCCACGGGGCTGAATCACTCCAAATACCAACCAGCTCTCTGTGCTGAGGAGATGAGAGCAGAGAAAGGAGAAAGATTAAAGGCAAATTATTCTACTAAACACCAGGAGGGAGATGCAGTAGGAGCCTTACAGCACTGTCCTGTGGCAACAAACCTCAGGAGTGATGTCTGTCCACCCACAAAGCTCCTGAGGGGAACGACTCCCACATCATGGAGCACAAGGAGGAAACATGACAAGGACACACCTCAGTGTCTACAGTGTCCAGCTGTGCCCACAACAGAGAGACAACAAAACCCTGTCAGAGATGGTATATTGTTCCAATATAGAAAGAAGTCAATACACACTAAAAATAATTTATTACATACCGTATATTTAAATCAACAGCCAAATATACATTGAGATGTGCTTCATGCAGATGCCCCGTGGCACTGTGCCATAAAAAACATTTTTATATATACACACACATATAAATGTCACGCAGTATTTAAATGCTAAGTCTACCAAATGATTACTTCATTTACTCTTCTTGACAAACAAAACTCTCTGCTGGGAAAAAGTCAATGAAGTTACAGCTGAGAATACAGCCCAGCAAGACACAAACCATGGCAATGCCAGCAGAGATGTGGTACCAGATTAATTGGAAAACTTGTGCTTGAGGTGCCACGTAGTGACAGCAAGGGATCAGAGGACAGGTTTTATCCTGAGCACCATGAACATAAAATATTGCTACCAGGCACTGACCTACCTTGGACCAGACCTCTGTAGATATTAATGAGAGGATGAGAGATGCAGTGATGGAGACAGCGTGGAGGAAAAGCACCCAGAAAGTGTTAACAAGACACAAGAGGGATGAGGAAAGGTGACAAAATTATATGATTTTTTCCTAGTTGCTAATGAAGAGAGAAATTTGCAATGTTACCCTAAGCTTCAGAAATGAAGGGAAAGGGAAGTATTTGGCACAATGAAGTGCCTTCCCTGGAGGTCACAGCTAATTAATGGTTGTGGGCCAGGAAGAATCCTGCTTTTGTGTGAACCCTGAATCCTTGTTCCTCACCCATGGCCAATATCAGCTTTTTGTCTCTTATTTCTCAGTAAGATCAGCCCACACTGGGAATGACACTACAGGGGACAAACACCTCCAGAGTATTTGGTGTCTATTTGATGTCCCCCACTACAGCCAGAGGAAATACAAAATCCAGGAGGAAACATCCTTAGCTCCTCACACCTGCAGCTGCCCAAGCAGCTGTGATTTCTGTTAAAGCAAAATAATTTGCTTTCCAATTTCCTTGGGAGATGACTGAGTCAGGTCTGAATGGATTTTCACAGCTCCCATCTGGCTTTTGTGTTTCTTCCCCAACTTTTTCCAACACCAGCTGCCTAATGCTCACTCAACCCAGTGACCATACAGGTTTTTGGTGTGTGAGATCACATAGACTATCACAGCCTACCTGCATCACTGCCCAGCAGCAGTCTTCCTTCTGCTCCATCAGTGGTACCTCAGAGGATTCAGGGTTTTATGGTCCTGTGATGGGCAGTATTCAAATCCCATGCAGGTCCCCAGATTAGGATCAGAAGAAGTCCCATCACTGGAATTTTGTCTGCCTTCTGCATTAATTAGGTTTTCCCTGTTCTGGGTGTAATGACTTGTCTAGTGACAGAGCTTTGCTCAGGTTGTTCAGCTCTGTAGAGACATCTCAAAATTTGTCCTCCCAGGACAAACTTTGGAGCAGAGTGGAGGGGAAAAAATGTCCCCTTCAGCCTTCTGTTTTGGGGGAGCAGCACAGGGAGAGCCCAGCCCAGAGCTCTCCTCTTACCCCTTCACTTGTATAGAGGGACTGTGTGGAGAGGAGAGGGATTATAATGCCAAAAGAGATGAATGGTATCTACCAAGTTTTTTATTCAGGCTACAGTATTGACCTATATCTGCTTTATAAAGGTGAAAAAACATGGATAGCTGTGTGGGTTGAGCAGGAGCATCTTCCTGCTGCCAGCTGGCAAACAGCTTGGGGATTACAGCATGAGGATTAATAGCCTTTGTCATTCGTAAGTGCAGATGCTAACCTTACTCATATGACAGACTGATCTTCTTTGGATTCTGTGCCTGTTTGCTGTTCCAGAAAGATGACCTTGGGCTGCTGTGAGAGACAAAATATTTACACATTCATTTCTTAGGGCCCACAGCGTAGGCTGCAGGAAGGCACAAGCTCATTCTGCACTGAAAAAAAGCTGTATGCCTTCAGCAGATCTGGAGCTCAGGAGTCATGCAGAGAAACTGGGTTTCAGCTGAGGCTTGATGCCACTGCAGCCTGGCTGTGCTGCTTTCTGGAGTAGGGAGAGAGCAAATTCCCAGCTCTACAGCAGCACACCAAGAGCCTTCCCCTCCTGCCTTTTTCCCTCGCCACCACCTTCCCACCACTGCTTGGGGTTTTCATTTCTTGCATGACAGCTTATTAAATCCTCACCAGATCCCAAATAAACACCCAAACCAGCTCTGTGGAATTATCTTGGATGCCTTTCCAAGCTTTAGGATCTGTCAGCTTCTGGCTGCTTGTATCACAGAAGCAGATGAGCTCAGAGCCAGCACAGCTTCCTGAGATATGAGAACGTATTTGTTGGGGTATCACATGCTGGAGGGAAAAACCTGCCTCATTCAAAGTGTGAGCTTTTCTACAAACCCTGGCTGCTTTGTTTTTTCCCCTCAAACCATAGCTGCAAACATCACACTTAGTACATTTTAAATGGAAAGCGGATGTTCCTGCATACTAATTCCTGCAGGCTCTGTTGTCCTTTTGCAGAACACAATGCCCATGAGAAAAAGGAGAAAGCAAATACAGAACCAGTTGTTTCTTCTGTCATTGACTTCGTCCACACTGAGGTGAATGGGTGTCACTTCTCTGTAAATACTGAAGTGTCACAGCCCAACCAACAAACCTCAAACTCCACAAGTGGACAAGAGAGCAGGGAGGCAAGGTCTTGATAAGGAGCATCACAACTTTAAGATGACACCTCTGGGAAGGGAAAATATGATGAAGGAGGCCATGTTCTTTGCTCAGCCTCTCAGTCCACCTTTCATGCTGAAGGGCAGAAGGCAGCTGAGAGGCAGAGAGATGAAGAGCTGTGATCACACAGATTAAAGATGATGATAAATATGGGAGCGGAAAGCAAGCTCTGCAGGCACGCCAGCTCCAAGGTCACTGCCAGCTGCAGCTGAAGGGGAAAATGAACTGCCACCAGAGGAAACGCCTGCTCCTCTGCCAAGCTGCCACCTTCGGCTTTATGCTGGGAAAATGATCAATAGCAGCTGGCAGCCTTTGGATCTGTGCATCCAGGAACTTCTAACGACATCCACGGCTGAAGATCAGTCGGCTATGTAAAGCACCAAATAACTCCTCGGGATCTGCAGCTGCTAAAAATACACCCAAGCATTGTCCATGTACCCCAGGAGCTGCACAACCCACTTTGCCCCTGAAGGGAAAGGCAGACAAGGCAGAGCAACAGGAATGAGCAGGCCACAGCAGGGTCCAGCTAATTAAAGACACTGGTAAAAAGGGAACCCAGACAAATCAAAGGATGTGGAAGATCATCCAGATAAAGCCTTTGCAAATGGGCAGCGAGTGATCGCTGCAGCTCAGTGGGCTAAAAGAGGAGCTCATTTCTGTGGGCATCAGCTGAAGATCACCGTTATTATGGAGAATATAAACACGGTGAGATCACTCTGTTCTGTTGTCAATAAACAGTAAAAAAGAAAAAATAAAATAGCAGCAGAGAGCTTGGCAGGACAGGGGCATGCTGGCTGGGGAGAGAACAAGGAAAGAGCAGACTGCAACCAGCTGAACGATGCTGTTCAAGATACAGAGATGTATCCAGGACACTTGCCCATAGTACTCTGGGCCTATGCCAGTGCAGTTAATTCCTTTCCACACAATGGTTTTGTGGGTTTTCAGGCTTTTTTTAAGAGAAGAAAATTCAGATGGACTATAAAGGGATTACAAAAAAGTGTCAGAAGGGAATGAATTATCTTAGAAAACATGAGCGCATTAGGAAACATCCATAATCTAGACCTGCAAGTGCCCAGGCATCCCAGAACCAGGTTATCCATTCCTATCCTGCTCCCTGAAATCCCCATGGCCTTCCCACAGCTCCTCTCCCCACTTGGAACCCCATGGAAGCAGAGAGCATCAGCATCCCCATGGAGAGGTCAGTGGAGCACAGGGCCTCCCAGCCACCTGCAAGTCAAGTGAGAGTCAGGATTCCCAAGGAATGGAAAACTTCCTGGAAATTCAGCCTTGCCAGCTGCTTCCAAGGGAAACAAGGGGTTAAAGCAGTGACTGAAAGGGCAGTGGTGTTTACATAAGAAAGACCAAGAGCACAAGCCCAGCCTGTATCAATATTAGCAATGACTAATTCAGTCTGTCAATGGGAAGAATTACAGGAGCTTTGGAATATGCCAGAGCTGCGACAAAGCCTTCATTTCAGACAGTCAATAATGGAAGGAAAAACAAACCACAAAAGCAACAAAAATCCCAAAATATAGGTAGCAAGCACGAGTACCCCCAGCACCTTGTTCACCCCAAGATTCTTAAATTTCTCCATTGCTTTAGTAGGAAATAAAGAACCCCACAAATGCACTTCTGAAGGCGTGGATGTGCCAAGAGTTTTGGCAGTAGTTTCAAAAACCCAATGGTTCCCCTTCCACACCCATTGCCCCCTCTCTCCAAAATTTTCTGGTAAAATATAAGGGTAAAATGTTGCAGCAAGGATGCAGCAACTGCTTCCCTTGGACAGCAAAGTTTTAACACATGCTTAGATATTAATTTACTTTAAGCAAGCTGTTTTCATTTGCTTTCCTCTGGCTCCAAATACTCTACACTGAAATTATATATTAGAATTCAATTCCCTTAGTGCCATATCTTCAGAAAAAGATCTTAATGTGAAAACAGCATGGAAGTCCAAACCCAGTGTACTTCATTCTTTTTTAAAATTATCTTTTTCATTAGTATTTTTTTCATCATGCTGTTATAAATCTGAGTTGTCTCCAGTTCACTGTGGAAACATATTACCAACATAGACTCTTCCCTTAGCTATAACGAAGCATAAGCAAGACTTTGCAGGTTCAAGAAGAGAATCTGATCAAGAAGAGATTCTGAAGAGATTCTGAAGAGAATCTCAGTAAGTTTATTAAACACACACATTCCAGGTAATAAAATTAGTTATCAACACTTGCATATACATTTTATGCAGTTCAGGAAAAAAAAGATGGAGAGATTGGAAAACAACTGGAATCAGCAAACACACATTTTGAATTGGTCTGTTTCCCCTACTTTTTTATTTTTCCCAGGAGAAAAGTGTATGATAAATAAAATTCTATTCTGTTTGTTACCACTCAGATGTTCACTTTTTCTTGCATGGGTAATACAGCAGCTTTAGCAGTGAAGTCAAGAATGTGTTTGTTGGATGAGCTGCATTTGGGTTACACCCTGCTTTGTGTTACAAAGCCCCAGTAGTGCAAAGCAGACATGCCAGCTTATCTAGACAGTGGAGGAGAACCCTCCTGCATAGGATACCCACCAGTCTCCCTGGAAAAATGATGCTCAGACAGGTGATAAGAAGATACAAAAGCGTGGTCTGTAGAATAACTTGTATCACCTGTACCAGAAGTGCTCCTCTGTGCAGATTATTCTGTCTGCCTCTTGAGGACAGGCAGAACCTCTGTGTGACACCAAGTGATAACCTGTGAGTGTCACAGCACTGCCCTCAGGGCCTGTCTAGCCTGGATGTGACGAAAACCAGCACCAAGGACCAATTTTGGTCAAACAGCCAGTGCCAAAATTTGCATTAGTTAGATTTGCACAGCACCGTTGAAGTAAAGGAAGTGGCTGTGGTGCAGGAGGAGGCAGAATTTGGTGCCAGGTCTCAGTAAATGGCAAAAACAAACCATGGTGTGATTCACTACAGACAAACCTCTTCAGCAAAATATTTCCTGTATCTTGCTGTCATCAGCAGGAATGAAGAAAAGACAGTCCTCTCCTAGAGAGTGTGGAGAATGGGAGATTGGGCAGCTGATAACATTTGGAGATCTCAGCACCTCACTGCCTACATTCTACTGAGGATGAACATCCTCCTCTGTGTCACACACAGCACTGCAACAACAACCACTTAGCCAAGCAGCAGACTGAGACACGTCCTCTATCCATCATCTCCATGACTTCAGCTTACAGAGACAGGAAAAGAGATTAAAATGGAAAAGGACAATGTAGTCTGAAAAGTAACCACGTGACAGTGTCATCACCTCATCCAGCAAGGCTGCTCCTTGCATTGCTTTCACTTGGAGGCAGGGAGCACAATCCTTTTCTCCAGTGCTAGTTCAGCAGAGCCAGCAGCCCCTCTGCGAGGAGAACCTGGATCCTATTCCTGGCCTGCAAGAGAGCTCTTTCCCAACGTTAGGTGACATGATCTGGCATCATCTACTGCTCAGTATGCCAAAACGAGTCCCCTTCCATATCCCAAGGAGATATTACAGGATACCACAGGAGATCTGAAGAAGAGCCCTCAGCAAACTGAGTAGTGCTTTGAGGAATCCCAGAGAAACCATGGATCTGAAGCCCTCCCCTGTAATGCTCACACAAATGCTTTTCTGAATGAACCTCACTTCTAAAAATCACACTAACACATGGACAAAATGATGCAGAAAGGAGTGATTCAGGCACAAAGGTGGATGTGCAGTTTGTTCTGGTCTTTTTTGGTATTTGTGATGACAGAAGCCATAACTTCAAGTAAACATCTAAACATGCATTGTATAATGCAATATAAAACTGATGCTTGTTATCTCTTGTACAAACCTATGGCAATGCAGGCTAACAAGTGCACAGGGTGCCTAAATAAAAATACCAGTAGTATTTAGTCCTTATATCAATTGTTAGTACAGGAGAACAGTAGTAATGTCTAGGCACTTAAAAGTTGACAGAGAATTCAAGAGTGCTTTCTCATGCTGCCTGAAAAATTTATCATCCAGTCTACAGTGGTATCAAATGCTTATTTCTAGGACTTAGAAACACGATAATAAAAGGGAGAGGATGTGATTTGCATGCAGGTTAGCTTTTCTGTGAGCTATCTGCGTGGCAAGAATATTTGCAAACTTCATTAATTTAAACAAGGGCAGAGAGGGAAGAGAGAGTTTACCCCAGAAGAAAACAGCATCACCTCAGAATCAGTCTGTGATGATTAAGCCTATGACAAAATGAGCAAGACAGTGACCAAGGAAAGGATTTTGCAGGTATTCCCACTGCTTCTCCCTAGGGCTAATTATCTGGATGTAGAAAATGCAGGGCAAGCTGGAAAAGCAAGAACTAACCATGCTTCCCAGGCCTTGCCACCTGTGATACCCACGGCTGCTGACACTGAGCAGGCAGGTTAAAGCCGTGTGCCCTGCCAGAGCTGTTTTCTGCTGGCAGAGAACAAGGAGAGAACAGCCCTTAGTCCCAGGACCTGCAGGCTGCCCTGGTCACCTCTAGGACTCCAGCAGCATGTGCCACCTGCAGACCTGCGTCCCCTGCGACTCCTTCATTTCCTGCCAGTGGCTCTGCTCCTCCTCCCCGCTGCTGTTCTGGCCCATGGAGATCCAGCCGATCATCTCCTTGCGCTTCATGCTGCGCCTGTTGTAGATGGAGATCAGCAGGGTGACGTCAGAGAGCTGGAAGAGGGCGACCTGGAAGATGAAAGTTTCCTTGTAGACGGGGTTGGGCTGTCCCCGGCGGATGGAGGTCTTGCAGCGAGACATCTCCTGACCCACGGAGTTGCGCAGGCAGAGCTTTCCGTAGGTGTCTAAGACAAAAAAGAGGAAATGACAGGTTTGGTGCAGGTGGCAGACTAAATGAAAGCCCCTGGCAGTCAAAAAAACACCCCGAAAACTGTTCAGGTAGAGCAGCTGAGTCTGCAGTGAATAACAGTTGAGGGCTGGATTGCACCCCTTGGTAAAATCCATGGGATGAGAAGCAGAAGATGAAAACACCTCTTGGATTTTCTCATATTCAGCTGGGGAGAAAAGAAAACTGATGCATATTTCAGCCCCACTCTCTTGGAAAGAACAGGATGTCTGGTGTCCAGTCCCAGCAAACCCGTCTAAGACTAACCAAAACTATGAGTATCTCCACATCAAACAGTGTCTTCACCTTCCCTTCCTCTCCCTCACAATCAAGCTTCATTGGAGCTGTCTCACCCAGGCTTCCCTTGGCTGCCCTTGACTCTCCACCACTCTCTATGATCTATTCTTTGAGATACCAAAAAAAAAAAAAAAATAGGGTCTTGAAAAGGAAGGAAAAGAAACCTGCACACACAGTGAAATTATGTGATCTCCCATGATAGTTTCATGTTTTATCCAAATTCTCATATTACCTTTTTGCTGGACTCAAGGTCAATTTTATTTACAATTTAAGTCCATACAAGGAGTAAATATTCTTAGCAAATACAAGGAAGGGATGGTCCAATTTAGTGTTCCTGTAAATCTACTCTTTAAATTCCTGCTGCCCCCTGTATTAATCAGTTCTCCTCCATTACATGTTTGCTAATAGTGTGGTGTCAGAGCTCCCAGTGCTCCACAGACCCAGCTCAGTGTAAATTTTCACCTTGCTCTGCACATGACAGTGACAGATTGCTTGGCTAGACAAGTCCTCTGCTAACCCCTTCGTAAACTGTGCCTGGGTTCCTGCAAGTGAGTATTATTTCAGAGTGTGCTGAAGATAGGAAATAAATAACAAGCCTCCATCCCTTGTCTGCAGCATTTCTATCCTCTTCTGTTCCCGTTTGATGTGCTATTTTACGCGCTTATCTACTGAGCAACACAAGGTGTGAAATTACACTTCAGGTGTGAAAACACTTCCATGTCTCCAAAGCAGGGCTTCCCGCTCCTCTCAAACTGTTCCACTGAAAAAGCTGTCAGGAGGCTGACAATCAAGGAGCAAATTGTGAGCCTGCACAGCTGTACAGCTATCAAGTTACTGTGGGGAAAGTTCAGCCCAGTCCTTAGCTGGGGGTGCCAGCTTGGCTCCCAGCATAACACTGGGGATGAAGAGGATCTTGCCAGCAAGGACCTGCTTGTTACACAGAAAGGCAAAGCTTTGATTCAATTTCCTGATTGTGCCTGGGAAAGAAAAAAAAAGCTTTATTGAAAGGTGGACTAATTTCCACATTAATATTCAGTCTTGAGGGACTGAAATCTATAACAGCTTCAGACCCATCAGAAACACAAAGTCCAGCAGAGGACCCTCTCTTCCAGCTTGACTCAACGTGAAAGCAGACACAACTCCTACAGTACTTGTAGAGATGTCACTGTGCTTGGCACTGACACACTACAATGTGCACTGAAGCGTTCCTCATGTGTAAGTCCTGGCTGCTGGTCTAGGCTGCAGGGAACTCCCTGGAAATAAAGATAAGTAGGGATTTTATGCTTTTTTTAAATGTATTCATCTTTTTCTTTTTCTTTTTTTTTTTTTTTTTTTTTCTGAGAAGGGATTTTCGAAATATTGGAAGAACTCTGCCTGGCTGATTTTTAAATACAAACAATTAGTACAATTCTCTGTTTGAACTTCAACATTTTTCTTTCTCTTCACATCCAACCCAGGATTACCTTCCTATGCTATTTTCGGGAAAGGTCCCACACACATGGCTACATCTCTTTTTCTAAGAAGACAGGGAAAGGACTGAGGTCTAGATTTCACTTTTAGTATACCTCGTTGTCATCCTTCCTTCCGACTTTCACCAGTAGTGGCAGCTCAGGTGGGATTCATCACACCTCACTGCAGGCACATTCATTTGAACAGTCCCCAAAGGAGCCAACCAATTCATAATCAAAAAAGCAGATGGCATAATTCAGCAGTGATCTAGCAGCCAGTGACACCATTACAGATGATTTAGCAAGCACCACAGCTAAAATGCCTCATAGGAGACTGTTTCAGCATGTCCCAGGTAATTTTGCAGGCAATGAATGGATGAGTTTCTTACAGTCATAAACTCTGGGATGTCACATCTTGCAAGTGAGGGGTAACACAGCTGGCTTTGAGGAAAAATGAGCAGCACACCACCAATGACCTAAAGTCAGAAAAGTTGGATTTTCTTTAATATACCTCAAATTTCTACGTAATTCTGCACCAAGACCCTGTCTGTACAGTAGCAAGGCAGGTGGGGATTCTGCTTGTATCATCTGGATCAGACTGGAAGGAGACTGTGCTCAAGGCAGAGCTAATACCAGGAGCCCTATTCCCCCCCAGGAAAACACGGGCACAAAACCAGTGCAAGTGACTACTAAACCAGGCTGCTAATTCTCCTCAAACTTATTCCACTGGGTGTATTTTACCAGCCAAAAGAATCAAGCTTGCCTGAACAGAAATAAAAGAGTAGGTGTGGATCGGTTATTTAGCATCTGAAATTTGATTTGCAGAGTTGGTACTGTTGGTACTGTTGAGCTGTTATGCTGCTTCACTAAACAAATTTTAAGATTGTAGTTTTCCCCTCCTGCACTGCGCTCTTTGCAGCATCTTTTTACGTGTCTCATCAGAAAACGCAGCTCATCTTGTGGGGAAATCTGGTCCTCTGGGATGGAAAGCTCTCCCCTGTTGTTGACTTTGCCAAAGAAAACCCATCCCCAGTTACACAGTGAAATTAGTGGAGCTACAGCAAGGATGAACTTGACAATTTACTGAGGAATGTATGTGTAAGAGCATCTATTCATTATGAAGGCAAACATTTTCCATCTAATTACATGCTCAGGTTCAGTAATGGCCTCATTACCGTGGTGTCTCAGCACTCTGTGCTCTTCAGAGTGTTTACTTTTGTGCCACCTCCATCAAGCACAAAAGGAAAGGAGAAATTAGGGCTGACATTCTTTAAAATGTCTAAGTGCTCACCTTCTATTTAGGCACCCATCTCACTGAAATGAAGAAGAGCAAGACCTCTTAATATCTGGGAGTGTCTGAGACTGCAGCTTGCCCACAGTTACACAAAAGTCTGTGAAGATTCAAGAACAAGGTCTAATTTTGCCAGTATCAATTTTAGCACCACATCTACCAGGCTCTCATTTCCATACAGGTTTTGGAACAGAAGTTCTCACTGCAGAGCATTTTTACTGTGAACTCATCTTGCCTCTCTGGTGTGAGTGGACTGGACAATGTTCATGTATACATAAAATATCAACACCTCTGCATTTAATACCAGAGTGAAAAGTACTAAATCAAGGAATGCTGCAAGAAGCCAGACACATTGTGGGCTAGTGCTGCATCTTCTTACTCCAGAGGGCTGGGCAAACCTCTCCTCGTGGAGACTGCTCTGTCTCCATCGACACTGCCCCAACCATCAAACACCTCTCGAGAGCTCATCTACAAAGGCAATCAGTTTTTCTGGAAGTCTTCTAATGACCCATTTCTGTCATGATTCTTCTGAGGAAACTAACTGATAATGACAACTCAGGGGAATAATCAACTGTAATTTATGCGCTCCTGTTTTTGGAGCAGGGACCATAGCGTGTGTTCTGCTTTCACTTACACTAAGCACCACCATTACTAGTAAAGCTGACCCGTGAGCAAGAGCACTGCAAATACAAAAGCATCCAACCCCCTGCTTGAATTTATATTTAGAAAGGAAGTAAACAACCAAAGACTCCTGACCCCTCACGTCTGTGGACTGCAGGGTACCGCACAGCGCCGCGCGGACTTTCCCACCCGCGCTCCAGGCAAGCTAGCTCATTTCCAAAAGCAGGATAACCATGTCAGCATGCTGCAATCCAGACTAATAACAGCCACAGCAAAAGAAAGCCTTGGGCCTGGAGCTTAATTTCCCCCAGCTGGCAAGCCCACGCTCCCAGCCTACATAATAAACGGCAGCACCGCTTGGCGAAGCAGCCCCAGACCTACTCTGTGCTGCTCTGTACAGGCAGCTCAATGTGAGGTCTCAGTTTGAGGCCCAGAAGACCATTAGCCCTGGCTTTGCCTCCCCTTTCAACCAGCAGTGGGGCAGAACACTGAACATTCACACTCAGAGCTGGGCTCACTGCAGCTGGATCAGTAAAATAGCAGGGAGGAGAATTAGACCCAAGCTTTTGATCTCAAACCCTTGTCATGAACGTCTGGATTAAGGCAGTTTATGGCCTACTCTGTAAATCATACAAGAGCTGAGAGCTGCCTACTACATTGCTGAGAAGCCAACTTTCCTTTCCCTGTTCCACCAAGCCTCTCCTTCTCAGGTTCCCTCTCCCGGGGCTGGCAGCTCTCTCACAAGGGAGAGGCTGGGATCTGGCAACCTTCACAACATGTGAGTCATCAGAGAACAGACCAGCAGCACCTTTAATTTAAAGTGCAGCAGAAAGGAATGCGCTGCTCCCTGGAAGCACTGTTTGGCCCAAGGGGAGGGAATTGCCAGCAGCGGTGACATGCAGGAGGGGCAAGAGATGAGGGCTCCCTGGAAGGACCTGCACAGGTCTCTCAGGAAGGAAAGCTCCTTCCGGAGCACCTTGGAGCTCGGTTCCTCAGTGATCCTCCTCTACTGCCTCACCACTCCACAGCCACTCCATTTCACAGCACCAGTCCTCTCCTGGGACACGTGTCAGGCTGCAGAGCCAGCTCACCACCTGCCTGCACTCCCCAGCCCCGAGGAGGTGCAGCTTCAGTCCGGGCTGACACAGCTAAAGCAGAACACAGACACCTCTCCAGATGCACAGCGTGACTCTCGTCTAATAAGGGCATTTCTACTCTTTTCCACATTAACGCGTTGCTGCTGCCTCAGAGAGGGGGTTGGAACTTTACCAGAGGAAGCAGGGATGCACAGCTGAGCAGGTCAGGAAGCACGGATACACACCTTCCCAGCAACGGGAGGAGCAGGATGTAAGGATGCTTAAGGCCGGCTTTGAGCACCTCCAGCAGCAGCGCCCACTGGCGTGCCTTGATTACACAGCCTGCCGTCAGATCTCCTGCAAACACTGCTCCGTAGTGCCACTGCAGATTTGCACTAAACATTCAGCTCCAGCTGAAAATTGGAATTAGGATTGTTCCACTCTGGTAGAAAGGGCTTTCTTCTTCTGCTTGTTTTGGGAGGGGAAAAAATATGTGGGGTTTTTTTCCTGTTCACAGCTGTGGGAGTGGGAGAGCACCACCATATATCCACTTCAAACGCAGTCCTTTGATTCAGAAAGGTCTTTGTTTTTATAGGCAGCAACTGTATCATGGACTATGCTTTTCACAGACCTTTTAGAAACATAAAGCTATTGAAAACACTACTGGATAGCCACACACTGTCCCTGAATGTCTAATTACTATGGAATATCCACCATAAAAATCTCACAGTCACTCCTTGAAAGTCCATTCTTCACTTGTTTTGATTGTGACACAAGTTCTCCTAAGTCTGATCTGTCCCAGGTCCCACATGTGGTGGGAAGAGTTGTACCCAGACAGTCCATCCACTCAACAGTACCCAGTACCACACACAGCAGTAAATCTATAAAAATATGGCAAATGCTGGTTCTCTCACAAACACTCTCGAATCTCCAGCAATTTGTGACTCAAGAACTTCCTCAGCCAGAGGCTTTGTATTTAACAGTCCTCTGTGGAACCTTCTCTGCGAGTTTCTCCTGTGCTGCACAGAACTGAAGCAGGCTTCCAGCATCCATGACATTCTGTAGTGAGGAATTCAACAGCGTAGGGAGGAGCTGTCTCCTCTTCAGAACCCGCTCCCTTCTCGCCTCCTTTTACCGTCCTTTGGTATTGTATCAGGAGAAGACAACAAATTACTGTGTCAATTCACTTTCTCAATGACACTTCGAGACCTCTGTGAATCCTCCCCCATCTTCCTTTGTTGTAGCTTTGTAGGAGGCACAGTCTATTCAGCTACAGCTCACTGGAAGCTGTTCCCATTCCCCTGATGGTCTCCAACGCTCCTCACCATATCTTTTCAGTTCTGCCATATTCTGTTTGAACAGAGGAAGACAGAACTGTACACAGTATTCATTCCACCAGTGACTGGATATTTACAATCAAATATTAATTTTCCATTTTGTCCACCTTAAATTTGAGTGTTTTTTCACTACTATTGATGACCCTTGAGTTGACATTTTCCTGCAGCTATTTATGGTAAGCCTAGTATTTCACTCCCAAGTGGCTCTGAGTCCATCCAGATCACATTTGAATTTTACCTGTGTCCCCATGCAATACCTTACACTCATCCACACTTCCTCTTCCACCTCACTGCCCAGCTGCTCATTACTGAGACATCCTCCTGGGGCTCCTTGCATCTGGCCTCATCTTTTCCACCCAGAACAAAGCTTCCTCAGCTGTTTTTATTGCAGGCTTATTCCAGCTATATTCAAGGATGGGCAACAAGGAGATGCAAAAGGAGAGGTGGTTTTCTACAAATCTACTGTCACTGACTGGCAAGCACTCAGCAGCAAGAAACTTCCCAGCACAGCTACTGCTCTGTTATCCAATGTCTGGAGGACTGAATCCACCCCAGCTTGCCCTGGCACAGATCCCTCTCCTATTACTGATGACATGGGAACATGAATCACAAAGCTTTAGGAGCTCAAGCAAGTTCCCTGTTCAGAGCAAGATATGCAGGTTAAAAGTTAATTTCTTTTATTCAGCTTCCTGGTCTGCTTTGAAGTAATTAAAGGAATTAACCTGTGCCTTAGTTCTCCAGGAATGTAACAGGGATAATAACTTTTCTTCCCTCAAAAATAAGCTGATAAAATAAAATCCACTAATGGCTTTCAAGCACTCTGACCCCAGAGCAACTAGGATCCTAATTTAAAGATCCTCATTTAAAGATCCTGATTTTTCCTATGGGAGCATTTTCTGTACTTGTTGGCATTGTTACCTGTGGCTGAGGTAGATGTTTGTTTTCAGACAAGTCTTTGCTTCAAGAATTTCTCCTGTTCCCCACAGAAATCCTGAGAGCTTGTTCTCTCCCCTCCTGTCTTTTCCAGCATCAGTGCTATTGTATTTGTTTAATGGGGTTAATATGCTGCTGGTATAATAATGATCATGCACGGATGCAATTATTATGTGTGATTAATTCTGCAGCTGCAGAAAAGCTTGGAGGACTTAGGCGAGGGAATAACTTCACAATAGTTCTTCTCACAGTACATTACAAGCAGACACAAACCCCAAAAGAAATGCAGAAGGGAACAGAAGGAAGGCTGGATTAGAGGAGACAGAGCTGTACCCAGCAGAGCAGCTGATGAAGGTTTAGCATCACATGGGAAGAGACATTTCTGTGTTTTGTGTCTATGCACTGACTAGCTCAAATGATTCCTAGTCCATCACTGTGATCCCAAGATACCACTTCCATGCACATAGTATGTAACTGGTCATAAATTTTTAAAGACATTTCTGCCAGTGGCGTAGGCTTCTCTTGTTACTTTTGTTTTTAAATAATAAACACCCTTTAAATGGGCACACTGCATTTTGTTCTAAGAAGATACAAGACAACAGACCAAAATATGAACTCCTACAAAATGATAGCACAGGTTAATGATTTTTACAAGAAGCAAGGAGATGCACAGCACACAAGCCATTAGCACTAAAATACCAACAGTGTCCACATCTGACAAAACTGTAGATGCTTTTCTGCGTGATGCTTTTTGGCACACACAGATAATTTATGGTCTGATGCTGGAGCCATACTCTTGAGTGCTCTTAAGTGCTCTGAGTGATAATGGATCTCTTTGTGTGATCAGGGATTGTAAGCTTAGGCCTATAACTCAGCATGTTCCCCAGAACAATACCTGGACACTTATCCTTGACCAAACTATTCTTAAGTCCCACATTTGTGACCTGAAGACACTGTCTGCATGATTTAAGTTTCTGTAAGCTGCTCATCTGTTTTCTAACCCATTTATTACCCACGTAAGCACCCATGACTTTGACATTTACCTGACTCAGTTTAAAGGTTTAAGTGAAGGAGAAAATGTGCCCAGGAAACACTGAGACATGCACCATCTCCCTTTTCTTCTCTAGAAAATCATCTGTTTCAGCCTCTGCAGTCTTTAACACCTAAAATCACCAATGCCCCAGTCCAGTTCTTTCTTCTGCACCCAGTGAAATCCCTGTGCAAGGATGGCAAGAAGGCAGCACGCATGCTGTGGGTCTACAGGAGGGAGAGAACAGAGTCAAGGTGGGCAAAAAGCAGAGATGGAGACTTTGCTGTTGTGCAAAACTCCTTTGCCATTCCCCAAAGCTGCAGCTGTCGGCTGCTGGGCTGTGACAGGAACCCATGTGGGTCCTGTATAGGGTCTGGGTATGCAGGGCTGGGGATGGAGAGGGATTCTGCCCATTGGTTTCTCTCAGCCTTACCATAAATGGCTGCCCTGAATAGCAGTTTGGACTCGGTATTTAAGTGTTCCACAGCGCTATTATATCCGAAATTTCCATGATACTTTAAAGAAATCACTCCCTGTGAGCCTCGAACAACAGAACCTTAAATAGGACCTATTTAACAAAACACAAGGGCTCTTTACTCGCCCTCCAGAAAGGGGCACAGCAGTTTTAGCTTTCACCTTGTGAAGGACTTATTGAGCATCTCATTCAGCCAGCAGCATGTTTCAGACATAACGATCGGCCCTCACAGCACTCCTCTGCAGTGCCTGAGGGGTTATCAGTGAAATGCTACTCCAGCACCGAGACAAGGGCTGGTTTCCTTCCTTCTTTTTAATTTCTTTCAGTTTCTGCTTCACTGGGTTTTCCTCTTCTCGCCACACTACTGAGGGCTTTACAGCACAGAGGAACAATTCAGAAGGCAGACGCAACAATGTGACTTGGAATAAAAGAAGTAGATTTTGATAGGTTCAGAGTTTGCCTATAATCATTTATGGATGTCTGTGTTTCACCCAAAAGTTGATCTGGCACTGAGAGACATTGGTCTGACACTGGTCTGTATCATCTGGATACAGAAAGGATGGAATTCCCTTTATGAGAAAAAGAAGTAGGCATTACAGATGCCTGAAAATTAATTTGGACTATCCTTCTCAAGGACTTACTGCAGCTCAGGCACCAAACCAACCTACTCTAAGGCAATTTCCGTTTTATCCTTTAGGACTGGAGGAAGGGAACTCAGCTGTTGCAACAACTCAAATCTTCCTTCTGCAGAAGAATTTCTTGTGCAGCAGTGGAGAACTCGCAGCAGGAGGGTCCCCAAAGGGCCCAGAGCACCAGGTCACCCAGCACTCAGCAGCACAGCATGGGGACTAAACGAAGTGTAGCCCTGGGAAACACTTAATGGCACCAGGCAAGGCCTCTGTGGGTCACATGGTAACATTTAAACGCTTGGGAAGCGCTTCTTGTTTTTTTTTTATGGATCTGCTGAGAATTACTCTGTGCTTTGGGTACAACAGCACTTTTGCCATAATCAGATATTGTAAAGGTTTGTGCCATAAAGCAGATATTCAGATATTACTGTTCCATCAGCTATGATTCCCGCCAATTGCCTTCCAATATTTATCAGCACGTGTATCTGAAATAACACTTAATTTTCAACCAGGTACTCTGCAAGGAAACCCAGCTCAGAAACGCTGTAGTTGAATATCTTGAGGAAGAAAATAAAAAAGCAAATTTTGGCTCAACGGCGCTATTTAATAGCAGTGGAAGTACTTACCAGGTGGCCTATTAATTGCGAGGTTTCGGAAATGACTGCCTTTGATCATCTCCACTGACAGCCTCCCTGTAGTGGCATTGTATGACAGTCCCACGAGCAGCTCTGGCACCCCTCCATGCGACAGGGACTGTGTTGAAGAAGTGCTATCACTGTGAGAGATTGCTGACAGACTCAGCTGAGAATCTGCACTCTGCAGGGAAAGAGCACTGAGAGAATCATCAGGACAGTCACCACCCCACCCCCCCTTAATTTATATCTTGTGGCCTTGTTTAGTAAGATCTCTCTTAAGAAATTACAATAACTGAGAATTAATTATGCTGGGGCACCAGAAGAATCAGAGCGTCACTTTTACAAAAACACATCTCTGAACTTTCTCTTTAAAGATGAGGAACTCTGAGTGAAGTGTTATCACGAGTGTAAATCAAAGCCTCTGAGATTAGCAAACATCCTACTACACTAATACTCTACATCTCCTTGATAATGGCTTTTGGATGGAATATACTTTTCAGTTTGGCAGTTTTTGGCCGTGTACTGTGCATTTTCTTACTTTCTCTCCTTGCTACCACAACACTTTCTCTATTCTCCTCTTCACGTGGAGTACGATGTTTTATTCATTTCATGTGCACAACCTTCTTCCAAGCTTTTTGTAGACAATGAATCATGACAGAGTTCAACTACACAAATTGATTGGCATAGCCAGAGCTGGATACAACTCTGATGTGCGTGGAAAACTAAGAAGCAGCACAGCCAGTTCCTCTTCACATGACCCACCTCTCCCCTTCCACCTGTCATGTAGAGGAGTACTACTAAGCATTTCTGGCAAGATGGAAACCACACAGTGTGGAGATCCACAAGCTGGTATCTAGGGCCAAGTGAAGTAGCTCCTGCACTGGCAGTACCTACACAGTGGTGCACAAGAACCACTGTCCTTATTGAAATTAAGACTAATTATGCCTTGGTGGTTCCCAGACCAACCTACTGTTTCTGAATGGCACAGCATGTGATGGCTCGTGCAGATGTAGTAGATCCACATGATTTTGTGTAAACTTGCTAGCTGAGCTACTGTTAATAAAGCACAGCTTTGCACAGGGAAGAAATGCCCTGTGCTTCCCCTGACTGACAACTTTTTAAGTGACAGCATGTCAGATCCACCAGTCACGCACTGACGGCCCTGGATGAAAGACTTCAAGAACACCCTGTTCACCAAAAAGCAAACAATTTTATGGACTCCATCTGTCTTTCATCAAACTTACACTCAGGTTACTCCTTGGTTCCAAGAGCAGTGTCACCTTCACTTCCCCTTCCTGGCTGATGCCGCTCAGGTAGAACAGCTGCTCCCCCATCATCTTGTCCCCAACCATCTTGTGCACAGCGTAGAGGCGGAAGCGAATGGCGTGGCTGCTCAGCTCCTGTGGTTCCAGCTTGCTGAAGGTGATTTTATCCTGGAAGATGGGGGTGGGTCCTCTCTGCACACTTGTCTTACCCCTCTGTTTCTTGCCCGGCATCAGAACCGCGTGCACTTGCCAGGTGTTCACACCACTGCGGTCCTTGTCCGGGATGTCCCTGGCCTCCAAGATAGTGGCTACCAGCTTTTGACTTGAGGATTTATAGGTGAAGATGACATCCAGGTCACCACATTTGCAGATGGGCTCATGGGCACCATGATGAGCTGGCACACTGTTCACTTCGCTGTGTTCCTGCAAAGAGAAGGACGAAGTAAAACCTCCACTGGAGTTCAACCGCCTCTGTGATTCCAGCTCCATTTAAAAAGAAATTGTTCTCCTCACTTGTGCCTGCAAGTATAGGCAGTTGCTGTGTGAAATATGGATCCCACTGTTTCTGGAAATGCCAATGATAGTTAATTGCCTGATTTTGTGTAATAGTCCCCCTACTCTCTAGTAAGCAACAGCCCTTGTTGAAACGTTTCCAACAAAAAGTTTCATCAATTTTTAAGTGTTTTGCAGGAGACAGTTAATTTGGCAAACATTCTACATAGAGAAAAACTAAACAAAGGGGTTTTTTACATTTCATTCATGTCAGTTTTGAGGCACTAACAAAACAGTTTGATCTACTTAACCTGTTACTTTGAACATACACTGGAATTTTTTTCAAGGTGGATTTTTTTACAATTTCAAAATCCAGCAATTCAGCCAAATCTGCTAACTTTTTGGATATTTTGTTCTGTTAGAAACTTTAAAAGAATTAAGAACTGTGTTAAAGAGGAAATCACCATGTCAGAGTTTCTTGTGGAATAGAAATTCCATTTCTGGATGCCGACTCATGATTAAATACTTTTCCTACAGCTAAAGCAATGATAATGGGGAAAAGTAATCTGATTAAATACATATTGATTCTTTACACCCCTCTAAAATCTCCCAAGAGAAGCATCTGTTCCTTCTGTTCAGTTTGGGTACTAATACATTCAGAATAAAAATCCAAAATAAACAATCACAACATGTGCAGACCAATTCACACACAGACTTTTACCTACTTTTAAAACAAAAACCATCTTGATAAAACAAGATAAAACCATGGATGCTCACCTTACCTTTTGCTGAGTGGGCGTGTGGGTTTCTGTTCAATAGTGCTTTTTTATCTTAGAGCTAGAATGTGCTTCATGTGATAAAGGGGTTGCTATAGTGATCAGTGATTTGTATTTAAACATGAGTATGCACTGTACTAGGGAAAGATTTTCAGTTAATAGCCAGAAGGTGAACTAAGGCCTGTCACCAGCATCTGAGTCACCCTCCTCCTCAAACATTTATCTTCTTTTCACATTTCAAGTAACACTTCTTTCCAACACAGGAATCTTTTTGTTCAGAGAACAGATGATGGGCCACGGGACGTCTGGTGTAAGTCCCTTCAGAAGTGTCTGGGGTAGCGTGTCTCAAACGGGGCCTCAGATAAACATCAAAATCTTTGTTTACTTCCTGTCAATCTACTTTTCAAGTGCTCAGATTCATTTGCCATGACATGCAAAGCTCCAGATTTTCACAGTTTCAGAGGTGCTTAGGACTTGTGCACACGAACACAAAAGTCCGAGTGTGCGGATTAGAGATCTGCTGTTGTACATCTTGCAGAAGTAATGTCAAAAGGAGAACAACACACAAAATTACTTGGTTGGCTACAAAAACACCTTTCTGTATGAACAGCAGGCTGCTAAAAACAAAAATGCCAGGCAGGCCAGGTTGGCTGGAGAGAGCGTGGTGTTACGAAAATGTTAAGTGTTCCTGTGTAGCAGTCAAGTTATTTCTGTCTGGTTGATGAAATAATATTTAATAGGAAATGGGATTGGGCTTGATTCATATTTCACTCCATATTTTCATCCCTCCACACTTTTATCTGTGCATTTGCTATTGAGGAAATAGAATCAAGGCACATTCAAGGACTGCTGCTAAGGTGTGGAGACAACTGTGCTTGAGGCATAACTGCTTTCATCTACACACCTGAGCTGGAGAATGTGAACTCCAGTGCATCAGCACAAACCCACAGGAATGAAAATCCAAGAGACACTTTCCTGCCCTAAGAGGGCTGGGTATCTCACCTTCTGGCAGTGTGTAGGGCAGAGCAAAGGTCAGATATCTGAGTTTTGACCAAACAGAAAAGATCTGGATTTCAGGAAATCTCAAACTGCGCTACTAGAGCCGTGGCCAGATCCACTGCAGAGAAGACTGCATGAACTGGAGGCAGAGAGGGAAAGCGAAATGCCAAACTCCTTGGCAGTAAGCTTTCCATGGGAACCCATGCTTTGGAGACCTCACAGGCTGGCCCTTCCTGAGAGCACTGTGCTATCCACAACTCACCCTCATGCAGGTTTGCTACACACCTACAAATCTTCCTTCTGTGGAAGTCATTGACAGAATTCCCCTCTGCTTTCGGAGCCCAGCTGGGCTACGAGTGCTTTGTGAATGTGTTGGTTATACAGGCACTTGAATTGGAATCCAAGGAAAGATTGGGGTTTAGATGCTTCATCTGAATTTCTTTCTTTCCCTCTTCCCAGCACAGTTGTTGAGAGGCCAAGCCAAGTATCCTGATTGATACTGTACATCTAACCCGGTCGTTCAGGACAGCCAGCATCTACTTCACTAAGTAAAATAAGTCCATTTCTGCCAGAGGAACCTGAAAGAGCAGCTAATTATGGACAAGGCTTGAAATGGTACTTGTGGTTCCACTGCAGGGGCATAAAATTACCATTTCTGTCTCTAAAGAGAGGTCCTCTGAGTGGAGCATAATAACACCTGGACATTTCTGGCATGTCAGAACATTTAGTTCCCGCAATAAAAAGGTCTTTCATTAATCCACACAATACCTTTGAATGAGAAGCTGCTTGTAAGAGATAAACTGTGTCTTGGGCATTTCTGCTCCAGTATACTGGAACCCTTCTTTGCAGTTTTAAAATGTAGGCACCAGGAGCAAAACAAGCAATGCATTCCAAAGGAGTACAAGAGGACACTGGAGACACTGTGGCACACGTGAACCGTGGCAAAGCACATCAAACGTGGAAAAGGAGAAATGAGCCTCAGATGGGCAAACAGCCACACAGCAAAGAGAGGGCAGGGCTGCTGCCACACAGCTCCTATGTGGTGTGTAGTGTTTTGTGGGACTGGGTTGTGCAACAAAGCAAAATGCTGCTCCAAACACCCCTTAGGGTTGGAGCAGCTGTACCAAGGAGCTGCCTTCCAACTTTGAACTGGCTGCAGGCAGCCTGCTCCGAGGATAGGGACCTTCCCTCAAAGCCTTGTTTCTCATAGTCTGATGGAGGTATGAATTTCCACAGCTCCCTTTTAACTCAGGCAGAAGATATGACCTTTGTGCTGTTCTTTTAATATGTCTGATGCAGGCTGATATTTTTCCAGAAATTTAATCCTGCGGTAAAATAATGAAAATCAACACATCATGCAGAGAGATTAGGAGAGAAAAGGGGGATGCAAAGTCATCAGGTGTTTATAATGCCTTAAAACCTGAAATGTTTCCTTGAGGATTCAAAATAAAAGTGCAAAACTAAGGGAAAGCAGACTCAGGTTCTCTCCTTCCCTAAAAAGTTTGCCTGGTATCAATGAGAACAAGATTATGGTCACTTGGCTGGGTCACAGGCCACCTGGACCAGCTGCCTTCAGCTTTCCAGATGATTCCCATCACCTAAATCATAGAAACCACCTGGAAAGACACAGATCTGACCCAGTGACCATGTACCATGTCCTGGCACACACACCCTGCACATACAGCCAGTGGCCAAGCCCTGGGCCACCACAGAGAGCTCTTTGCTAAATGGCAGTAAATGCTGCTGGGTAGCTAAAGTTTCAACTTCCATTCAGAGACTGCAGTCAGAGATCAAGCAATGAAAGAGTTTCTTTGAATTATCATTAGCAGCAAGATGTAAAATACCAGAGAAAGGGGAAACACAAAGGAAGAGGTATATGTTCGTGCACACAAGCACACAGGAGTACCATTATCTTGTGCTGTGCTGATCAATTTTTCACTTCATTTCTCCTCCAACCTTTTTTTGGCCCCCAATATCCTTCAAAAGCTTTCACAGTCTGTAATAAATGACAATTCACCATACCTCAGGGCTCCAAGCCGATGAGCTGTCAGTAGCATCATTTACTTCCAATCCCTGGTTGGCAAATGCTGTCTCCATTTCCAGACGTCCTTCCCTGTGTGCCTGGCTGACACCATCCCCAGTTCTGGGCTCCATCCTAAGCCCTTTGTGCTGCCCAGTGCCCTTACTCCTGGTTGTTGTTCTTGAATCAACAGATACACGGTCATCTTCACGATAAGAGAGGTTGTCTTGGTAACTCAGTTGGCTTAGTCCATCCAGATCTAACAATTTGCAGCAAGAAAATAATTTCAGAGTGATTAGAACAAATTCCTCCCCTGTGCCAAAATGTGCCTTTCTCTCCTTTCTTTTATTATTTTTTTAACTTTTCCCTAATCTCCAGTGCTTACAAGAGACAGTTTCTGTTTCCTCCATCACTAAACCCATGAAATCAGCAATCCTGTTTAAATCAGCATTTGATGGAGGGGACATGGCTGTTTCTCACCCCATCCTGAACTGAGAAACCTGTTGCCTTTACTTGAAAAAGTTATCCACCAAATGCAAGTATCAACCAAGTGTCTGGGATATTCAAATGGAGCCCCAAAGCAATCTCTTCTGCAAAAACACAGGTCAAACTGCAGAAAAGCACAGCAGAGGCCTGATGAACAGGTATCACAATTTCCTCCTGGGCAGGAGGAGATGACACAAGTTAGCACTGTCCTCAAGAGCATGGAGCTGGTGAGGAAGGCAGCTTCACAGACATAACAGAGGGCCAGCATTACCCTCTCACCCATCCCTGAGAGCTCAGGTGAACAGGACCAGCTCCACAAACCAACTAGAAATCTCCAAATCCCATACTTGGGCTGAATTGTCCCAAGGACAACTGAGGGGAGATGTGTTGCCTAATTTCCTAACTGCTTTTATTAGTTTTAATTCATCTTGTCCTACACACACTTACTTCATGAGCTAGAGTAAGGTTCATTAATGAGAATAAAATAATCCTCTCTGCTTCACACCACTGATTCCTTTTCTACACCATTGAAATCTCTATTATGAACACAGGGTGCTTTTCTCTACTTGAAAGCACCAGTGAGAGCTCTCTGGATGGAGCAGCACAGACGATTACATGTCCAGGGACACAGATGAAAATGACATCATGATTTGGCCTTGGATGTGTTCTGCAAGCACTTTCAGAAGAAAACCAGGGACATTCCTCCTCCTAATGCATCTCATGATGAGCCTTGCTTCAGGAACACGGGGAGATTCTGCCTCCATCTCTTTCAAATAAGCAAAAAGCAGTCACAGTGACAGAATGATCTGTGCTTCCAGACAGCAGTGAAAACATAAAAACTTCCTTTGCAAACAGAGCTGTTTGGAGTTTAAAGGTTTCACAGAAGGAGGTGAGGTTGGAGTGGCCTCTGGAGGTCATCTTGTCCACTCCCCTGCTCAAGATGGGCTACATCTTTCTTTGTTCCTACGAAGGTCACTACTAAAGAACAATCATTTTTTCAAATTTGGTCTCCAATTAAAAATTTTTAAAGTAGTATTAATTACTGTGTTTAATAGAAAATTATTAGTTGTTTTTCTTAAACAAAACAATGTTTTTATTCCCTGTCTGATAAATGAGATAAGGAATCTGGTGCCAACTGACATGGAGAAGGTTGAGGTGCCCAACAACTTTTTCTGCCTCAGTTTTCACTGTCAGCTGTTTGTCTCACATCTCTCAAGTCCGTGAATCTCCAGGCAGGGACTGGAGGAATGAAGTCCCACCCGTCTTAGGAGATCAGGTTTGAAACCCTCTGAGGGACTTGAACATACACAAATCCATGGCACCAGATGAGATGCATTCCAGTGTCCTGAGGGGACTGGCTCATGCAAGAAAGACACGGACCTGTTAGAGCAGGTCCAAGCAGGGCCATGAAAATTGTCTGACAGCTGAAACACCTTTTGCATGAAGACAGGCTGAGAGAGTTGGGGCTGTTCATCCTGGAGAACAGAAGATGTCAGGAAGACCTTATTGCTGCTTTCCAATACTTGAAGAGGGATCATAAGAAAGATGGAGAGACAGTTTTTGCCAAGGCCTGTAGTGACAGGACAAGGGTAATGGTTTTAAACTGAAGCAGGTAAATTTAGATTGGATATAAGGAAGAAATTCTTTACTATGTGGTGGTGAGACCACTGGCACAGGCTGATTAGAGAAGCTGTGGGTGCCCCAGCACTAGAAATGTTCAAGGCCAGGCTAGATGGGGCTCCAAGTAACTTGATCAAGGCAGGGGGATTGGACTAGATAAATTTTAAAAGTCCCTTCCAACCTGAGCCATTCTGTTATTCTCTACACATCCCTCTGTCTTAGAACAAAATGCCCAAATCTTTCTGAGTTGAAGAAATTTTATGTTTGGCCTTAGAAGCAAATATGCTGCTTCTGATGCTTATCTGCTCCACACACACACAAAATCCAATGAGGGGAGTGGGGATTATATTCAAGAAATATTTCCTGCAGATGAACAGAAATCCTTGCTCCTCTTCTTGGCTGCTCTTTCAATTTAAGAACTCAGAAATTAGGAGAATAACTTTACCCCCTTTCTTCAACTATGAATGATCTCACACTCTCCCTCCCAGCAAAATGCTTCAAGCACAGGCACTTCAACTGAGAAGTCTGAGAGCATCTCACAGCTTTGTAATTATGGTCCTCTTCTTCATGGGAGATGGTCCTTCAGGAGCAAAGAGGGACCCAAATTCCTATCTCTCAAACTCCAGGTGAGTGTTCTTCTCACTTCATTCTGAAATGCCAAACCCATCTCTTCTCCTCCTCCTCATCCTCCCATCTGGCAGAGCTAGTTCTGAAACTGAGAGCCCTTATTGTCTCACCTCTGCCCTGAGCTGAAAGTCTTGAGTGAGGGTAGAAAGTAATTTAATTTTTTTTGCCATTACCCCCATTCTTCTCTACAAATTCAGAAAACAGAAAGAAGTCAACAGAAGAGCATAAGCAAGAAATAAAATAACAGAAATTCCATGCATTTACAGAGACTGAATGGATACAGGCACTCCTTAAGGCATTTAATTAGCAAGCCAATGCCTAATACACATTTAAACAGTGGGTCATCCATCAAAGCACACACCACACAGCAGGCTTTCAGAATAAAATGCTTCTGTAGTAAGAAATTATCCTCACACAATTGTCTTGTGGGTTTGACTCCTGCTGGGATAATATCTAGATCAATAATAGAGGAATTTTCAAAAACTACATTAAAGCCATAAAAGTCTACCCGTAGCAGGAGAACTCCAGAAGTGTATTAATAGAGCAACCATCTCCCTAAGACTCAGGCACAAAATGAATGTGTTAGGGAAGCAAATGTAGTATTCAGGGGAAGTAAGGGAAAAGGTGATTCACCCAAACCAATCAGTGAAACAGTCTGGCTTTTTCTTTAAATTTAAAGCAGTTTAGTAAGAGATAATCACGTATAAATACCAGTATTAGATGATCATTACAGGTAATAGCCTGACTATACAGACTAGAACAACTACACCTCTCCAATTACATCCGTTCCAACATTATACTCACAAAATAAATGTTGAAAACAAAAGTTCCTCCCGTAAAGGAAAAGGTCAGAGCAGTAAAATGCCTGTAATTTACCTGAGAGATATTTAAGGAAGAAAATGTCAACCGTCTTATGAATACCTGACATGAATAAACAGCACAGCATCAGGGACAGAGGTTGAGACAGCATTATCTGAACTTTAATTAGCCAAGAGTCCCTGCAGAGCAATAGCAGACAATTCTAAAATTAAGGGCAGATAGTACTGTACAATGAAAAGGTGTGGTGTATCCTAAGAATCCTGTCTCCCAAACTTTCCCATTCAGGTCACATGCACACAATCCAGGAAGAAGGCAAGGGGGATACTGGCTAGCAGAAATCACCAATAAATCAGAGAAGTCTGTGTTCAGAGTTGGAGAACTGTCTGTGAAGAAACTGTGACTTCCATCAGATGAAAGGATGAGCATGACCTCCTAATAGAACCCTAACAGGAGCTGGGATATGGAAGCGTGTCTCCAAAGATACAGGGAATGCTTGGCACATCAGACACTGAAAACAAGGCTGGAAAATATTGTGCAGTCCCTCCTCACAATGGCAGGCAAATATTCTGGCTAATGTACAGTGTCTTTCTTTTTTTTCAATGACACACAATCCCTCAGTACAATGAATCATTACCATGTGCCAAAGAAATGTCCTGAGAGGTCTCATCACTTCCTAAAACCCAATGCCAGAGTTAAAAGATAAGGCCTGGTAGATCTTGTTAAATTAACACCACGTAGTTCATTAACCCATAAGAAACACAGTTGAAGAATTTATGTGTGCCCATTACCTGTGCTGACCAAGGCCAAGTTTTCTCTGGGGACTTCAAGAAATCACTGGGCTTCCACACACCAAAAAAAAAAGAAAAATTAAAATAAAACCAAAGAAAATAGATCTCTTCTTTAGACTGTATAGAAACTCACGGAGAAAGTCAAAAACCTCTTTAAAAATTGTCCAGAGGAGGAAAGCATTTCAGAATGCATACCTAGGTATGTCTGGTCTTGAAATCCTCCTAGCTACAAGCAGTGAGTTTCAAACCCCTCTTCCTATAAGACAGCAGAAATATGGCTTAGTGGGACTGAGGTGTATTTGCCCTCACTCAGCAGCAATCCTCTTGCCTGGCACCTGCTACAGCCCCAGTTCCAAACCACCCTGCAGTACCCCTGCACCTCTTGCACTGAGACAAACATGATGCAGGGAGACCAAGCAGTGTTCCTGCCCCTGGTTATTTTGAGATTAGCCTCCAAAAGAGTGCTAAAAAACTTCCTAGAAGAGCCTCAAAGGAGCAGAATCATTACCTAATTACAATAAATCTAAACAAAAATGGCTTGTAAATTTTAGGGGTTAAAGAGAAAAAGGATCTTAAATTTCAAGTGGCATTATGCAATCAGGCCAAGATTGTTTAATTTACCACATGCTGGGTAATAGTCTGAGAAGGCTCCATGTTTCCAGAGCTAAAATAGGCTCTTTATTAACAGGGTGATTTGCAGAGAGGCTGTGGGCAGAGCTGGCATTCAAGCCTGTTCAAGTCCCCAGAGCATCTTCTAAACACTTCCTTCATGCTGTGTGCACTCCAAGATCTATTCAGGTTACTACAAAGATTTTTTAACAGGTGAAAAGTTAAAGCTAAAATGAGTCCAAAGTGCAGACTGTCACGACAGTGAAAACAGAAACAGGGGGTCAAGGAAACTCTCCTGTGAGAACATGATGTGAGAAGACTTTGCCGTATGCCAAGGCTGAGTGGGAGAGAAGTTATTCAGGGCTCTCCAAGATGCTCAGCTTCACTGTGTGCCTGAGTTTGCCATAGATCTTGGATTATGTAAGAGATGAAAACTACCAGCAATATGAGTAAAAGACTTGTTAAGAGTATACAAGAAGAGAAGTCTCAGACAAAGTCTGAACATGCCATGATCCCAGTCTGGACTCAGCACTTTCAAAAGATCCTCATTCCTCCCACCAAGAGGATCTGCTCAGCTCAAACAGTGTGTGATACACCCTTGGGGCACAATGATGGCTTTAAATCCACAGATTTTTATGTTTCATGATCATGCCACCAGCTAGGTACCTCTGAAAATAAGAGAAACTCTGCACTGTGTTGTATCAGAAGAAGAGCTAGATGGAGAGACATATCCTCAAATGATCTAATTGGAGGGTGCATTAAATTCAAGCAATTATATTTCAAAATTAAAACATTCTATTGAACTAAAAACAAAGGGCACTTTTATGGCTCTTCTCTATAATGAACTTCTCCAGATTTTAGAATGTGTTCAGGCCAATTTTCTAAATAGCTATGTTTTTAAATGCATTTCATCTCTGTTTGTATAAAAGAGTCATTACATTAGTCCATGGAAGACCATAAAATTCTTCCCTTCTGTGCTATAAATTTTTAGTTTCTGTCATTGCCTGACATTTGGCATATGCACTGGCAAACGATACAGCATAATTCATTCAATGTTCACCTTGTGTTTGTGAAGTTGTTACAAAAGGAGACATCCAGCTTCTGCTAAAAGGCTTGCTAAAGAGATGACTTATGTGGCACAGATAAAAAATAATTAGAACCAAGTCCTGCAGTCTTTACTCTGGAAAAATTTCCAATAAAAGTCCATGAGAATCCCTGCGGGTTAAGGAAACAGAATTCAATAACAATATGCAATTAATGGAAAGATCTTTATAAACTTCAGCAAGTCCTGGACACTTCCCTGTAAGCATTTTAGCTGCAGGTAAAATCAGGAAACCAAGTTTAGCAAGAGAGAATGGAAGAACCAGGATTTGTTCTCCACAACAAAAGAACCTCTCTGTGTTGAGGCTACAGATTTCAGACTCCAACTTCTTTAACCCTGCTCTATGCAAGCAGTACCTCTGCATTCAGACACCTCTGTCCTGTGCTCCTTGTGGCTGGAGGGCAAGTGGCTGAATTTGGGTCTACACTCCCCCTGCTTTTTATTCAGGTACTTCTGATCAAAAACTTTGTGACCATGACACAGGGGTCTCAAACTGTTTAATCATGTCATGGTTATTGCCTGAAGGTGCTGTCTGTTTGTCCTCCTCCCCATATGGGAGAAAAACACAACTCGGGCTTTAGACAGTCTGCTGCCCCTGGCCGAGAAGCCAGAGGACAGAACACACTTCTGCCTCTCAGGTGCACCCTCTGGGGGGAAAAAGTGACCGAGGATTTAGGGAGGACTGGGGCATGAACTGGAGAATCACCTGCTTCTTCAAACCTCTGGAGAGCTCGGTGATGCCATATCGTATCAGCAACATTTACATGTTATTGGACCCTGCTCAACTCTGCATGTTAACCAATTTTTTTTTTTAATGAAGATTTTTAACAGAGCAAAACACAAAGTCACAATACACAGAAGAACCACCTGTAAAACCATTGCATGTGCAAAGTAGCAAACAAAGGACTTGAAAACTTTTTCATGCTTCCATTCTCCTGCAGCCCCTGCCAAGGTGGGGAGAGACCTTCTTTTGTGCAGGAAAAGCAACTCGGATGTAACCTGCTCAGGGTAGCGCCACAAACACATAAATACTGCACGTGGCTAACAGGCATTGCTGACTCCATCTGCCAGCAGCAGACGAGCTCGGGAGACCAATGTAAATTCTAACCTTTAAAAGTGAAGATAACACATTTGAGCACGTCCCCGTGCTGCCCTTGCCCTCCTGCTGCCAGCACGTGCGGTGCACAGGGGATGGCTGTACCCTCCTTAGTGCTGAGCACCTGCCAGATGGGGAAAAGAAGGCTCAGGACATGCTGTATATACCTGGCTTGGTCAGGATGGAAACACAGGAGCATTTTGCTGATGTCCTTGCCAGCAGCACCAGGGGAGCACAGCAGCAGGATGTTGGAAGCGGTGGGATGGCAGCAGTGACTTTGCACTCACAGATTTCTGTGTGAACAGCCCAGCTGTCGAGTGTGGTCAGGCCACTGCTCATTCTGCAGCATGAAGGGCATGATTTGGTTGCCAAGACTCACTTTGGTAATCTCCATGGCAAACTCTAGCAGCTGAGCAGTGGAGAGGGAGGCTCTCCCATTTTGGGAGGGTAAACACCTTCCTCCGCCTCAAACCTCACATCAACCACAGGTGAGGAAACTGGAACCTGCTTTTACATACTCTGCTAGGTCTATTAAAAATCTGCAGTATAAACTTAAGGACAAGTGCTGTCACAGCTCCATAAATCTGCCTGCTGCTGCACAGGAGGCTGCACTCCTCTCCCAGGACAGAGCACCAAAGCCAGCTGATCCCAGCAGAAGCTGACCCCTTTCATGCCACCACTCTGGTAGGTTTGACCCTCTGGTGTGGTGTGCCACAGTTTGACAAAAGCCTGCTCTTCCTGCTGGAAAACTGCTCCCAGCTGGAGGAAAAAAAGCTGTGTTTGTACTCTGATAAAAGTGAAAAATTTTTAAACATTAGTTTGTAAACGGTCGGTGACCAGCTGTCATAAAATTTGATTACTTTTATGTAAGCTATTAAAAATAACCTTCTTTGAAATTTTCTTAGGTAAAAACTATTTCAAGCTGTAACAACCCCATGGCTTAAATGTGGTCTGTTCAAATAATCAAAACATATAAAAATAAACATTCCTTTCAGCCAACTACCTGCATTTCTACCTGCAGCTCATGTAAGCTCTACAAAATTTATCTAATTGCTCAGCAAATGCTATTACGTTCTACTTATATGCGTATCCCTTTTGGGTGATTAAGATAAATATAAAAAAAATATCCCAGTTTAACCAAAAGTCCACATTTCACTCAAACAACTCTCTAAAAGTCCTGTGTAAAATAACATCTTTAGTAATTAAACCACACCTTTCACCATTTTCTCAAACAACTGTAACATTAAAATTCTGGGTCTGCAGGCATGAGGCTGTAAACTTAGATAAATGTGCCTAAACATAACGTGAAATTCCGATTGTTACAAGAAATTTTGCAAAGGCCACGTGGATGCAGGACTCCTGGACAGCTCCTGTCAGGGCACTGCCCTGCCTGCAACTCCCTGCAAAACACAGCAGAGCCCTTTTGCTAAGACAGGAGGGGAAGGGTGGGGGGATGGAGGAGAGAAGCTTGGCATGGTGTGATATATTATTGGCTGCTTGACTTTGATTTCAACTTCCCCAATCCCCAAGGCACGACTGCATCACTTGTTAGGACAGTGGCTGCCATTCCTCACAAACATTTGGAAGCACACAGGCTAATTAAACGGTGGCACTGGGGAATCTGCAGCAAATGCCTGATGTGTCTGCTGCTGAATCACTGCCTGAGCAGCCGGCAGCTCCGTGTCAACTTAATATCTCTGTATTAATAAAAGTAACTTAACCCAGGGGAGAGGAAAACGATCACCATTCAAACACACAAGTGTCCTGATTAGCAAAGGACAAGGGGGAAGCATTTTCTGTATCACCATGGAAACTTAAATAAAGGGCCCATAATTACAATCTAAATTCTGGAGAGATAATGAATACATCTTGAGATCTGCAGATGTTGTGTAGCATATACATATTTCTAGCAACTTCAACTCAATTACTTCTATGCAGCATCTGTTTTACAAATCAACTTCCCACTGCTCCTAAGGAGGCATGTGGGATTTTTAATTTTTTTTTTTTTTTTCCCAGAGGAGACAGTGGGGGAAGAAGGGTGACCTCTTTTTCTGGCAAGGTATTTCAAACTACCACTATTTATTTAGAAATTTCAAACACCCAGTCAGTTACAAAGTTAGCTTACAGGCATCCAAATACACCAAGCTAAAACGCATGAAATAAATAATTCAAGAAGTCTCTGCAGTGTTACCAAGTATAAAGAATAACTTATCATTTGCTCCAAGCCTACCCAAGAAAAAGAAGTACTGAATAAAATACATTATGTAGGTGTGAAATATAGAGGTACTGCACATATCCTGTCTGCCTACGTGTCAAAAAACAACAAACAACAGTCATTTTGGCTGAACAATGGAAACTTTCCAAATGCCAAATTTCTGGTTTTCCTATACATTTAATGTTGCTCTTCTGCATCCACTTTTGTCTTAGAGATTTTGATTCTGCTGTACAGAAGTCAGTGAGAGTTTCAATGGGAACATCACCAAGCCCTGAAGGAAGCAGAAGTAATACACAAAAGAAATGCATTTGATCACATAAACAAGACAATATCAGTACATCTATGCATAATGCATGCACTCAGAGCATCCCAGGAGCACTTGTGGCTGTGTTATTTGCTTTTACAGAAACAGTCACACAGGTCTGGCCTTAAAATTTTCATGATCAAGATGACAGAGAGGAGCAGTGGTCTGTAACAGCTCCTACCTCAGCAAAACCCAGAACTGTGCACAGAAAGAAAAGGGCTTTTCTTTGGAAAACGGGCAAGGTCTGCTGCAAACAAGGGATTTGTTAAAGCTTCTCAGAGAAAGGAGGAACATTTTGTACAGGGAACACGCAGCAACACACATGGAGTTGCTCCTATCAATTCCTAGGTGGCTACAGCTCTGTAGTAGTTTTCAGTCTGGAGTCTTCTTCCTGCTCTTGCTGTCAGACACTTGAACTGGGAATTCAAACTGACACACAAAGTAATGCAACTGCCTGATTTAGGCTTGAGTGAGGAGGAGGGCACCCGATCCAAACCACTCCCTTAGATCCCAAATGCGTTCAAAATCACTGGAGTAGACACACACTTCTGCACACTGATAGGACACTGCTGACTAACACCCCCTGGTCTTTTAGTAATGGAGAGGATTTCTCCTTGCACCATCCCTATGTGTTTTCATCCCTTTCTGCCAGGTATAAAAACCAGGGGGAAATTTGGTGTCCAGTGCTAAAGGTGAGGTTTGCCCCTCTCTGCTGAGTGTCAATAGACAGTGCCCTGCTTTTGCCATCTCTGCCTCTCCATCTGTCCTCACCCCATGGCCAAACCAACTGGGAAGCTCCCCAAGGGGAGTGCATTTGGGTGTTTGCATGAAATGCAGTCAGAGAATCACAGCTTAGAAACGTTTGCACCAGGGGATATTTACAACAAAAATAATTTTTAAGAAAAGAGAACAAAACAACAGAAAAGAGAGGAATCAGAGAAAAAGACATTTTTTGGCTCTGACCACCTCTACAGTGAAACAATACAGCAGTCAGAGTAATACACCCCAATTCTGTGCACTGCTGTGCAAAGAAATAGAGGACTGCCCACAGAAAACAGCATGAAAACCAGCATATTTTCCTGTTGTTTCTTTCCTACTCCCAAAATTGGATTTTAAAAATAGGAACATGGGATTCCACGTCAAACTGGCTCTCACTGTGCTGCCTAAGGTTCTTCCGTAGCTATAGGAAATGGCAGCCAAGAGGCTGAACCACAATCATCCCTGATTTTCCCAATCACCTACTTTACATCTTACATGTGGAGCAAATATGAGTCAGGCTTCATTTGTGCTACTGGGTTCTATTAGCACAGGCCCAGGATTTGTGCAGAAGTGGAAGAAAAGAGAGATTACACACTGTAGGAGACAATGCTAAGACAGGAAAACCCCTGGTGCGGATGTAGTTACATCCATGAGTCAGCCTGCAGCTCTCTGGCAGCTCAGGTTACGTTGTGTGCAGGAAATGTGCAGCTGCAGAGGCAGAAAAGCACCTTCTGTCAGCAGATGTCATGTTACACTGGGGACACTGCAGAGCACAGGTGGAGCTGAGTGTGCTCTGGGGCGTGGGGCTGGAAAGGCTCATGGGCTCAGAAACGAAACATACTGCTGGATGCCAATGGGTGGTGAAGTAGAAAACACTGTCCTTTCCTTCCAACAAAAAAAACAAACTTTCCCCTCACCAGTATTGTTTTTATGACAGTTTTCCTGGTAGCTTTCATACCACAATGGGTTGAATTCCTTCAGGTTCCCCATCCATCATTTCTTCTATTTGTTTGTTTGGCTTGGATATGAACTTCCTCAAATGCAAGGGAGTCACTTCCTAAACTTCCTCCAGTACACCTAAGGAAGCTTCTCTGGACTGGCACTAGTTCCTTTCAGCTAGCAGAAATCAAACTGGCCAAGGAAACATCCAGGAAACTCAGGTCACTGACGTTGCTCCTCTTTAAAGCAGTTTCAGCACTCCACATGAGACCCAGTGTATGCACACACCATTCACAGCACCCAAACATCAGCTTCACACCCACAAGCCTTTGTTTGCTGATTAATAGTGTGGAAATGAACTCCCTCAAGAAGATATTTGTTTGGATTTGCGACAGAAAACAACAGCATTGCAACAAAGCAGATATTTATTTTCCCACTGATTTTTCTAATTGAAACTTTGTTTGCTGCCAGAGGGTTGATTCACCACAGCTCCCCTTTACTGCTGCTGTAACACCACAGCACTCCCGGGAAAATCACCAACTTTGGGAGCAGCAGTGGGTGGGAATGTGGTGCAGCAAGACTCACGTGCCTTCAGGACCGAAGCTGTCACCCAAAAGAAACAACCCTGTCCTCCTGCCCTTCCCCTCTTCCCTTTGTTTCAATTTTGGCAGTCACATGGCCAACTCACCTGGTTTAAAAGTAAAGGGAAGGGGCTGCTGGGTCTTGTTTGAAGCAAGAGGCTGGGCTGCTTCACCACACAGTGGCTTGCTCCTGAGGCCAGGCATGGGAAGCAGCTCAGCTGTGTGACTGGGGAAGGATGTTGTACCTCAGCTGCAGTTTTACATCAATAACTGGCAATTGCAAAACTCAGGCCCAAGGGTTTTATAGCTACATTATTTATGGCAATAAGTCTAACCCTTAAAACTGACCTCGAGACACAGAACTCCAGCAAACCACAGGGCTCTCATTAATCCAAATTCAGGGCTTTCTCTCCAGCACCACCAGTCTCATTATTTGCTAGAAAATACTCCCACAACAATTATGCTCTATAGCCTGTACAGGTCTGAATCTCTCTCACCCCGAGGAGATAAATGCCTCCAAACACCCAGCTCGTGGGGGAAAGTCCTCATGAGTCCCTCCAGGGATGCTTTATCTCACAGGGGTACTGAGCTCTCTAGGAGGGGAGCACCTGCCTGGACAAAAGAGAACTTTTAGGTGGTGCAATGATGCCATGAGAGCATCAGCTGTTTCCATGGTCATGGTGATGCCCTAGGTTTTAACTTTTATATTTTTCAGATTCTGCACTGCGTAGTGTGTAACTCTGAAGTTTCTTGTAGCCTGTTAACTTCTGCTCTCTCATGCTAGGCAGACATAACAAAGCCTCTCCAGGCCTGCTCTCCAAGGACACCCAGACTGTCCTAAGCCCAAAAAGTATAAACCAAAGAGCTTCTAAAGGGGGCAAGCAGAGGGGAAATTACATCATTAAACTGAAGCTTTAATTGGAGAATTAACCCTGATATGCAAATGAACTAAACCTGTAAAAGTATGAAGAACTTGGGACCTCTTGTCCATCTTGGGATCCATCTTGGCAGCAACCTCTGGCTCCCATGGGGTACCTTTGAAGGCCTTTCAAATAAATACCTACTTTTATTCCCTTACTCCTTTCTAGTCTCTGTTTCTAGGAGGCCTCTTAAGGCATCAATGGGAAGGGATTTTCTACAGATTTTGCTATGGACTGATTTAAGATTCAACCCAAGTTAATCATGCTGGTCTACAAATAGGTACTGATGAAGTGTCCCTAAGTCCATCTGTGGAAACTGCATGAGAATCACACAAACAGCATCTGTGGAGGTACAGCCCAACCACACCTTCCTCATTACCTGCAAGACCCCCAGAGCCCAACAATAACATTCCCTGTCCTTAAAACTACACAGTTTTACCTCCATGACTGTAATCTCCCTATTTCCTTTCACTGCAGAAAATGAATTTTCCCCTTGGTTACTAAAACCACTTCAGGAGTCTATGAGGCCACTCCAAAGGATGGCTGCTGCCACCAGGTCATTACAACAGCCAAAAATTAACTAGGCACAAGGAATTTATATCCACACCCCTACCTGGCAAAGGGTGAAGATCAACACCAGCTCACCTTTTGGCAGAGTGATCCCATCTTATATCACCTTACATTAGCGGGTTTTGTGCTGTTAAGCAATGCAAGGAGGCTGGGAGGTAACAGGGATGGATCATCTGTGCTTCCAGCAAGCCCCTGCAGGCCAAGCTAGCAACAACTGCAGCAGAAAAGAAAAACCACCAAAAAAAGGAAAAAAAAAAAGGACAAGCAGTACTACTGCTTGTGTCAGCACACAGAAATACTATGTTCCAGCTCTGCACAGAGTGCTGCTAGTATTGCCTGCACGTAACCTCCACCACAACACAATGAGATCATTCACACCTGCCTCGCCTGTAGTAGGAGAGGGAAGGTGAGGAGGCAGGGTTTCTAGGAGAGAGGCAGCATTTCCCAGATGCTGCCAAGATGCTGTTTATTGGTAAATGAAGTCTCTTGAGTCCTAAACAACCTTCCCAGAGGAAGATAGAGTCGCAACTGCCATATGGAGAGTGGGAAGAGGATGTCACTTAGCAAAAGTGGATCAGAAAATACATGCACAAACACACACGCTCACACACAATTTGTTCTGTAACTGCACAGAATGGCAAAATCCATTTCATCCTCTCAAATAAATCCTTCTCCATACAGCTTATGCAACCTTCTAGACAACAAGAGCAGATGAGAAGTACTCGTGAACAGAGCATCCTTCCCCAGGCCCCCAGGGAGATGGGCACAAGGAAGCTTTGCCCTCCAGACAAGGAACTTGGTGAAAACCCAAACCACTGATCTACTGTGGGCTGACAAAGATACTGTGTCTAAAACCATTGACTGAGGACGAACAGCAATGCTGACAAGCCCAAGACAGAGCTGGCAATGGTACCACCTTTGAAAAGTTGTGTTTTGAACCACTGTTTGGCTTCACTTCCCCAGCTGTAAAGCTGACATGCCACAATCCACCCTCCTCTCACAGCTGTTGTGTTCTCTTATCCCCACTGACTCCTGGATGAAGATCCCTTATAATTTGAAGACACAGAACTGCAAAGGAGTACTTTAAATATGAGTAGGAACATTGTACCACCTTCTCAGGGACAAAAGTCTGTGCACAAACACTCTGAGTGATTCTGAATTTCCCAGAGAGAAAGCATTCAATGCAAACTCACGTCTGCACTTCACTTCAGAAAGCCATGGGCTTGTATCACATTCTTCAGAGACCAGATGCATGCCCCCAGTCACGTTTGTGCTTTGTCCCACTCGAGCTGCCAGGAGTATTTTCTCTGAAGTGTTTTTGTCCACTGTCTGCCTTTGCTTTCATTCCCTTAGTGCTTGTGGTGGTATTGATTCAGTGTAGCCTCTTTAAATGTCCTTCTTAGAGCACAGGCACTGATTTTTTATAGGCCTACATTCTGGCTAGAACACTGGCTGGCTCCATACCCAGACAGGTGATAAAATTCATAAACACTTCACTTCTCAATGTGGAGACTGGCCATCTAGCTATTTCAGTCTCAACTTCAAGCAGAAATTTAATTTATCACATAATCAACATCTTTTTCTTATGGGTATATTTTGCTATATGGGTTTACAGGACCTAATGAAAACCTCACTTCTTGCCTAGGATTTCCTGTCCATGTGAAGGGTCATTTACTGAGGTCAGGAGTGTTCATACAGAGCAGAAAGAATAATTTCCTTTACTACAGCAATTACTGGCAAAAATCAATGACCCCTGTTAAGCTGGAGGCCAAGGTAAGTAAATGCAATAGTGCTTTCTAGATTTAAAAACTCCCAGAGCCTCAGAGGTGTGCTTCTCCTTACACATGTGCTGAGGAAAACCAGCCAGCCATCTAGACAGGGGTGTCACACTTCCTAGCATTCCAAGGCCATAAAAATTATTTTAGTGCAACTGAAATGCAACCTTTAGCTGGCACTGAGATTGTCCAGTTGATGGGGGGGGAAAAATCTCTAAGTTCTCCTTGCAGTGGAAGTACTGTCCTCACCTGTGAATTACTCCAGTGCTGTGAGCAGTGTCTGACAGCCTGGGAGGCTTCCACCACAGCACTTGCTGTGCAAAAATAGTTCAGCTGTGCTTCAGAAGGCTCAGCTCTGCTGCTGTGCCTGTCCCCGTGCCTTTTCGGGGCAGTGTCTGCAGAGACTGAGAACTTAATGGCCACTTTAGCTTTTTGTTTGCAAAGGACAACAGCCCTGAGGGAGAAGTGGGCTAAAGCCCTTGCTTTCATTGCAGTTATTGCTGTTCTTCATTTTTTTTGTTATTACAGTTTTTTTTCCCCTTTAGATTCATGCTGGGAAGCAGAAGGACTGGCCACCTCTACCCTTCTTGCAGTGCACTACTTTCAGATGTGGTTTATTGCTCCACTGTTTGGTTGGGTTTTTTCTTTTAAATTCTTAAGCCAAATGTGCCATGATGGATCTGGCAGCCACGCTCCCGCCAGCCACCCCCAGTCAGCTGAGCAGCAGCATCTCAGCTGTGGGGGGATGCAAAGGCTGCTCTCTCCCTGCTCTGCACTGTGAGACAGATTGTCACAAACACTGAGGTCAGACAATGGACAAGGGTCTGAGAGAGCAAGTTCATCTGTTTCTGCAAAATTCACAAGCACATGATTTGCCACTGGTGGCAGCAATCTGCACACACAGAAGCCTCTGCCTTGCCATCATTCCTTCTTAAACCAAACACCCGGCACTGCAATACTTCCTGCTGAGCTACCTTCTCAGTATTAAACTGTGGATCAAAAGCATTCAAAGTAAAAAAACCTTTTCCTTGCATTTGTCTGAAACCTCAGTACAATTTTACTCTAGCATCATTTAATTACAGACCAGCACTGGGCAGCAGCCAAACCTGCACCCTGTGATTAACCTGCCTCATGGTATCTGATGGATGTTTGACTTAAAAACCCAAGAATTTCATTGCTCAAACAATTTATTAGAACCCTAAGCCTAAAAATGGTTTTCAATAATATGTGTTCTGCTTCAGAGCCTAAGAAAATCTACTCTGGGAGCCAGGAAACATTTCCTAGGAGGCAAAAATGTGATCAAAAACATATTTGATAAAAAGGAGAAGGAGTAATGATAGTTTTTAACTACAATGCTATTTTATTTCATCTCAGAAGCATGCTGTCAGTTTAAGAGAAGGGAACGTTTATTGGATTTTGTTTTGCATCTCTTTTAAAAAAAATTATTCTCACCTAGGGTTGCAGGGTTTTTTTCCCCCTAAACCAAATAAACTGTATATTGGAATGACCTTGTAACGGTTTCTGTGGCTCTTTAATCACCAGTGGCTGTTAAATGAAGCATATCTATTTTCTCTGTTACATTACTATTGGCAACCAGGTCTTCAGTAAGTGCCCAGAAATATTTCCATGGCAACAAAAAGCATTCGGCATTGCTACTGTTTTGTGCCAATTTAGCTTTAAAATATTCTATTGTGGAGAGAAATATGGTACATTAAGTGAAATAAAGTCAAGATGCAATGTTCTGAAAATAATACGAGGATAAACAGGAAACATGTATTTTGCAGAAATGGGGGGGGAAACTGCCAAATGGAAGGAAAAAATGTTCAAAGCTCATTTTGATGCTACTGAACAGCTTTGCTGAATGTCAGCAAGTCCGTGTGTCACTTACATTGTCACTTAGGGTTAGGTAAAAAACTAACAGAAATAAGGGTACCTCAAACATCTTCTCTTGATCATTTTAATCCATGACTGAAATTTTAAGTTGCCAGGGTATTACAGTCTCTCTGCATGTCTAGGTTACCATCAGAAGAGTTCACACTCTTGATGTTAGAGAATGAATCTAAAGGAAAAAGAGGAAATAAAGAGTTGAAAAATAAAATACAAAGAGCATGTGTATTTTGGAAGTGAAAGTTCACTTAGAAGAGCAAAATGAGTTCTTCCACATCAAAGGGTCTGTGGAAGACTTTCAAATCACAGTTCAGCACTTTCTCTCCCATTATACGACTTAGTTCTGAGAAAAAAAGGCATCAGCTCCCAGCCCTCTAACCCTCAAACAGCCAACTTTTATGACTATGAAGTCTTGAGACCATTGCACGGCCCTTTGTGCAGCACATTGCAGAGATAAAAAGATTAAAGTCTATCTGAGAACATCTGGAATAATACTTCCTAGGGTCCAAAAAGCTATGCAGTGCTCCCTAAAGTGCTTGGTGTGGAAGCAGAGAGCTCTAGGAAGCAGCACTGTAGGTGCTGGGGAGCTCTGTGGGACCAGCCTTCCAGTCCACAATGGCCTAGGGAGAAGGAAAGCCAAAAAATATTGAGAGAGTCGAACAGCAACTTGACCAGTACCTGCTCTCAGCTGGGAGAGAGGTCCAGAGGGACCCCCCCTTGAGCTGCAGGGATGGGTCACTCTGGCATCTGTCTGTCCCTAAGTCTCACCAGGAAGCTCCATCTGGTCCATCACCCGCTCCTAGGACCTGTCTTTCTCAGATGTCCCTGCAGACAAGGCTGCAGGTGACAAAGAGCTCTTACAAGGACAGCAGCTCATTCCTGGGCCCCATTTCCATGAGAGCTCACCACCTTTCCTCCCACCTGCTGTGAGCAAGAGTGTGGCCCAGAGAGAGCAGGATGCCCTACAAATGATGCATTTGGCACCTGGCTGAGCCCCAGGATTTGCTGTGAATTGTTCCAACAGCCCCTCCTGAGCTACAGGCTCTGCAGGAGACAAGGTTAGGCCCTGGACAGCACTTGTCCAAGAGGATCCACGGCCCCAGCACTCCCTGAATGGACACCTTGTGCCCTGCTCCATGACTTCTGTACACACACTGGTCACATAATCCAAGCACACACAGCAAATCCAGCCCTGCAGCAGCACTGGCTCAGCGCCTATGGACAAACCCTGTGGGCAGGATATTGCACAGGCAATGCGTAGGAGTACCAGAAGGTAGGGGTTGGGCTCCAAGAGATACAACTCCAAGGTATTTAACCTGAGAACTGGCAATCATTCATTTGGAATACGAAACAAGCAATCCCAGTTTGGGAGGCAGAACAGCTAGACCAAAAGCGCTTTTTAATTATTTACTCCCTGGCCGTAACAGAGTGAGAAATGGCAATAAAGAAAAGAGCTAATTTGCCAGTCATTAAAGAACACCGTCTAAGGCTTATGCCCTCTCAGTCTGATATTCCTGTTAAATACAAAAACAAACTGGCTGATCTTCCACAGTCTGCACAGAAAAGGCTAAATATGTAAGACTTCCCTAGAAGCCAAGAGTGATGAAAAGCTCCTGGTCATAATAAAACACACATTTTCAAGAGCATCTACCACCTGCTTAAACAAAACAAAAAAAACCCACCCTTTTAGATATTTGAAGCCAAATTCTGTAGATCCTCAGTGATTCTTAAGTTCTTCATCTGCTTCATATTGTAGAACCCAGTCCCCCTCCCATCCTCTTTCCACCCTTATCCCCACTCTTAGGATGTTTGTAAAGAGCAGTTTTATCCCAGCAAGACCCAAGGATGGTGTCAGCAGGACTGCAGTTTTCCCTGGGTGTAGTCAGGACACATGTCTCCACCAGACCTCTGTGACCCAGGAAACGTCCAGCCACACTTGTGGTGACACTGAGTGGGCACAAGTCACATGGCTGAAACTCAGTCCTGGGCTCAATATCCTGAAAACACTCTTCTTGTCATTTAAAGATCAGAACTCATAGTTAGGCCTATTTAAAACTGAAAATATCAAACTCAGTTCTCCTTCTCATAATCTCCTGCCTGCTGTCTTCTTCAGTCTTGTTTGAAAAGCCTGTTGGGGTGGTGGGAGGGGAGGAAAGCGATTTGGGAGCCTTTCATCCATAAAATCATGAGATACGGCTGGCTTTTTAGTACAGCATTTCACAGCACATGGCACAGTAACATCTTGAGATTCCTGGCACAAAGAAACAAGGTTTGAGATTATATATATATATATATATCTATATATATCTTTAATAGCAGTGACGCAAAGGCAGATGGTTCTCAAAGCAAAGGCTTAAGGCTAAACATTCCCTTTGAAGGGTCCTACTACCAGAAACTAAACAGGGAGGGAAGTAAAACACTCCTTGCTACAGCAACAGGGCCTGATTGCCTTCTAATACACAGCATTTCACCCTGGAGATCTCCACTTATTTCAATGAGATTAGTCTCACAAACGAGGGAAGAATTGGAAAGGATAGATTTTTCTTTGGGATTTGGGGCGTTTTATTTTAGCTGTGGGAAACAGAGAGAATACAGAACATAATGAGCAGATTAGCAACTAAATCAAATCAACAGCAGAAAAGAAAGGTCTGGATAATGCAG